>NC_048232.1:62922672-62983424 GCF_002007445.2 Ailuropoda melanoleuca
GAAGGCAGACCTTAACTGACTGAGCCACCCAGGTGCCCTCAAAAAGAGGTTTTTAGTTTAACCATAGAGTTCATTCATTTGGGGAGTTCAGGAATCCTGTCCTCCAAACACTGAGATAACATGAACAAAGGAGAAGCAACAAACTGAGAAATGATGTCTGCTCCCTTCTTCGGGACCAATTAGCTCAGTGACACCGGTCAAAGGAGGGAAGGTAACTCATCACATGTAATAAACTCCAACAAAGCTCTCTCGTTTAATCCCCATAACAACCTATAACATATATATGAGTATCTCTACTTGACAAAGTTAAGAGACATGAGCGCAAAGTCCTTAAACTTTGCATGAAACCATAAGCCTCATGCCATTTAATTTTTCCAAGTTTTGGGTTCCTTACCTAAAAAAGCAAGAAGGTTGAACTCCTTGCTCTCAAAAAGGTCTTTCTAACACTGAGAGTCCATGAATCAGTTGACCTGGCAGGCAATAAACAATTCCTCTCTTCTAATTTCCTTTTCCCTTCTCAGCCTTGATTTCCCAGCAAACTCTGAGGCCCAATAAAATTATCGTCTCCACATAGAGACGCTAAGAGGGCAGTTCATGCATTAGTCGTCAATGTCGTGCGGCCCTTTTCCTCCTGAAGCCGTTGCTTCACCCGTGTTTACATTGCTCCGTTCCATCAGTTTAGAGCACATTAAAAAGCAGAACTGGTTGGTTGTTTTACGTTGGTGGTGAACTTTGTGCCTCAACTGTATTGCAACCCCCAAAGTTTACTCAACTCCACCTGGCAGTTCAGCTCCTTGAGATAAAATAGGTTTTCTCTGCAGGAAACCAGTAGCAGTTTGTCTTTTCGCCCTGCTGCTGGCACACAGCTGGCTGGGCATCTACTTGACAGTCATCCAGTGGAAAGTGATCAAAAAAGAAAAAAAAAAGAGGGACATGAGGGAGTACTGCCATGGAAGAGGAATTAAAACCAATACCTTGTTTTGGTAGACTTGTTAAAGGCCAAGGTAAATGTGTGTGTGTGTGTGTGTGTGTGTGTGTGTGTGTGTGTGTGTATGCATGGAAGGGGATGGGAAGCTGTGAGCGAAAGGATCCNGTGTGTGCATGGAAGGGGATGGGAAGCTGTGAGCGAAAGGATCCTGGATAAATAGCTAGTGAGGAGCAATTCCTATTGTCTAATATTCCTCAGTACTATCAGACTTGGATCAATTTCTCATGAGAGAAATGGAAAGTTACATTTTGTTAATTTTTAACAAAACCATATGTAGTCATTCTCTTAGAGAAAATTACACTGATAGCTACAAAGTCATAAAAAATGTATATAAGAAAACAGTACAATGTAAGACAGGCAGGAGAGAGCAGCCTATGTGCTGGTGCTTTGATGGTAATGCTGAGCAATAAAAAACATTCATACTGCAATCTATACAACTAAACAGCCTGAAACTTCTGTACTCAGATTTGTTAAAGAAGAAGAAAATGGGCTTTTCCAGTTCCCACCCAATCCTAGTATTATGAGCTGAATTGTTTCCCCCCAAATGATCTTGAGGTCTTAATCCCCAGGACCTGTGAATGTGACCTTATTTGGAAATAAGCTCTTTGCAGATGATCAAATTATATGAGGCCATTACGGTGAGCCTTAATCCAATAGGCCTATGTCCTTATGAAAGGGGTGGGGGGACTTGGGCACAGAGGCTGATGTGCATACAGGGGAAAGTCACGCGAACATAAAGGCAGAAATCAGGGTGATACCTCTGCAAGTCAAGGAATGTCAATGACTGCCAGCAGATCCTCAGAAACTAGGATACAGGAATGGAAAAATTCTTCCTTTGCAGTCCTTAGAAGCAACAAATCCTACAGACACCTTCATCTTGGACTTCTAGCCTCCAGATCTATGACACGATATATCTTTGTTCTGTAAGCAGTACCACTTTGTGGTACTTTGTTAATGGCAACCCTAGCAAATGAATACGGTCAGGTTTTCTCAAGGTCGCCTCCCATCACCACGCATCTTTCCTCTTGCCCCTTTAGCTGCACAGCATCTCCAAAGGAGAGAGAAAGTATTTGAGGAGAACTGGGTTTCCCCTCCGTTTTCCTCTTATCCTTGAATCCTTGAATTTCATCTTATTCTTCACCCTTGAAGCCTAATTTCCAAAGAAGTGTTCATAAGAAGCTTCCAGCATAACAATAAGTGGTCAATTCTACCCAAGGGCCAAATGGTAAGAAAAATAAAGAAAAACTATTCACCTGGGAAATTTTCTTCCCAAAAGGCTTGAGCGAGGGCTGTTGTTCTTGGAAGATCCTACTACAGCAGCTGAAGAAGAGGAGAGAAGAAAAAGAATTTGCCTCTGAAAGGTCCTTTAGTTTAAATCTGAAACCAAGTAATCTAATTAAATTCAGACAGTCTGTTTGGGACCCACGTCAAGATTGCAGCAATGTTTTTAAGCAACTGATTTGGACCATACATTTAGACAGGTTTAGTTTCCTTGCTTTGCTGCTGCTGTTTTCTCCTAAAGGAGTATGGATGGATCCTGATACTTGGAATTAGGTTGGAGTTAGCTAAGGGACTAGCCAAAGGACTGGCATTTGGAAAATACGTTTTAGTATTAATTTAGAAAGGGGAGTGGGTTCAAGCAGCCAAGAGGTGAACAGATGGCAGTGCATGCTGGGAGTTCCTGGCAAGGAGCCATTCACTAGAAGGGGTGATTGAATGGAATGCTTCTGTATCTAGGTTGCAGGAGGAACAGGAAGCTGTGACTAGATTTGGCAGCTTCTAATACAAAATTTATTAAAGAGGAATGAATTTGATCATAAACAAATGACAATTTACTTTTCATATCTCTATTCAATTTCCTCAGAGAATTTTCCAGGAAGAGATGAACATCTCAAATCACTATTCTAAGGGTGTAGGAGGTTCAAATATGACAATTGGGCTTCAATTTATCCATATCAATGAGCTTCAAAAAAATGGCAAGAGTCTAAGAAAAACATCCAAACACAGAGAAGATTTATTCCCTTCTAGCTATGGCAAAATCACGGGGGGGGGGGTCATATAGAATGATTTAATAGAAGGTTAGGATCTTGATCTTCCAGTAAGAAAACCAGAGTCTCTTGACTGTTCTAGAGAGAGGAAGCTGCTGCTCTTTGTGATGAAGGTTTCCTCTGCCAGATAACCCATGCAATTAAAAGGCAAGTTTTGCCACTTGGCTGGTCACTCTAAGCAGACCTCTGACAAGCACACTTTAGAGGCACCACTGCTTCTGAACCAAACCAATTTCAAACATTCGTCCTTGACCAGTAATGGGCCACACTTCCTTACTCACTGTGATAGTTAATTTTATGTGTCAACTTGGCGGGGCCATGATGTCCAAATATGTGATCAAACATTATTCTAGATATTTCTGTGAGAGTATCTTTGGATGAGATAAACATTTAAAGTAGTGGATTTTAAGTAAAACAAACAGGTTGCCCTTCATCATGTTGGTGAGCCTCATCCAATCAGGTGAAGATCTGAATAGAACAAAAGACAGACCTCCCTTGAACAAGAGGTAGTTCTGCCAACAGATGGCCTTTGTACTTTATCTGCAACATCAGCTCTTCCAGGCTCTCCAGCCTGCCAGCCCACTCTGCAGATTTTAGACTTGCTAACCCCTACTATTGTATAAACCAATTCCTTAAAATAAATTTCTTGCTATATATACATACATCCTATTGGTTCTGTTTTTTCTGGAGAACACTGACAATGCACTCATTTAGAAATTTGTCCCCAGAAGCTGTCTAATAACCTTCGAGCAGATACCAAAGCTAAATCAAATTCAGTTGGAATAATGCTTACGTGTCAGCTTCAGTGATCAGTGGTGCAATGGCACATGCACATTTCACATAGACAAGATGCTTTAATGAGGCTTTAAAACATCGGTTCTGTTTTCAAGTGAAAGACAAATGTGTCTACCGATTTTGTCGGGAGTCATTATGCTGCTGCACCAAGGAGAAGGCATTCACAATGTCTATCCATGCCATATTTGTCATCCATCTCCATACCCCCAGCAAAATGCCTGGAATGGAGCAGCTAATGATTGAAGGGTGACATTGAATTTGTGGGACAGGGTATGCTGATGCAAGCACTCTCCAACCTACTGTTCGGATATTTGGCAATCACATTCCCCAGAACCAGGCTACCACAGCAGAAAAAATAATATTTAACATTTACTGAGTGATCACTGTATGTCAGACCTCAAAATAACTTGAGGTAGGGACTTGTATTGTCTCTATTTTACAGGCCAGGAAATGGAGACACAGAACATGAAGTAATTTGCCCGAGGTCTCCTACACACGTCATCACATATCCAGTAAGAGGCAGAGCTGGGATTTGAGCCCCAATAATGGAGCAAGAAGATTAGCAGTCTCCAGAAACTCCTAACTTGCTTTGTACCCTGATAGCCCTGGAGCCTAGGGTGAAGGATTAAACTCATGCTAATAAGAAGAGCTATAAGGGCCTTGATTCAGCGCATAATGCAGGATCGGACAATTCTTTGGTATGGGGACTGACCTGTGTACTGTGGCATGTTTAGTGGCATCTCTGGCCTCTCTGCTCACTAGATGTGTTATCTCTTAAGTTGTGACAATCAAGATTACTCCAAACATTGCCAACTGGCCCCTTTGGGGTAAGGAAGGACCACCTCAGTTGAGAATCGATGGCCTACTGTACTAAACTTCATAGTGTAGCATTTTTACCTAAACCCAGTGCAATTATTGTATTCTTTCTCAGAGTTCCTTGTGGGGGTTTCTCATACACTTTATTCATCATTTCCCCAGGCAGTGTGCATGCAGCTGCCCCTACAGATGAGATTTTTCTCAAAGTGAATAGAGGCTGAGAGGTAAAGTAGCAAAATGGCAAAGAGGACACAGGTACATTACCATTCTGCTTAATGACCTGCTTTGTCCTTAGGGTCCGCTGTGCTGCCCAGGGGCCTTGTATTTCCTTGGATTTGAAATACCCACTGACTGGAGGGCCCTGTCCCCTGGTGAGGTGAGACCTTCTGCCAGGATCCCCAGAAACCCTTTGATGCTGATGAAAAAAGGCTGGAGGCCACCCTGTCTACCACTCTGCTTCTGCATGTTCTGTTCCTTCTGCCTGGAATACCCCACCCCACCTCAGCCTCATCACTCTCAATAGTAACTCCCAGGTCTATTTCATTGGTAAAACGTTATCATTAGAAATCATCATATTTGTTTATTGGTTTATCTGTGGAATGTCTGCCTACATCACTCTCCACCCACCACTAGAATGTAAGTTCCAAGGAACCCAAACCCATAACTCTACCTCCCAATTCCTAGAAAAAAACAAAAACAAAAACAAAACATGACCAATATATAATGGGTATTCCATACATATGTGTTGAATTAATTAAGTAACTCTAGAAGCTATCTCGTATTATTCAAACTTCTTACATGTCTTTTTCTGAACTATAAACAGTTCAAGAAATGATCTTTATGGGGCAGTGGGGTGCATGAGTCAAAGAAGAGTATTAAAAGTTGAGTCACTGACTGTCATATTATTGTATGCCTGGAGGGAGTGGTTTATGCATCCCAGTGATCTCAGAACAGACTTACAGACAAACCTTCACCAGTCTGCCAAGACCTTCTGGTCCCACTGTGGAACACGAGTCCCTATATGACTCAGCCACTATTTGCTCCTACTATGCGTGTACCCCACCCTTGTTATTCCTTCATGTGTGAAGAGTCATGGGCCCTGGCCCAACTGACTCTCTGCTCAGCATTTCACTGCTTTGTCCTGTCTTCTTTCTCATTCACGAACTCTGTTGGGGAACAGAAGATTTTGTGTAGGATGAGGAGAAACACATATGTAATAGAAAAACAAAACTGTGAAAAGCAAAAAATGTCTTTAATGGAACTATGAAATGACTATAGGTTGATTCATCAGTGGAAACACATGGAAACGATTATCCCCAAATTCAACAGTTATGAAACCTGAAACTGTTCAATGTTTTGTTCAGAGTTATGTATTCAGCCTTTGGGAATTTATGTGAATTGTCTGTTCAAATACCAAGGAAAACATCTAATTGGTTCATTAAAAGACTCATAAATGGATCTTCTGCTTTCTTCTTAATTTATAGTAGAGAAACAAGAAACAGACCACCTAAAAGGAGCTTTGACTTGATGCCTTCACGGCTGGGAAAATTCTAAATCAAGCTTGATTTGTATCCAAGGGCTGGAATGAGGTTAACAGGAAGTCATAGCAGGAAACAGGTAGCTATTCTGACCTCAGCCTTCTCAGCCTATCCTAGGTATGGTCACCACTGTACAGAAGCTCCGATCACACCAGGCAAGGACCAGATGGGATCTCACAGTTTTCTTTCCAGTTTTGATTTCTAGTGTGCTAGTCTCTGCTGCCATAATGACCGTAATGATACCATATGGATGAAGCTGACCTGGTTAACTAATGATTCTATGAACTATCTCCAAAGGTCACACAGTAACCACAATCAAAATATTCTTCACATTAGTAGTATATCACCAGGGCAACAAAATTTCAGATCTCTTTGAATCCTCCAGGTGGAGAAGGTAAAGGAGTACTCAAGAGTTCTGTTGGTTCTTGGTCAGGCAACTGATACACTCATTGTATTCAGCCTCCCACCCATCCCCTTTCCCACCCCCGACTCCTTCTCTCTCTCATCAAGTGAATTAATCTTGTCTCTAAGGTCTCTGTATTCCCTTCGCAATCACGAGCTCTTTACATACAGGCTTTGGGTTCTCTGCTTCCATTCTTCTACCCAGATATAAAAGGACAGGTGAAGTACCAACTGTCAGTACATATTTGTAAAGTAAAGATTATCTGAAAAAATAATAGAAGCTGTAACCGTAGACAAAACAGGATGTATTTGGTAGCTCTGCTGTGCCCGATATTTTTGATAGTGCCCTCTTAGGTTTAAACATTTGTAGTCAGCCAAAGCCAGAGGTCTTCCTCATATCAGGTAAAAGTAAGAAAGGGCATTGTTAAGTTTTTGTGTAACAGGCATCACGACCCAGGAATATACCCCAGGGATGAGCTTCAGAGGCCTGCCTAGGCAGATAGACTTAGAAACAAGTCTCTGCAAAAGAAGAAAATGGAAAGGAAAATGCATAGGTGACGGAGGGACGCAAAAACTAAGATCCTCCACTCCACACAAAATTGGAGAAAATTCTATGTGTGATTTGCAGACTTTAGGGAGATAAAGTACCTGCCCAGCACATGGCTGGTGGCTCCCGGAGTATCCAGGCTAGAGCATGATATACTAGGGTCCTCAGGAAGTTTGCAGTGAGAACACCTGAGTGCAAACATCTCTGATTCGCATAAAACAGTGGCCATGAAATCAGGAACGTGTGGCGATCTTCACATTCACTGAGTATTTATTGAGAGCTCATTGTGAGTACTGTTCTAGGCTCTTGAAATACAGCAGTGAACACAACAGGAAAACAACAACAATGACGCCCTCATGGAGCGTATTTTTCTAGTGGGAGGAAATACATGATAAGAAGCGATAATTAATGTAGGGAGTTAGATGTGGTGGAGAAAAATAGATGCCATGGAAAGAAATCAGGAGGGTTGGGGGTATGGTGTAACTTTAAATAGGGTGGTTTGTGAAGACCTCAGTGAGGGGGTGACGTCTGAGTCAGGACCTGAATGAAGTTAAGGAGTGAACCAAGTGGGTATCTGGGGGACGAGGCCCCTACGAGCAACTGGCTTGTCTCTGAATCAGCCCCAGAGTTAAGGTGGGGCTGTGATTTTGTTGATGGGTTGCACGAGCTTCTGTGCTCGTAGGACTCTCTTCTGTTCATCCCGCAGGTCGCGGCTGGGCGCTGATCGCCTAGAGGCAGCATTCCTGTTCTTCGTGTCTAGGTTAGAAAGCCTTTCTGCGTCCTCCCAGCATTCTACTTCCCCTGTCAAAACAGTTTCCACACTTTGTGGCATCAGCTGCTCAACTGGCTTCTTCCGATGTTATTCGGAAAGGAATGAAAAGACCCTCCCACTCAACACGGAATCCTCTGTATCCGGCACAGCGCGGAGCAGGCAGCGTGGTGTGGGGAGTCCGACCACTTGGGTCCCCGTGCTGGGCCTCCCACTCTCTTAATATGTGCTGTTGGGCAAGTTACTTACCCTATGCCTCAGGTTCCTCCTGCCTAAAATGGAAGATTAGAGCTAGCAAGCGCCCGGCACGTAGTAGATGATTG
Source organism: Ailuropoda melanoleuca (assembly GCF_002007445.2). Lineage (NCBI taxonomy): Eukaryota > Metazoa > Chordata > Mammalia > Carnivora > Ursidae > Ailuropoda > Ailuropoda melanoleuca. The sequence continues at coordinate 62,930,899 of NC_048232.1, forward strand.
ATAAATGAATCGAACAATCGCCACATCCTCCCAGAACATTTTAATCCCCAGAGAGTGCGTCCCTCTGTAATTGCACATCAAAGGCAATGGCGCCCCGTGAAATCAGCATGAATTTTAGACTCAGATAAAGCAGGGTCTGTTGGAAGACTGCGTGCAATATCCTCTACTTACATAAAGGGAGATAAAATTCTCTCTTTCAAAAGTTGGTGGAGGATAAAAAAGGTAACATAGACAAGGGGCTTCCCATCTAGTAGTACTCCGCGGAAGTTCCGTCTGCTTTGCCCACTGCCCACGCTTACCCTGTTAGTTGCCTGCATTTGCATGTCATGGTGTGATGCTTTCTAAAAATCTCTGGGGAGTCTTCTAACCTTTCCTTAGGCCCACACTCTGGCTTCTACAGGAGATGGCAAGGTCTTTGAGGTAAGACTGCACTTTATTTCTCAGAGGTTTTCATCATGCCTTGCACAGGACATTCCCAGAATAGGCTTTCAGATATGAATTGAATGAATAATAAATAGGGGGGAGGAGAAAGGGAAAGAGAGAGAGGTTTTGTTAAGTCAAGGGTTATATGAGGAATAGAAACCGAGGAATGGTTCATGGAAATCAATGTAAATGACTCATGCAAATGAGCCGACTGAAACACATTTAGGGCTCCCTTAGGGGGGAAAATTCCATTTCCATCCCTAGGATAGATACTTATCTGTTCGGAATCACTCAGAGACAGCCCTGCTTGAAGAAAGAGATGACCTCTCAAGATCCTTTTTAAACTTATTATATGCTCTCTCTCTCTTTTCTAATAAATTTATCAATAAACTTAGAAAGAGGACAACAATATTGTCTCAATGAGATGCATATTTTCCCACATGGTAGAAATGAAATATTCTAAAAGATAACATGGTTACAGTTCAAGGCATTACTAAGAAAAACTAGCTTTATTTTTATCAGATGAAAGAATCTCACTGCAGATAAACCAATCTGCTATTTTAATCCTAAACAGGACAATTTTGAACTATGCAAAAAAATTAATGCACGGCTTCTGGCGACTGTAGAATGCATTGCTAAAAGACATGATGCATCATTTATAAGCTACTATTGGTAACCTGAGTGCTGAGAAATGAGAAATTTAAACAATGTAAGAGAAAGTGACTCAACACATAGAGAAAGATATGTTTCATAAAATGAGACCAACGCATTTGAAGCAATGAGTTAAGAATTTACAAATCTACCCAACAAAAGCACAGATGAAAAGAATCTATGGATCCCCCTGTCTACATCTTCTCCGAATATTTTAATACAGCTGTGTTTCTCCCTCCGGGACCCAAGGACCCTTGGAGGATCCACAGGCACCTCTTTTGGGGTCATGAATTATATAAAATTTTAAAATTTTTGCACAGTAATATTAATGATGTATTGTTTAAACTTTTTTACAGTTTTAACAATAGAATTGTATTCATTTTCCATGGCTGTTGTAAAAATCACCTCAACATACACTTATTATCTTATAGTTCTGGAGATCAGAAATCTGACATTGTTTCATTGGGCTAAAATCAAGGTGTCAACCAGGCTAGACTCCTTTCTGGGGGCTCTAGGCATGAATCCATTTTCCTGCTTTTTCAGCTTCAAGATGTCACCCACATTCTTTGTCTTTCTTCCATCTTCAGAGACAATGACATGACATCTCTCTGACCCTGCTTCTGTGATCACACCTCTTCTCCGACAATAGCCTGGAAAGGTTCTCCAAGTAGAGAGATTCAGGTAATTAGATTGGGCCAAGTTGGATCAGCTTCCTGTTTTGAGGTCCTTAAACTTAGTCACCTCTGCAAAATCCCTTTAGTCATGTAAGGTAACATATTTACAGGTTCAGGAGTTTAGGACAGGGAAGTCTTAGGGAGCCAATATTCTGCCTAACACAAGAACTCTTTTTCATTTATAATTGGCAATGAAAAGCAGTTTCAGGGAATAAGATTTTTAGCTTCATAAATCAGCATTTTTCAAATTGGAGTAGGCAACACGCAATCCTGAATATCTTCAATATTTTTAATATATTTTGTTGAGAAACACAGGCATTTAGCTTTTTTCCATCAGTTCTACACCTGTTGTCTAATCAGAGATAGGATTCCTGTGGGAACCAGTTAACTTTGTTCAGCTCTACCACCAAGCACTCCATCTGATGGGGATGCCATCGTATCAGTATATACTTTGAATTCAAGAGGGTGCATGTTAAGGGTATAGATAGTATTATACCAGACCTATTGCCATTCCTGGAAAAACTCAATAATCATTTTCTGCTATTGGATATCAGTTTCATCCTCACCAGGTAGAAAGAAGAGTCCATTAGACATCTGTTCCAGAATAACATAGGAGAAAGACTTCTACTAAAGGATGGTGGGGCTGGAGGAACTTATGCTGCCTGTTCTCATCCCTCCACCACTTTATGACACAAAAGAAACAGCACATCTTTGATTAGTCAAAGTTAGAAACAGAGCAGTTATCTAAGCTGCAAGTGAAAATGTAAGGAAAAGAAGCAATGGGATGGCATTAGAGATACATGGGAAAAAAGAGATCCTAGAGAGTGGTGATGCTTAAGCAGGGGTCCACTGAAGAACTTCTGGGGAGCTCTGAACCTCTAATATTCTGAGTATTTGTGTGTTTTTCTTAGGAAAAGATCATATCACTCATAGGATTCTCAGAGGTATGTGACTCCAAAATGATTGAAAACCACTATTCTCACATGGAAGAAAAAGTAACCTGGGAATTCTGAGGGATACACAACCAACCAATAAAATGGAAAATTGGAATGAATGGCTGGGATGAGGAGAGGGCAGGGTATATTTATATATTCATATGAGTAAATGTTCATTAAATGGTGTTTTAACAATGAATATGAGAGTAAATGGAAAGCTTACAGATCTTTTGAAATCACCAGCTGGGGTTTTTTTCCTCCTAGTGCACGTATAACCCAACTAGCCACCCAGTCCTCCTAGCGACCTGGCCTTTGGCCTATGCCCTCAGCCCTTGACCTCTAGTGAAGGTATTGCACTTACAAAGTCCCAGGAGCTTAGATGTTCTAAAGACACATTCACACACACACACACACACACACACACACACGTGTGCAGACACATGGCCTTTTGCAAAAGAAGCTGTTATGACACAAAAAAAGTAATATGAAGCTTATAACTTACCCAATGTCTCTTTCCTATCAAATTAACCTGAAATAGAAAGAAAAAAAAAAGAGATAACTCCACTCGGAGATACACAGTTTTTACGGCACATTTTAAACTGTGCAGTTTACAATGACCACCCTCTAAAAAAAGAAAATGCATTTTCCAGCAAAATGCAGTGAGACCCTACCCCAGAAATAGAACAGGTATAGAACCATTCTCTGGAAATATTTATTCACATTTACCTGTGTTTACTGTGTTGAATGCCAAATTCTACAACTGAGTCAACACACTCTGATCTCTCATTGTGTCTTTTTAATCACTTTCTCTCACATTGAATGGCTTGAGTTTCCAAATCTCTGCCATTCCATTATAAATACAGCTCATTCACATTTGGCTAAAACACTCCATGTTACTTCTTGGATTCCAATTACCCAACAGAAGGTGCATTGAATTTGCCTAGGAAACAAGGACAATGTCTGTCTGTAAAAGTTTATGGCATTCCCTCTCCCCACCCCACCCCCAGAGTGTTTTAGACATCTAGGAAAGTCAAACCCTAAGGGAAAATATAAACAAGCGCTTGGAATATCCACACAATTACATATCCTATTTGTAAAAAATACTGCCACCATCTTGCCAGGCAGTGAAAAGAGGAAACATTTATCCCCATGTAACTCACAACAGACATTTTTTTTTCTTTCTCTCCACCAATGCCTAAATCACTTAAATGATAAATGCATCGTTTGACTGACATATACCACAATTACAAATGTTAAGATTCCAAGCGTAACATGGTGACATTGTATCCTGCTTTTATTGATAAGGCAGTAAATATTAGATGGATCAATATGGCTCACAGAAAAGAACAACATCAAATTTCTAAGAATAGCAGAGCAAGGGAATATATTTAAATAATCCTTGCTAGTGGTTGGAAAATGCATTGAATTCCCTAGAAAGCAGGAGGCCTCATCATATATGCCCGTGCATATACACATACACATATATCTCACCTGGGACCTTGTACCTATAAGTACCTCATAAGTTCGATGAAATTGATTACATAGTATAGTTGAGGAAAAAATTCAGGATTTGGGATCAAACAGACCTGAGTTAGAATTCTTGATTTGTTACTCCCAAGCTGCTTGATTTGGAACAAAAGAGGTTACTTCTCTGAGCCTTGGTTGCTTTTCTCAAGTATAAATGAGAAAAATAATGCCTTCCGTATAAGATCCTTAACAAGACTGGCTTGCATTGAGTAAGCACCGGAGAAATAAAAGCTATTAGCATCAGTCACGTAATTCCTTAATTCATTTATCAGACAGAGTTCCTACTCTCTCCCCTGTACTGTGCCTTGATGGAACCCTAGACATATCTTGATCTTAGTGCAAAAGGTACACATTACAGTTCATATATTCTTTTTTTTCTTTTTTCTTTTTCTTTTTCTTTTTTTACTGCTCAATTTAATTTACATTTTGAACCCTCATTCTGCCTATTTGTAGATACCTAAGCTCGGCCAAATCAGGGTCCTTCCTTCATCTTTTCTCTGGGGTTATGCCATGAAATAGAAGGTTATATAGTGAGAAGGTATAAACTCATAGTCTAGTGAAGGAGAAAAATAAATGATCTATTTTTAAATAATGTGGTAAATATTATTACAGTGGGATAATGATATTTTGTAATATTAATACTTCTTCTTTAGAACCCCTTGGTTTTGCCCCATTTTAGCATTACAGGATTCATCGCCAAAAGCTGTTATAGCAAAAAGCACAGTAAACATTTTGAGGCAAAAGCCTAGGCCCAAGGGAAGTCAGGGCACAGAGACAACAGGATGGNCTTCTTCTTCTTTAGAACCCCTTGGTTTTGCCCCATTTTTAGCATTACAGGATTCATCGCCAAAAGCTGTTATAGCAAAAAGCACAGTAAACATTTTGAGTTGCAAAAGCCTAGGCCCAAGGGAAGTCAGGGCACAGAGACAACAGGATGGGGTTAGAGCTAGATTTCCCACACGCCTCCTCCCACCCTCCACCCATCTCACCAACTACCGAATCACATTTCCTCAGAGGGTGGAGAAAGAAGGGTCTGAACAAAGAGGAGAACTTCCATGCAGCTGAGTCTGCAAGAAGGGACTGCATGCATCCCCTTTCCCTAAAGAGGGGTTGACAGGACTCCCAGGTGAAATTGAGAGCTCCGGTGATGGAGGAGTTTGTGCTTCAGTGTCTCGTAGAGCCCTGCAGGTGCATTCAGACAATAGAGGAGACATATCAGCGTGCTAGATCTAGGAGGACTGGGCTCAGGCTACCTCACTGAGTTAAGAAAATGTTCTCGTATTTCTGAGAGTGATCCAGAGAGAGACAGGCCTTGGCACCCTAAACTTTCCCATTGCCCAATATGTCCTGGGAACATATACTTCTGTGTGCCCAGGAAGGACACCAAAGCAGAGAATTTTGCTAAATCTGCCTTCAAAGATGAGAATGAGCAATGTTATAGCCACCTGTCTGCACTGACAGCCAAAGGAACGGTGAAGACAATGGGCATCAAGTGGAGGCCAGCAAGAATAGATCATGGCCAAGGAGGTACCCCCTAACCCAAACAATCTGGGTCCATATGAGCCCAAGTCACATGGGTTTAGACATAAGCCCAAAGAAGAGATGAGAGAACTGTCCTGTTTACCTGAGCATAGGTATCCAACAAGAAGCAGAATGAGGGTTCACAATGGACATTAGATTGGTCACTAGAAAAGACTTCTGTGAGCTGAAATGTACTAAGATCAAGGTATGTCTAGGGGCCTATGATTCCAAAGAGAAGAGGCTAGAGGAATCAGAATAGGGTAGCTTGACTTTAGGATTGAAATGCAAAAGAGTCCCATCTGGGTTCAAGAGTGCTCTAGACAGAGGGAAAATCTATGTAACGGTACAAAGATAGGAATGATGAGTTTGGGGGATAGCAAACCATTTGGAATGGCTGGTCTTTGGGGACAGGTTGGGGAGTGATAGGAGGTCCAGCTGGAAAGGAAAATCTGGGTCAGATCATGAAGACTATTATCCAAAATGTGCTAGTACTTTAGAAGAAATGTTCTGACAATTGTGTATTGTGTGATTTGGGAGGGAGGGGTGAAAGAGCTAACATTAGAGGCCACAAGTCCAAACTAGCTCGACCAGAACATGAAACAAGAACTGACAAAGCAGAAAGCAAATAAGAACGAACCTTCAAATGGCACCCAAAACAGCGAGGAGGAATGAATATGAAAGAACAGGCAGACATAGGTTTAAATGATGTTTGGTTCCCTAATCAGAATCCTTGTTGTGTATCTAATTTTGGTTTTGTCTTTCAAAGAAGAATAAAATTCCAGGATCATAAATCTTATTAGAAATTCTATAAAAGATATCAAATTCCAGAAACAGAAAAACCTGGCCACCAGGACTATCCTCTCCCAGCTTTAGGGGCCTGGGGAAAGCAAGTCCCCAGATCCTTCTCTGAAGTGACTGGGAGCTGGGGCCCACACCTGGCCATCGCAGCTGTAGATGTCGCAAGGCTGCAGCAGATTAGCTGCATCTGGGGTAGTGGGTGAGGAAGAACTTGTCTCTTGCCACCGTGATGAGGGCTGGGGTCTAAGCCATGGAAGATCAGTCTCGGATGAGGGTCCCTCACCTCTCATCCCCACATCCCCTGTCCACTTTGTCCATGCTGATGGATACTCTGATTTTTGGAAGAGCATTCGGCCATGGAGGGTAGAGACTACACTTTGTAGGTGGTTGTAGCCATAAGATTAAATACTGGACCATGTGATGTGAGCAAAAGTGCCGCGTGGCATCTTCTAGGGGCTTGTTTTAAGACAAGTGTGTGTGAATGCTCTTTGCTGTTTCTCTAACTTGTTCTCTGGCTTCCTTCTGAAACACAAACTCCACTCTTTTGGACTATAAGGTCGAGTCTGTGTAGGGCAAAGTAACAAGATATGAAGAGAACGTGGGTTTCTGACACAAAGGGACATTATGCCAGCTTTGGGCCTAACATCAGTCCAGACTTTTACATAAATTAGAAACAAACGTCTATCTTGTTTTAGATTTTCCTGTCGCCCAAAACCAAATAGTTCCTATGGATAAGCTCTATGTAGGGCAGAGTACACAGGCTAATTTCTGACTTGAGCACAAAGATTCAAGCTAGCTGTTCCTGGGTGGGAGATTTCTCCCTGCCATGGAGTTGAATGCATCCAGCTCTCATAACCTTGATATTTGATTCATAGAAAAATTCCTTTAGTCTGACCCATACTCATCTAACAACTTACTCATAATTTGGCTTTCTGTATAGCATGTCTATGAGGACATATGTTGTGAGGGTCTGGTGAGATGAGAGGTCTCATGCCCCAACAGTTATAATTCTCATTGTGTATTGATAAATTGGTGTTGTCATTTTTATTGTAGTCTCTACGAGTCCATTCCACAGGGGCTAAACCTCCCATTGGACTGACCAGATTAAGTTTCTGCAAACTCATAGGCTAGTTTGTAGGCAGAGCAAACTCTCCAAGATTATGGTAACCTACCAAGTGTCTTTGGATAATCCCCCCACCTCTCCTGCCACCTCTCCAAACTTGCTCTGTGCTTTCTTTCTAAACGTTAACAATCACGATCATAGTGGGGCGCAGTCCCCTCAAATGATTAAGAGTGTGTGTGCTACCATCCGTTATGCTAGCCCTCATTATCCAAGAGCATATGGCACACTAGGAACACGGGGGAAACATGTATTCATGTTGTCCCGTAATGAATTTTTACATACATTTTATTTTAGAAAATATTTTAGGGATAAATAAAGTTATAACAGACCAACTCTGCTCGACTCTGATTACAAGACTGTTGTGGACTCATGCTTGCCTTCAGTTTGATTACTGACTATACCACTTAGCAGCTGTTGATATTGGGTAAGTTATTCAGTTTCTCAGTCTTAGTTTCCTCATCTGTAAAACAGGAAAGGATTACCTGGTACTGCCTCATTAGCTTCTCATCAGGATGAAATTAGTGTAATATTTCTAGAGCTCCGAGAATATGCCTGGCATATACGAAGTGCTATGAACCGTTATTCTTGTGAGGATTGTGACAATCCGTGTAAAACCCTGAGTGTTCTGCCTGGCACAATGTGTGCCATCATTATGTGTCAGCCGTTAGCATAATTATTAGCCAAAGTCACTCAATACACCCTTCTCCTTGTCCAGCCAGCAAGGGGCAGTGATGGTAGCAGCAGGGGAGGGGACTCTTGCTGCTTCGGCAGCTGCGCTGGTAAACATAGCTTCAGCTGCTCTGAGCTGTCCTCCCAGATAAGGCTGGGCTTGATACCATCCAGTTCTCACAAGGGAGGGAGAATATCTCCTAGGAAGGCCTTAAAACACTCAGAGTGAGAAGTATTTCTCTCCACTTTCTTTCCTTGGTCTTGTTGGCAGAACAGACACAGGCACAGGGCAGGCAAGCTTACCTGCTGACTCAAGGGCTCTCAACAGGCTGCTACTGCACAGTTCTTACAGGGGAGCATTGGCAAGGGCTTGTCCCGGCCACTGGAGTCAGGCCTTACCACCATAGTTTCTTGCCTCTCTCTTCTATGAAGCTGCATGTTAGTCTTCTCAGGATGTGGTGATGATACCTTTTAGAATGTCAAAGAACTTCCACACCAGGTCACCTCAAAAACCTACGCAACTTGCATTTTTTAAAGACTTTATTTTTAGAGCAGTTTTAGGGCCAAAGCAAACTTGTGTGCAAAGTACAGAGACTTCCCATAGATCCCCTCACCCACACAGACAGGCACAGCCTCCTCCACCATAAACATTCCCCGGAGAGTGGTGCCTTTGTTACAATCCGTGAACCTACACTGACACACCATTATCACTCAAAGCCAGGAGTTTCCATTAGGGTTCACTCTTGGTGTCCGTTCTGTGGGTTCAAACAAATGACGAGGATCCACTATTCTAGTATCACACAAAATAGTTTCCCTACTCCCTAAAGTCCTCGGTGCTCTGCTGGTTTATCCCTCCCTCCTGCCAACCCCTATGTTTTTATTGTTTCCATGGTTTTGCCTTTTCCAGAATGTCCTATAGTTGGCATCATACAGTATGTAGACTTTACAGGTTGGCTTCTTTCACTTAGTGATGTGCATTTAAGTCTTCTCCATGTCTTTTTATAGCTTGATAGCTCATTTACTTTTAGTACTGAATAATATTTCATTGTTTGGACATACTAGTTTAGTTATCCATTCACCTACTGAAGGACATCCTGGTTATTTACAAGTTTTGGTAATTATGAATAAAACTTCTATAAATATCCATGTGCAGGCTTTGTGTGGACATCATTTTTCAGCTCATTTGGGTAAATACCAAGGAGTGCAACTGCTGGCTCATATGGTAAGAGTATGTTTAGTTCTGTAAGAAACTGCCAAACCATCTTCCAAAGTGGCTGAACCACTTCTCATTTCCACCAGCAACGAATGAGAGTTCCTATTGCTCCGCAGCCTCACAACATTTGGTGCTGTTGGTGTTCCAGACCTTGGCCTAGAACGGCTTAGAATATAGGAATGCGGTAGGAATGCGGTGATCTCTCGTTGTTTTCATTTGCAGTTTTCTAATGACACGTGATGTGGAGCACCCTTTCATATGTGTATTTACCATCTGTTTATCTTCCTTGGTGTGGTGTCTTTTGGGTCTTTGCCCATTTTAAAATCAGGTTGTTTATTTTATTGTTGAGTTTTCAGAGCTCTTTGCACATTTTAAATAACAGTGCTTTATCCAACATGTATCTTGCAAATATTTTCTCCCAGTCTGTGGCTTGTCTTCTCCTTCTCTAGATAAAACTTGCATTTTAATATCCACTGTAAAGATCTTTCTTTCTTTGCAGCAAGTCTATTACTATTACTTTTTTGTCAGCCATAAAAAAAAAAAAACACAAAAAATGGCAGAAAGAGAGAGCACAGGGAAAGAAACAACAAACACTGCAGACACACTCAACGCAGGAAGTGCAGATAGTTGTCATTGATCAAACATGTAGAGTAGTTTGCTGGGTCAGCTCTTGTTGGCTGAGAGCATATGATAATACTCAGAGTATGGGAACAATATGCGGATCACAGTGCACTGAAATAGATTATTACATATATTTTATTTTAGGAAAATATTTCAGAGACAAATATTGTGATGAATCAACCACGTAAAATCCACAGTAAGGAAGAGTATTTCGGATGGGTGGGGAGGAAGTTTCAGGGGCCCCATGTCCTCCTGAAGTATGCTCTTCCAACTTCAAAGAAAGGATGACTGGAGAAAAGCAAATGGTCTTTTTATACTTCAATAAAGAAAAAACAAGGAAAGGGAAAAAAGAAAAAAGAAAGGAAAATGGTTTTCATCAGACTGTAAAGACCTATTGAGACTGGATAGGGATTTTTTGTGATTTGGGGAAGCCAAGAGTACATAAATCCCTGAATCTGTCATAGAAGAAGAAGGAAATCCTGGGTCTGATGTGGGCTTTGTGCACCACACTAAAGAGCATGGAAATTTCCAAGGGAATATTCACAGAGACAGGTCTGGTGACCTGAATGCATTATTCCTGACACATGGAAACCATTCATGAAGGGATTTTAGGTATTGCCCGAATCACACGGGAAGCTTGAGGAGATACTTGTCCCTCTTACACAATGCCAAATGTCAGACCCACATAGTCATAAATTTAATATAAAATGTGGAGCTCTGATATTAAACACAGGCAAAACACTTACGGAAGTCCCTTACTGCTATTGGGAGAATCGAAGCCTCAAGATCCTGCATGGAGAAGGGCCATTTCCTTCAGCCAGTTTCCTCTCAATCCAGCGCTAAAGAAGGACTCTGCAATCCTGAAAGTCGAATCCCAAGAGTCTTCTACCCTTGGGAGAGTTTTTATCTTAATGCCATTGTCTTAATGTCACAGAGGCTTACAGAAGGGTGCTTAGACTCTCCACTCTGTTTTGAATATGGAAATCTGTGTTAACGCCCCCTGAGCTGGCCTTTCAACCAAGTCACCCAACTCCAGGCTAGAAATTGACCCAGCACATAACCCTGATCCACCCTCTTCCTTCTCTCTCTTCCTACAGCTCACCAAGTAAACAGTAAATCACAGGACAAAGGCATCTGGGATTGATCACATCAGCTCTTCAAAAACTTGCATTTAAGGGCCTATACTCAAGGACTCATGCAGGCCCTTATGCCAAATAGCAATCTCCAGAATACAGGCTAAATGCTCACTTTCTACTTTCCTTCAGCAGATTATATTTGTAATATCATAATATAATGAACTTTTTTTTTAAATTTCAGACTTCAGAAAATATACTTAGCTATAGAGCATAAATTACAATGTGGCCTTACAACCTCCTCATTTTAGATTAAAAAAAAAAAAATGTTCAATAGAGATGAAGTGACTTACCCCAGAAAGTTTGTGATGGCTCTAACTCTATCAAGGATTTTATTTAAGCGAAAGAGATATGGTATAAAGGACATTTGCTGTTTTTGCTATCTAAAATCCATTAATCCTTCTCTTGGTTCCCCAATTTTCTTTAGGGGAATTCCCCCTTCCCCTCACCAAAACAAAACAAAACAACAAAAAAACACCCCAAAACCGAAAACCAAACCAAACCAAACCAGGCACAAACATACTTTCTCAGTCTATGCCATTCCAGCGTAGCAAGTGACACAAGCATAAAGCAATCAGCACACAGTATTTACTCTGATCATAACAGTGGGTTCAGAAATGGGCAGTGACCCACTCAGAGTAAAAGAGACAAAATGAGATTTTTGCCAGTAATACTGAGACAAAGCCCTTGACTCTTCCTATGGAGTTGAAGTGCAGGATATGGGAACTGGAAACACCGTAGCTCTCTTACAGCCACAAAAGGCCAAACTATGTAAGAATGAAACCAATATATAGAAAGATCAGGAAAAAAAAATGTTTTCCTCATCCCTTTATCAAGCCATGCCTGAAGCCAGCCAGAGTCCTTGAGTTTTCAGAGACATTGAGCCAATAAAATCCTTTTCTAACCTAGTTTCAGAAATCACCTTTAAACTTTGTATTCCTTTGCCTGGAACACTCTTCCCCTAGATAACCACACAGTTAGCTGTAACCCCTCTTTCAAATCTTTACTTATGTCACCTTCTCAATTAAATATTTCTTGACTACCATATTTAAAACTGCAACCCCCACCTTCAATGTCTTCTATCCTCTTCCCCCCTTTTTCCCCTCTGTAGTACCTGTTAGTGTCTAATACTTTCTAGATTTTATTTACTCCCTTCATTGTCTGTCTTTTCACTAAAATGTTTGCTCAGTGAAGGCACAAGCTCTGCTCTGTCTACTGCTGTATTTTCAGGCTCTGGAGGAGACCCTGGCATAGAGTAAACACTCCATAAAAATTGGTTGAGTGAATGAATGAATTCACCATATCTAAGACCTTGTCCAGAAATGATTTTCATTTCAAGCATTTTGCTGGTAGTCAAAACGGGGACAGGCAATGACCACAGTGACAAACACAGACAAATTACAAAAGTCTCAGAACCTGACAGTGATATCACTGTCTCCCTGATCTATAGATCCTGACTGCCACTGAGCAGGTTACCCGAAACCCCGAAGACCCAGCTGTTTCTTCTAGAGCACTGAAGTTGGACTTCTTCTTCTGGCTCATATCTTTCAGGAAAGTCCTCTCTTCATCAAAGGAACAATTAAGAAACACACTGGGTGCTGTGTTATCAAGATTGAGTCCTTTACATCTCTGAGCACCCATAGAGATCAGAATAATACCTTTCTGACTCTTCCAAGAATATCTCTTAGGAATTTTCTCACAATCTTCAAGAGCAAGAAAGAAAAATGAGTATATTTTCTGTTCTGAAAACTACACTTCTCTAGGATAAGAAAATGCCCAGGATGCACCCCTGCAAGTTGCCATTAATATTGCCCTCCTCGGTAGCTCCAGGCCAGGGTACAAGCACAGCTTTTCCTGTTCCTTCCCCTGTTCTTTCCTAGGACTTCAAATTAACAAATAGGCCCCTGGAAATCCTCCAAACCCTCTGTGGCAGTCCAGAGCTAATCGTGCTACATCAATTTTTGAACACTTTTTGATGGTTTTTAGACCATCTATTCATCCAACTCAAATACTTGGCAAAACCAGGTTGAAGGACAACTCATTTTGTTGTGAGTAGAATTAAGAGCAATAAACCTACAGCCTTGGTAAAACTCAAGCACTACTTTTCTTTTGTAAGAGATTTAAATAGACAAAGGCCAAATTTTTCCATGTGGGTTTATGTCCTCAGCTAAGGTGCAGTTGACAGGATAAACACAGATTAGTTAACCATTATTTCCTTATTATCATTATCTGCTAGAATTTATTAACAAGATTATTGAGTGAAGTGTGCAAAAGAAGACCGAATAAGAATGTAAGAAGGTATTATTAACCCACCAGCACTAGGGCATGGATTTCTACTAGTGGGTGTGGATTCCCACTGAACTCATCCCATATCCTATCCCAGCCTCCCTACTTAACACCCTCACGCATCTGTGAATTCACTGGCTAAGATTAAGGTATAATCAGAGCACACTGGCTCAGGTGAGCTTCTGACTGAACCTCTGGGGTGCACTGGAAGCGTGACATAATACTCCAAACATTTCAAATTTAACCATTTCAACTTTTGCCAACCTTTGTTACTCCTATAAACAAAGCCTTAACTTTTTTTTTTTTTGAGAGTGAGAGTGCACGTGGGGGGTGGGGCGGGGTGGGGGAGAGAGACTCTTAAGCAAGCTCCGTGCTCCGTGGGGAAGCCAACATGGGGCTCAATCTCACGACCCTGAAATCATGATGTGAGCTAAAATCAAGAGTTGGATTCTTAACTGACTGAGCCACCCAGGCGCCCTCAAAGCCTAAGTTTTTAGTATTAGCGCTCATCCTTAGACATAAACCAGACCCTCCTCCTGGCTTCCTAGGGGGAGCTATGGTGTGGATGACATGACTACCCCGTAGGAACTACCACCTACGGGACGAGGGGTAAGTGTGTAGGGATTAAAGGAAAGAGAGAGAGAAATTCAAAATGGGGGTGTTGGGCAGTTTCCAAGAGGAGATGGGGTAAGGAACACAGCCAAGTCTTTCGTAGACATTGATGCGTTCATTCCTTAGGTATTTAGTATGCTCCAATGCCTGTGGCAGGGGACACAGCGGGGAGCAAGGTGGGCCAGAGCTCTTCATTCGCGGAGTTTAGAATCAAGTGGGGGAGATGTCCTTAATCAGATGACCCCACACATATGTGTATAATTATATACTGTGCACCTTTGAGTACCAGAGCTGACGGTGTTTAATGGGACTGAATATATGGAAACAGGGAAGGCGCCTGGGGGAGGGACTGTGGAGGGCCTCCCTGAGAAGGGATTTTAGAGTGAGATCTGGGGAAGGAGTGGCAGTTACACAACCAAGTGCAGCTGGCAGACAAGCAGGGCAAGGTACTGCTGGTGAAGACTGCAGCGGGAGAGGTCATGGAGGGCAAGCAAATGAAAAGAGCCTGTGTGCCCAGAACACAGTGAGATGGGACAAAGATCAGCAGCAAGGAGATTGCAGGGTTCATCCAGGGAAAGACAGCACACTCCCTTGGCAGGAGTAAAAGGTGCAGAGCATGAAGCAGAGTAAACCGGAAATCATGATTGAGACCCTTCACATTCCAGAAGAGTATGCAAAGCAGGTTAGAGAGTTTGAACGGTAGTCTATAGGTAACAAGAAATCATAGGCACATAGTGATGGGGTCAGCCCTGTTTAAGGATGAGTGTTCTACAGGCAATATTAACATGGATTTTAGTGAAGTGATGGAGTAAGGACAGCCCTTAAGGGAGGGATAATAATTACGGGGCAAATCTTAACAGCCAAGTTGATAGGGAGCAAGGTCTTGAACTAGGTTAGAGAACCGGAATTGCTGAATGGCTATAGAGACACTGTGAAATAGAATCAACAAATCTGGGCGTGAATTACATGTGGATGTGAAGGGGGCTAGAGGAGAGAGAGAAGGAAGAAGTTCTTAAATGATGGAAAAGTGTTGAGCTTAAACATTTTGAGGAGGACACCGTTGTTAGAGTTTAGGAATAAGAGGAGTCAGAGGCTTTGGGGATGTCAGATTTGTTTCAGATATGCTAGAATGACCTCTGGGGCAGACAAATAGCTAATTCTAACCTAGAGTTCTTCAAATGCTGTGTTTGGAAATAAAGGTAGGCCAGTCAGTCAACCAGCAATATTTACGAAGTGCCTATTATATGCCAGGCATTACTTTATACACTAAAGATAGAATTCGAAATTAATTTCTGCCTTCATGGAATATGACTTGTATATAAAAAGTAGTTTGCAAAAAAAAAAAAAAAAAAGAAGAACCCGAAGGTCACATGATTAACCCCCCAAACAAACTATAAACAAGTGGCAGATGAATGAGACAGCATTTCAAAGGATTGTCCATTATCTGGTATCAAATTTGCAAAGTATAGCATTGTCAAGGTTAAGGCTTTGCTCTTAGGAGGGACATTACAATGCAAATTCAAATCACCAACTCTCATCAAAGAGGAGGTAGACTTTAAAAGCTCCTTGTGAATTTCATCCAAGAATTTAGAGGACACAGCAAAGGACAGGATAAATAATAGAGTCTTATTCTTTGGGAAAGAGAAAGAAGGTATAGGGAAATCCCACTAGCAAAGACACTTAAACATCTTCCCCTTCATCAACACTCAGAGTGTATATACTGAATTTCAGGAAAAAAAAATAAATAAACCTTTGCCATTTTTACTTCCAAATAGGTGCCAAAACCAAGATTTTGTGTTGGAGCTGCAGGAATGATAAGCTCTCAGGACTTACCATTGTTAGAAATAAGCAGATAATGGACAAAGTATGATGTAGTAACTGAAATCAGCTTCAAAAGGAATGAACTGCAAAGGATCTTTAAGGGCTCAAAATAAGAAAAAAATCCAAAAACCAAAAAAATAAATAAATTCAATTAAGTGAAAGGCTAAAAATCCAAACAGATATCTACACACAGATATCTACAGCTATATCTGTAGGTACAGATATAGATACATAAAGATTAGATAGACAGATATAAATATATATATAATTGAGCCAAGATATTAAAAAAAATAAGTAGGAGATTACAACTAAAATGTAAAATGTCTATAATTATTCAGCTTGTTACTAAAAATCTGGCCTATTGAACTAGCTGGTGCTGAAGTTCTTGAACGTGAGAGAAGAACTAAGAAAATGTTGAAAAACAATTCTAAAGGGGGGCAAATGGGGGATACTTAACTAGTTACTTTAAATCTACAATAATTAAAACCAGTGCAGATTAGGCAAGCACATCCAAGAAATAAGAGAGTCCAGAGAGAGACCCAAGTATGAGATTTCAGTAAATGAAAAAGGTTCATTTCAGACCAGTTGTAAGAATTGATCAGTTGCCTACATTAATGTTGTCAGAATAATAAGCAACCCATTTAGAAAAATAAAGTAAGATCTCCAAAGTAAAAGATAATCTTTGCTTCACTGATTTAGCCCCAAGAACCTTCTCACTCTGGTTTTATCAATTCAAACAATTTTTAAATCATAATTTTACCAACACTGATGAATTTTCCTTGAGAAACATGCTAGAATTAAACTATTTTTATTTTCCCTTGACCAATTGGCTAGACAGCATAATGAAAATATTCCTCTAATTATCATCATTTCCATATCAAAAATTATTTTCACTGAGGCCACTTTTTTAATGTAAATCTTAAAATAGCAAATTGTTTTATCCTTATCAATTCTTATCAAGTAAAGCTTCCACCGCTGAGTTTTCTCCTATGACCACTGTTTTTATCAAGTCAAATTTTTCCCAAGTCAAATACTGCAGATATAAACTTGTCAAGAAGATTTATTTTTCTGGAAGCAGCTAGTTAATAACTTATTTTACCATGTGCACCTGCAATTCTCAGCCTTAATTGTGTTGATTGCATTTTGGTGGGGTCAAAACATCCTACATCAGATTCCTACCTCACAATTCACACAAATAAATTCCAGATGGATTAAAAATTGTCCAATAAACACAAATAACAAAGTATTAGAAAGAAAACATAGCAGACCATATATATATAAAACATTGGAGCAAAAAAAACCTTTCTATGCATAACCCCAAAATCTGAAGCCATAAAGTAAGTTTGACTCCCTTTACCCATCCCAAATGAGCCAGAACACTAGCATTTTTTAAATGTTCCGTGGAGGTTGATATAAGGGTCTAAGAGTCAGGGTCTTTTGCCATGGGGGGGGGGGTAGGGAAGTAAGGGGTTGATTAATAACAGATGTAGGTGTGGACAATGGATATTCAAAGGTCTGTGGAAGATAAACATGGGATTGGAGTTTTTCATTATTTTCAAGTATTTTTATCATTACAAATATATTACAGCATCACAATTAAAAATTTAAAACAATCCAACAAGTTTAGCATAAAATAAAAGCACGCATTACTGCTAAAGCTATTAACAGGGAGACCTGTTGATAATTCGATGAATATCACTCCAGGTCTTGATTTCCAGTTTGTTCATCTTTTTACTTATTGTCCTTAGATCCTGGACTCGGAAACTGGAAGTCTAGTTGTTTCTGGTTTAGGTTTTGTTTTATTTTGTATATATCTGTATATATACACACACACACAACACATTCTTAGACATCATCTCTCATACCTATTTTTTAAATGAAGTCATAACTTACAAGAGTTGATTTATCTAATTTCATGGATTTACATACGGTCTGTACATATCTGGATGCACTTCAAGAAGAGATGGAAGAAAGGAAGGAATTGAGACACACTCACCAGTAAGTAGAGATTACTACTACTCTGGTACTTTTACGACTTTTTTTTACTCTTTTTTCTCATTGATATAAAAGAAATACATGTTCCCCTTGGGAAACACAGAAAAGTACAAAGAAACAAACAGTAACCGTAATTTATCATGTAGAGCCAACCGCTGTAACTTTTGGCCAAGAAAGATTCTATGTTTAATAGACCCAGAATGGCTGTGGCCAACAATCTTGTGAAAACCAGAGTTCAAAAAGAAGGTCCCAGCACCCTAAGACAAAGTGCAGTAAGTAGGAAGTTCGAGACCACACACCCAGTATCCCCTGACAAACAGGATGAGGAGAAAACAAAAACGTGGTCAATGACTTTTTTTTTTTTGAAAAACACACTGTTTGAATTGACAAAGGCAGAGCTCCAAGCAGAAACACGGACACCAGCTGTGGGATGGGCAGATATAGTTCTGTGGGCTGAGAGAAGCGTCCAAACTTGACTTGTGGACTGGCAGAGGGCGTCTGGAAAGGGAAAATGCCAGGGTACCAAGCATCACCACCAGATTCCCCCCACCTCAACGTTTCCTCTCGGATTTCCACTCAAGCTGAGCAGACACCCCTGGGACATTTTGAACCGGAAGTATTTGTTTAAATGCCAACGTAGGAGTTGACTGTGGGGAGACAAAGCACAGAAAGGAAGCTTTAGCAAGAACTTCAAAAGCTGGTTCCATTTTAAGCTAGAAAAGAAGGAAAGGTCTCTCACGGTGGCACTTACAACTCTTCCAGGGAGAGGTGACGGAAACACCGGGATTGTGGAGAACTTCCCACCCAGCTAGACTTCTCCAGCTTCAGAAATGGTCAGGGAGGGGCATTCAGCACCTACTCTGTGTTCTGCAAAAGGTGTAAGGCAGGGAGTTGAACTTTTCGGTCAGGGGCCAAGGGGGAATATTTTAGGCTTTGCAGGCTATCTGGAAGTCTCAGAAGCAAGGACAGGGCCTGCACAGCGATACCGCGGAGCCAGCCAGAGACATGCGTGCAGGAGCTCGAGTGTCAGTGCGCCAACAAAAGCCGACTTTCGGACGTTCACGTTTGAATGTCATAGAATTACCGTGTGACACAAAATAGTCTTCTTTTGATTTTTCTTCCCCAACCATTTAAAAACAGAAAACTCTTGTTGGCTTCGAAACAGACGGCAGGCTGGATCTGGGCCAGGGGCTGGCCCGGAGTTACCTGACCTTTGGCCCAAAAGCCCTTTCTGTGCTAAGCTTACATTCTAACAACAGAGATAAGAGCAAACTAGAAAATCGGGAGGCATTTTAAATGGAGAGTTTCTGCTTAGAATGGAGTAGTCCAGGTGCTGGAAGAACTTTTGGGGGCCAGCAAATCAGTTGGGATTGGGGTGGGGCTGTGGGGCAGAAGGGGACAGGGGCACAGGGGACTTCCCAAAAGGGGCCGGTGCCCAGGCTGTCCCTCCCGGGAGTAGGCTGTAGCATCAAGGGACAGAAGGATGAGAAAACGCCTCCCTCCCCAATTATGCACGCTCTACTTTCCCGTGAATCAGGCCAGTGAGAAGATTAGAAGCAGCAAAGTCAAATTTAATTCATAAGACCTTTCTTTTATTTTCCCCCTTGCATAAAGATGAGGTCCTACGTGGGCACAAGCAAAAACTAAGAACTCTCAGATCACCTCCGCTCCGGTAGACAGTCTTCTCTCACCTGTGTGTGCAGAGGCTTCTATGCTAATTCCAGCAGCCAGTTCAAAATAAGCCTGAGCTTGGCCTCGATGGATTTATTTCTCATCTGCTGCAGGCACAGACCCCTTCTATTGAAGGCAGAAAAATACCAGCCCCTCCCCAGCCTCTTGCCCCAGAGTCCCGTCCCAGGCCCACCTGGCAATGAGCCTCTTCGCTCCCTCTCCAGCTCGGGCCTGACACCACCTTACCATTGAATAGTCTCGGGGAAGAGTTCAGTGCAGGGTTTGCACTTTCCCAGCCATTAGCCAGCTGCCAACGCATTTCATTATCTTAGGAGTGTTTTGTACATCAAAGCGAGCCCCACACAGTGTGGTCAAGTGGAAGTAACAGTGCCTAGTCAACATTCTAACTTGCAGCATTTTGTTTTCATGGATATAAATGCCATCTGGCACCCAGGAACAGCAAAGGCCAGCGATGGAAAAACCCCGCCGCCCTGTTTTGCTTATTGATGTAACAGTTAATCCTGATAAAGGCCAAGGCCTCAGAGTGGCTGCCCTGTTGTTATCTTGCATATCTATTGTCTGACATAGGCCAAGCTGCCCGGACCTGCAGACCCTGCAGACGTGAGCTTGCACAGGAGATGGCCTGGGGGGGGGCTGGCAGAAATATCCAGGAGAGAGGGGAGAGAAAGGGACTGCATTTGTCTTTGTGTTTGCATAATTGCTTAGCAAACACACACACACACACACACACACACACACGGACTGGGATTTAGAGCCTTCTCCTTTTCCAGCTTCCAGACTTTCTAGGGAAACATCAAAGCTCTGAAACCCCCTAACAGCTTAATATCTTCTCCGGCATCAACTGGCTTTCAATGATTTAGGAAAATCTCTCTGGCCTTGGGTTTTAGATCATAAACCACCAACTCTCCCCCCCACATCATGGACTGATTCCTGGTAACAAATTTCTCACTGGGTCCTTCACTGCTCTCTTACAATGAAGGAGGAAAAAAACTCTCTGAAGTGACAGCTAAGAGAGGATCTTCATAAACTCATGTGTGGTACACTTCCTGCTTTTCTGCGTAGTTGATTTTCAATCGACCGATTAGGAAAGCGAGTACTGTGAGCACTTCACTGTTCTTACTTTGACCTCAATCTCCAAAACATGAAGAACAAAACACAAAATGGACAATCTCCTTCTCCGCTGAAATGGGCAAATGATTGGGCTTATGGTACTTTTTTCCCCACCGTCTCAGATGTGGTTGCCTCCACGCACTGCCAGTTTATAAACTCTTCAGTGACTTTCCCACTCATTCCACAAACTCCTCCCTCTTCCTATCTTCCTGCTAATCTCCACTTCCCCCCTCCCCCAGCCCGCAGGAGGGAAAGCCAGAAATGGTGAGAAGGACACTTCTCCTCTGGTTTCTGTTCACGTCAAGGGATGATTTTGCAATTGCCACATAAGCAATTATGTAAGCTTTTCAACAGCATGGAAAATTTCTAGAGAAGCTATGGTCTGTACACAGTTGCAAGACTCTAGATGATTTTAAAAATAAGTAGATAGATGTAACCCAAAAAACAACCTATGGTTCAAAATCTTCTCAGAAAATCCAACCTAATTTCTCTTCTTCCACTGTTTTTCTCTTCACTGTCATAAGTTATAGTAGAATCACAGGTCAGGGATTGAGTTGCTATTTTAGGCTGGCATGGAAGCCAAGGAAGGTCAGAGAAATGAAGCCCCTAGCAGCAAGCACTACAAAGTTCTCCAGCCTCAAATATCCTCAAAACGATGACTATTTTACTCACTTTTCTCCCCGCACAAAACATTGGAAAAGACACGAAACAAACCAGGATAGAGTATAATTGAAATTTTCGGCAAAGTGAGATAAAAGACTACATGGTAGCCTGGTTGCCCCAAGCTGGTGGTCAGATGTCAAAACTCGAATTATTCATTGGTAATACAGGCTTCACACTTCACAGTTTATAAAAATGCTATGAATCTCTTGTTATAGAAATAAACGTTTGCTGGAAGAAATTTTCAAAGTCATCTTTTATAAATGAAGAACCATTACATCAACAGTTCAAAGGAACTTAGTTAATGGAAGGAGTTGGAACCTAGGACTTCTAACTATTGACGGCTATTAATTAATGTATTAATGGCGTGTATGCATTCATTCATGAATTCAACAAGCAGTGGAGGACTGCCTTCCATGCATGATACAGTGGCAAATATTGAGAATAACTTTTATAAGAGTAAATAAGAAGAGGTGTCTGCTCTCGAGGAACTCCTAATAGTGGAGGCAGGCTTATAAACTAAGAATTGCAAGAAAGAGCGACAGACACTAAAATAGAGGAAGCAATACAAAGGTGGCAAAAAGGAAAAAACTAGATGGATCGTATCAGAAAAGACCATCACTGTTTTGGCTTTGCAGAATAGCGACCTGTTATTGCGTTTACAAAGTCAAATGGGGGGGTTGGTTGGCTCAGTCATTAAGCATCTGACTTTTGCTCAGGTCATAACTTCAAGGCCCTGGGATTGAGCCCCACCTCGGCTCCCTGCTTTGGGGGAGTCTGCTTCTCCCTCTGCCTATCCCCTACTCATGCTCACTCTCTCTCTCAAGTAAGTAAATAAAATCTTAAAAAAAAAAAAAAGTCAAGTCTTTGTTCTTAAATTATCCTAGAAAGAGAATCAATTACTTGTGGCATGTCTTAAATTCCACTTTAGGTAAAACGTAATCTGTTTTATGCTTCCTCTCATTATTCTGGATTTGTTCATGCCTAATTTTAAAGAAGCAGGGCTCTGTGGTTTTCCCATTCAGATTGTTCTGAAGTGACGTTCACTGTAGGATTTGGCCAACATGATAAGTAGCTGAAATTTGGAAGGGAGTGGGCAAAAAGAGCCTAGTTCCGATGTGAAAATTACACATAATTTCTTTCCTCTCATTTTGTGAAAATCTTAGACCCACAGTTGTCAGGGATTGAAAAGAACCTTGAGCAGATCCGTACTTCTGCAAGGGTTTTGGTTTTTGTTTTCTTTTCAAAATTTTTGAATCTCGATCCAAGCTTTAAGTTTCTAAATTGATTATTCCATCATAATTTCCCTGTGGAATTAATTCCAGTCTTAAGAGCTGTGCACTGACCTCTTCCTGATGGTACTTAGAGAGTCTCAACTGTTTATCCTATCTTTCCCACAACTGGGGAAACAGTCCTAGGTGGAAAGTTAGTGTCTCTCTTGAGCTGGCACTGATCACTGATCGTGTGCAAATGTAATCAGTGGGAGGGAATGATATTATATTTTGAGGCTTACAGTTGAGTCTGACAGGCAGATACAGAAGACAAACTCTCAGCCTCCTTGAAACCCAGCGTATCCTCCAGAATCTCTAATTCAGCACCCACCAGTCAACCTACGCAAAATCAGCAAGATGGGATAATATTTTTACATGACAGAACTGTCTTTATTTTTTCTCTCTAAATGAGTTTAAAAAACAAAAACAGAACTCAAACAGCCATTCGTTAGGAATAACAATTTCCTAAAGATTTTCGCCTTTCCCATTTCTCTCTCTCTCTCTCCTCTTGCCCTTCCCTCCAGCCTGTAGCATAAAACTAGAGAAAAGATGAACATGGAAGGAAAATAAAAGGCAGATGAGGCCTAGTGTACACATAGACAACATAGCCTACCATTATCATTGGCATAGTGTTTTTTTCTAGTTTACAATATGCTTTCTTATATACATAATAATAGCTTTGTCTCAAAGAGGTGCAATGAGGATTATACATTTAATACACTAATGAATTAAGAGATTCTGTAGTAGTTTCTGGCACATAGAATTCTTTCAATAAGTGTTAGACGGTATTACTATCAGTACGCATGCTATTGTCTTTACCATGGTTATTATAGTTGTAGCTTGTATAACCATTACTAAACAATTCAGCAAGTATAAGTTCACACGTAATGGGTCATAATATAGATAACTTGGTTTAGGAAAGAATGATTTTATTTCTACCTCCTAAATTCCTATCAATGTTTATTTGGCCATTTGGGGAACACTCATACTGGAATTTCTTTTATGAACTACAAAGCATAACTATACCTTAAGTCTGACTTTATTTGAAAGCTTGCTATAAAAGATTTACCTCTGAAATAATTTGGAAGCATTCTAAATTTCATAGAAAAGCAGTCACAACCCAACTCTGGTCTACTTCTCCAGCTTTCGCAAATGCTGTTCCCTTCTGTCCACCTGACATACCTGGGACAGCGGGCAATTAGCCACTCCCCAAGCATGCCTTGTACTTTCCTGCTATCCTGCCTCTATATGCCTGTGTTCTTTGTGCCCAGAATAGCCTCTCCTGCCTCTTCCTCCAAGCCCATTATGAAGCTTTCCTCTTCTTCCCCAGCTAGAAAATATCCCCCTTCTCTGCTTCCAAAGCACAGTCTTCATCCTACGTGCTGGAATACATCCTTCTTCCTATTAGTCATATCCCACTGTGTGGAAATCCTTTATTCACACGTCTGTGAGCTCCTTCAAGTGCACAGCCCTATCTTACTGGAGAATATTCCCAGTGCCAACCAGAGGACCACACATAGAAGGACTTCATTCTTTGTCGTTTGCCAATTTCAGGCAGGAAAGACCAGACCCATGACACAGTAATTGGTTCCTGGTTTAGAGTTGAGGACAGAGCAAGACCAGAAAAAAAGACTAGACTTATTATCCTTAGGCTTACTTCATCAGCATTTAATTGAGATACCAAAACGATATCCGAAACAAAAGTCATAATTATAATATGAAAAATAACAGCTATTTGTTGAATACTTACTATGCTCCAGCCACCGTTCTCATATTTCATGTGCATTACTCATTTAATTCTCACAAGTCTATTAGTTATGTGCTATTATTTTCATTTTATATTTAAAAAGAGAGAGAGAGAGACAGAGAGATTAAGAGTCTCTGCCCATGGTCATACAAAGAAGAAGTGGAGAAGGCAGAATGTGAGGACAGAATTCACCGCAGGCAAATTCTACAGAGCCGGAGTTCTAACCACCACCCCCATGCTATCTGTGGTTGA
Source organism: Ailuropoda melanoleuca (assembly GCF_002007445.2). Lineage (NCBI taxonomy): Eukaryota > Metazoa > Chordata > Mammalia > Carnivora > Ursidae > Ailuropoda > Ailuropoda melanoleuca. The sequence continues at coordinate 62,955,633 of NC_048232.1, forward strand.
TGAAGGAGACTTTAAAACTTATGCTAGATAATAGACTTATTCCAATAAACTAAAGGCTGTTAAAGGGGTTGATAGTGACAAGTTTAAAATTTTTATTTTTCATTACCACTAACTATATATCTAACAGCTTCTCATTGATTAAAGCCATGTCCAAATCTATGACATAAAAAAATCCATTGAAAGTATTATGCAGGCTTTTCCCTAACCTGGACTCCTCTTTCCAATCCTGTGTTCTCTCGCACTAGTTCCTAGCACACAGGCTCCACATTCACCAGCCCGTTCACACCACCCTGCCTGCTGCCCTTGTAGAAAGGAAGGCTACTTTGAAAACATTGCTTGCACTGTTTGCCTGGTCTCTCTATTTCTCCACCCCCCACCCCCAACAACTTTTTCTTCTTCACTTTTCATAGGCCTACTCTTAATAATATAGTGACAATAGTTTTCTTTTGGTTATTTTTTTCTACAATGTAACTTTTCCATCCTTGTACCTTCAACCTCTTCTGTATATTTTAGGTATTTCTCATAAGTAAGATATAGTTGGTTCTTGTTTAAAAAAAAAATCCAGTCTGACAATATTGGTCTTTTAATTGCAATATTTAGTTTACTCATATTTAATGTAATTATTGATATGATTGGGTTTAGTTCTACCATTTTGCCATCTGCTTTTTATCTGTACTACCTGTTTTGTATTCTTTCTTTCCTGTCTTTTGGTTGATTGTTTTTTATAGTTCTTTTTCCTCCTATTAACTCGGTAGCTATGCATTCTCTTACTATGATTTGTTACACTAGAGATTACAACATGTGTAGATGACTTATTGTAATCTAAGATAAATGAGGAAATTTACCTCTTCCTGGACAATGCAAGAAGCTTAGAACTCTTTAAATGTTTTTATCCTAACATGTTATTTGTAATACATTTAGCCTTATGAGATATTATTATTGCAATTCTATATCAACATTAAATATTTATCATTTCTGAGGCCCTTAAACCTGTCCTGTATCTTTAAGTTTTCATCTGGAATAATTTTCTTGTCCCAGAATAGTATGCATTAGTATTTTTTGGGGTGCAAAATTTCCTTTGGTGTTTATTGGAGAATGTGTTATTTATCCAGCATGGGTTCATAGATTTTTTTTTTTTTAAAGAAAATTATCATTCATTGTCTCCTCAAACATTGTTTCTCCCTTAATATCTTTCTCTTTTCCTTTTGTGGACTCTGTTAACAGATAGGTTAGAACTTCTCACTAGTTCCCCTGTGTCTCTTATATTGTCCTCTGTGTAGCTCTCTCTTTCTGTGTGTGTGCGTTTTAATCATTTCATATTTATGTGATTTATTCTGTATATTTTTCATATCTATCTTCCACTTCATTAATTTTCTCTTCAATGTTTCTGGCCCCACTTAAACCTGTCCAGTTGGGTTACTGACTCAGTAGATACTTTTTTCTGTTCTAGAATTTCCATTTTGTATCTTTTCATAATTTACTTTTATCTATTAACATTATACATCTCATGTTTTATTATCTTTAATATATTAATCATACTTATTTTAAAATCCATGTATGAAAACTCCATTTTCAAGATTCCTATGGGTTTCTTATGCTCTGTTGCTCCTTTGGATTTCCCACTACGCTATCTTGATTCCTTATGTGTCTGTTTTTTCTTAACTGAGTGTCAGATATTGTATATGAAAAATGGTACAGATAATTTGAGACTGGGATGTAACCTTTCTTCAGAGAATTTTGTTTGCTTCTGGCAAGTGGCTAGGAATACCAGCAGCCCTGAATTATCTTAATTCAATCACAAAATGATATGATTAGAAGCTGGGCTTCAGTGCCTTCTGGGGAACATCTATTCAGGCCCACACTTATTCATGGATTGTAGCCCTTTAAGTTGGAGTCCCAGTCTAAAGCTTGTGAACTTACCAATACTTCCCTCCTTGGCAGCGTTGACCTCCTTTCCCTCTCCTAAATCCAACAGTCTTTCAAAGGCTCAGCTCACCTTCTCAGTCTCCCATATAACTTCCAAAACTGGCAGATGCCTCTGGGGCAAAAGCCATACCAAATGCAAAGCTTACTTCTCTGGGTTTTTCTGGACTTGTTAGCTCTCTGGGGAGTTAAATGTTTTGTTTTGTTTTGTTTTGTTTTCCTCTTAAAATTTTGTCCAGATTTTGTAGTTTCCTTAGCAGGAGGGAAAGAACTGTTTGCTAATATGTTTGTTTTCACATATAAAAAGTTTTAAATATTTACATAGTCATATTTCTTGATTGCTTTTCCCCTGTCATTCATAAAAAGCTCTATTCTACTTTAAGTTATAGCTAAATTCTATCTGGAATTAACTTTAGTATGAGCTGTGAAATAAGGATTTGGCTCACTTTTTTCCCAAATAACTAATTATTGTGTAACTGTATATTGAATAATTCATGTACTCTCTTGAATTTTATATACACAAACACACATACACACACACATTCCATTAATGTGCTAAGCCACCATTATACTACTTTGGGTTTTTCTGGGATTTTCTATTCTGTTCTACTGTTTGTTTATTTTTGTACCGGTACTTCACGGTTTTTGATTACTGTAGCTTTATAGTATGTCTCTGTATCTGCTGAGAAAAGGCTTCCTCCTTCCACATGGGCCCATTACAACTGTAGTTTGTTTTCTGTTTGTTTGTTTTAATTTTTTGACTAGCCTAGCATGCATAATTTTATCAGATATATTTTAAAATATTTTTTCTCAACTACCAAACCTCCCTTCCCAAATACACACCCAAAGAGAGAAACCCCATTGTAATTTTCATTAAGATTGCAATGATTTCTGAAAGTATTTTCAAACAAATCAACATCTTTATAATAAGATGTTCCCAGCTAGGAACATCTTAAATCTCTCAGTTAAAGTTCATATTTTCATATAAATACTATATGTTTCTTAATCAACTTGTTCCAATATATTTTATACTTTTTATAAATGAAATTTTTTTCCTCAGTTGTATTTTTTTTTAAAGATTTTTTATTTATTTATTCGACAGAGATAGAGACAGCCAGCGAGAGAGGGAACACAAGCAGGGGGAGTGGGAGAGGAAAAAGCAGGCTCATAGCGGAGGAGCCTGATGTGGGGCTCGATCCCAGCACGCCAGGATCACGCCCTGAGCCGAAGGCAGACACTTAACCGCTGTGCCACCCAGGCGCCCCTTCCTCAGTTGTATTTTCTAATTGGTTATTGTAAGAGGGAAACTAGTGATTTCCCCCATTATTAATATTAATATTGTAACAACAACCTCACTTATTATTTTTAATTATTTCTGATGTGCTTTCTCAATTGATTATTTGGTTTTAGAAGATATAGAATTACATTATTATCTAGTAGTGAGAATTGTGCTAACTTCTTTACAATACTTGTACTCCTCACTCTGCTCTCTTGAATAATGGCACATCCACTGGGTAGAATGACTCTCAAACTTCAGTTTTAAGCTTGACCCTTAATTCACCCAAACTGACCATTTATCATAATACCAGTCTTTTCACCAAAGCAATTGGTTCAAGGATGAGTAACACCTGCCCAGACTCAATGGGGCCTTGCACAGCACCAGCCACAGTGTTGTTTTTTGTTTGTTTGTTTGTTTGGGTTTTTTTTTAGGTTTTGGCACGTAATTCAAGAGTTTTCCAGGTTTTCAGAAAAGAATCTCTCTCTTTTTCTGGACTGTGAGGTAGAAACACATGGGAGGCCTGGGACCTCTGTGGCCATTTTGCTCCCATGAGAGAAGCAGCCCAACACACAAAGGAACCCAGAGTTGAAAGACCTGAGAGAAATCAAGCAGCAACACTAAAACAAGCCAGGCTTGAAACAAAACCTATCCTGCAACTTTAGAAGAGCATTTTTTTTAAAGCCAGTGAGCATTATTTGCAACTCAAATGATCCTAATGGCTACACCAGCTCAATGCTGTATTCAAGAAACACACCTAAAACAGAACAACAAAGGAAGTTTGAAACTAAGGCATGTGGAAAATTACACCAGGCAAATGTATGCAAACAGAAAGCAAAAATGGCAGAATCAAAATCAGTTAGGAAAAATTCAGGATTCAGTCCATTAAGCAGGGAAAAGAGGCATATTATGACATCTATAAGTACAGCTAATGAATTCCTGTACATCACAAACTACAACAGCAAAACACAGAAAGCAAAACCATGACAAAGAGGCATAACCATCATAAAAATCACAGTCATAGTGGGGAATTTTGCATCAGAATTTGATGATCAAGCAGACACAAAAAGCAAGGATATAGAGAATGTAAATAGTACAAAAAAGACAATGTAAAAAAAAAAAATTAACATTCTCCCTCTCTTCTTCACCAAAGACGGAACTGGAGTATCATGAATGACCTACCATTGGAAAGGATCTAGACTGAGTTAGTTTTACTGCAGAGTCTAATCTTTAAAATAACAAATAAAAATTTAGGTAGTCTTCCTCTCTATTTCAGTTCTCACTATGCAACTTAGGAGATGAATATATTCAGAAAATTTCAAAAGATCCTTTGGTTTCTGAACTCTTGCTACTCACCATCCAAACCTCAGAGACCAAATATGATCAGATTTTGTGGTATCTCTATCTGAACTTCTGCTTTCTGAACTCAGGTACCAGATAAATTTGAATGTTGAAGGAATATTTGCAATTCCTATTTTGTTTATCTTATTCAAAATATTCTAGAGTCCCAAAAATGATTGAAAATTACCAAGATGGCCTACTAAGCTAACACAAGAATACCCAAGTTAATAACTTTAAAAAGAAAAAAAATTTCTTATGAAACCAAATGTTCCCACAATATTAGTATGTTGAATACATCCAGTCACAACAGAAAAATATAGCATGACCATGTAGATATATTTTAGAAAACTATAATTATTATAGGAACAATTCAAAAGAAAAATACTATGTCTACAGATGCAGAAATATATTTATATAAATATCACAAAGAACTCCTAATAAAATCTCTGAATAAAATAAGAACACATTATCATCTTTAATTTATCTAAATAGACGCATTCATATTTTTGTGTTATATTTCTTTTAAGAAATATGACTAAATATATTAAAGAACTTTTAATAAAAAAACAATAAATACTTTATAAATGGTGAAAATTTTGAAGTCATTGCCATTAAAATCAGAATCAGATCAGGAATTCCTTTTATCATTATTATTTCTCAAAATTATTTTGGATGATCTGAATAATGCAATAAGGCAAGACAACAGTGTGTGTGCGCGTGCATGCGTGTATAAATGTTTATTTGCAAATTGTATATTATATGTTTAAAAATTCCAAGACATAAAACTAAAAATTATTAAGATGAATAGGCAAAACTTGGGACACCTGGGTGTCTCAGTTGGTTGAGCATCCGACTCTTGGTTTCGACTCAGGTCATGATCTCGGGGTCGTGAGATGGAGCCCCATGGTGGGCTCTGCAGCAGGGAGTCTGCTTGAGATTCTCTACCTCTCCCTCTCCCTCTGCCCCTCCTGCTGCTCATGCTCTCAATCTCTCCCTAAAATAAATAGATAAAATCTTTTTTTAAAAAGTCTAATGGGAAAACTTGGCAAAGCATTTATATTATATTATGTAGTTAGAAATGGACATATATAGTTACCGCACATACAGTAGAGATATAGAGTATAAACATAATCTAAAAATATATTTAACAAGAAAATAACATACGAGAACAATATGTAAAGAAGCAAGATATGAATGAATATGAAGATAAAATTTTCCTATATGGAAAGACTTAATATCACTAAAATGTTAATCCTTCCAAATCAGAACATAAATTTAATACAACAAAAATAAGAACTTCAAAAAGCCTCCTTTAAACCTTATTGTATACATTAAATATTTTATGATATAAAATTTTAGGATATAATAGAAGAAAAATATTCTAAATAAAGGAATTCCTGAGTATAAAGTATAAATGCCCAATAAGCTCCAGAAATAATTTAATAGAATTCAGACCTCCATTTATAAGGTATGAGAAAGCCTGTCCTTACCAACACAGAACAAAGAACTAGAAGTAATAATGTAAATGAAAACCCATCCTCTTACTACCTTATCTTAAAAAATCAAACATAACCAACACAGGTGAAATTCACTGAATACATTTTAGATTCCATGCCCCCATCCCTTGAGGTAGCTACTCTCCTGAATTAGGAGTTGACCATTCCCACTCATTGCTTTATATTCTCACGACATGTTGTACACATAGAAATGTTGACATGTTTTTAAGCCTTACATAAATAATAAAAACCTGCATGCATTCCTCTGCCATTTGTTCATTTTATTTTGGAAAATAGTATGTTTACAAGATGTTGATGTATCATTTAGTGCCAGCTCATTCTAGCTTTTCATCTTCCAGTGCACACATAATTCCCGTGTTGGGTCTCCACATCTGTGGGTGCCTAGTTAATTTCTTTCATTGCTTTGTATTTTTCCACCGCCTTCTGTGTGGTTTGTCTCATGCCTACCCTCCACGTTGCTGATCATTTTTCGATGTTCTGTTTTTCTTTTTGATTTTCAAGCAGTTTTCGTTTTGAAACTGATCATATTTTCCCCTTTAATTTCTTTCTTAAGTATGCCAGTTCTCCTTTCCACTCACCATGACTTTCAGTCCTTTGAGAGGATGGAGGAAATTTAGTCTATTGTTTTTATTTCCTGAAGTAATTTTTATTCTAATGTGCATAATGCAGCTTTCTTTTACATGTCACATTTCTTTTAAATTTTTTAAAAATGATATGTAAGGAAATCCCATTTTTCCTGCTTCTTATTCAACTTTATCTAGCACAACTTCATCTGGTCCTGATATCTGCCCAGTAGTATTGGTAGATTACCATCACATCCGTTCAGTGTTTATCTGGTCCCCTTGAGTGGCCCCATAGGACTTGGGCTGGAAATCTGGACATTTGAAAGACTGTAATATTTTTCAGTCATTCAGAAAACTGAGGAGGGAACAGAAGGTAGGCATAGGTGGCGAGCAGCTAAAGCCAGGTATGGGTACCTTGTCTCTAGGCACTCTCCCGACAAAGGTCTTGACTCTCACCCCAGCCAATCCCGTCAAGACAAATGCCTCTTAAATTCCTGTCACTCTTGCCCTTCATGGTGAAAAATTAACTCCACAGAAAACCAGGTCAGTATGAGAGCCCTTGGCTCACAGGCCTTTTATTAATGGTTACTGCTTACTTATCTCTATTTAGTCAACTTTTCTCGGTAGATGTTTGACTTTCAGGTACCCTCTGCCCCCTTCCCCCGATTGTCTTCTAGGTTGCCCCTTTCTAAGAACAGGGTAAGGAATACTGTCCCTGGTTACCAGGTCTTTCTTCCCCTCCAGCTCCCTTATTCCTCTGTGGGGTGGAAGTACACTCAGAGTAGGGACCCTTCCCTCCAGTCCTCAGCCCTCTGAGAATCGTTAGCTAGGCCTTTAAAACCCCAAAATTTATTCCCAATAACTGTACCAACTGAAATGAAGCTGGGTCTATGTTAATGTTGTCCTTGCTAGAACTGTCCTTGTTTAGCAAACATGTTCTGAGTCTGTGTGGTACGAGGCTGGGGCTGGTCCCTAGCTGAAGAAGCATTGATACAAACCTGGGGTTTTCGTGGGGAACAGGAGATTGTGTACTCTGGTGTTATGTGAATCACCCAGGGATCTTGCTAAATCTACAGAGGCGGGGGCTGAGAATCTGCCTCCCTAATTAGCTCCTGGATGATGCCCAGGTTGCTGACTGCAAACCACACTTTGATTAGAAAGGCTGTGTTTTAGTCAGGGTTTTTCAGAGAAACAAAACCAACAGGCTATATATCTAGAAGTGTATTATGAGGAATTGGCTCATACAGTTATGGAGGCTGAGAGATCCCACAATCTGCAGTTTGTGAGCTGGAGATCCAGGGAAGCCAGTGGTGTAGTCCAAGGCCCAAGGGCCAGAGAGCACATGGTGTAGATTCCTGTCTGAGCCTGAGGGCCTGGGAAGCAGGAGCACGGAGGGCAGGAGAAGATTGATGTCCGGGTTCATGCAGTCAAGCAGAGGGAGAATTCAACCTTCTTCAGCCTTTCTGTTCCATTCAGGCCGTCACCGGACTGGATGATCCCACACACATTGATGAAGACCATCTGCTTTATTCAGTCCACCAATTCAAGTGCTAATCTCTTCCAGAATCACTCTGAGGGATGCACCAAGTGATGGTTAACCAGGTATTTGGGCACCCCACAGCCCACTCAAGTGGACACCTGAAATGAACCATCACAGCCTGTGAAGCAAGAAGGTGCTAACCGGCTGGCCAAAATATTGAAAATAACAAATATTTATTAAAATACTGACTTCATTCTAGCCACCGCACTAAAGGCTCTCCATGGAATACCTCATCTAACTGTCATGATGCTCTGAGGTAGGGACTATATTATTTCCATTTTATAGGTGAGGGAATTGAGGCCCAGACTGGATAACTTATTTGAAATTAAACATCTAGCCACTGGCAGAACTGAGCAATCTGACTTCAGAGTCTCACCTTGGAACACCATTTCTCTCAGTACAAACGTGAGGCTCTCGGTTACTCCACTAGTCCACAGAAACCAAGGGTCCCACCATGGTTATAATCACTAGGCTTTTGCTTAGTGAAATGGGAGGGGTGTTGGGGACGATGGCCTGGGAGTTTGCTCTGAAATGTAAGACAGCATGTGCGCTTCCTTCCAGATAGAGAGGGAGACAGAGCTCTACTGAAGGAAGGCAAATGAGAGCAGGGAGAGAGGAAACAAAAGAGAAATTGGTGAGAAAAGAAAAGGCAGAACTTGGCGTCCTCATACTTCAATTTAGAGAAGAGAGAATTCCCACCTAGAAGAACCTTATAAAATTTCCTCAGAAAGCCCCACAAAAGTTGTATCCTTACAAGTCAAAAGGATAAGGGGAGCTGGGGCTTCCCTCTTACTTCCACGGGCAAAGTCCTGCTACTTCAGGTTCAGGATTTTGCGATGCTTCCCAACCACCCCCCAAAGACCACCAGAGTTCAGACCTCTTCCTCTCCATTCCAGAGGCCTTTGTACAGAACTCAGAGTGAGAAACATACCCTCATTCATTTGTTTATTTGTATTTCTCCCATCCTAGACTGCCACATACATTTACTTACTTACTTATTTATTTATTTATTTATTTTATTTATTTATTTGGACAAGGCCCTAGCTTCAATGCACACCTTGAACTCTATGTACATTGGAATGCTCTATTCACTGAACTTACACACCATTCCCTTTCCATTACTGGTATCCCTCAACCCATGCCAGGTTCATTAAAACTCCACTGTTCTTATGACACCTCCCCTAAATTAAACATTTCACTCTGTGTCTTTATCATGACTCAAGATGTTCTTTGTTACTGTCAGATTTTATCAGTCCCTTTTCTCCATTAGATTTTAAACTCTGGGTGGTTATGACTATGTCTTCATGACTTTTATCTTCTCGTTAGAGCTGAGCTGAATCCTGCACATTGGCTGATGCTCATAAAATCAGATATTAAATGCATAAGAAGAAAGAAAAGAAAAAGAGCTTTAAACACAACGAATGTGCCTGGATTGGCTAAAACAGACTCAAAGACAGCTTAAAACGAAGTTTTACAAGCCTTGAAGCTTCCTTTCAAGAGATCTTCCAGATCCTTTCAAACACAAGATCTCTCCAGATCCTAACTTCTTTTACTGAAGAGAACGAGCCATGCTTTTCCTTGTTCTTTGGGAAGTTTGCATGCACCAGGGGCTAGATTTACCTTTGAACTCAGATCAAAATAAAAACAATAACTGAAGGAAAAACATTTTTTTAAACAACAACAACAACAAAAAAAACCCACAGAAATTCAGAAAGAGATTTAAAAGAACAAAAATTGGTTAAATTCTGTTTTGTTTGAGGGCAAGATCCGACTTCATGCCTAAAGACGGAATAAATGCTGTGCTGACCACCAGGCATTATTGATTTATTCTCGAACGGCTTCCATGGGCCATGAGAGCCCTTACAGAAGGGCCTGGAATAAGGTGGCTACTTGTGCTTCTCTGTTATAGGATGAGGCAAGAGCCTTAGTGATTTCCTTCTTTTCCCCTAATTCCTCAATGCTTTTGTTTTATACAAATTCCCTATTGCTGCCTTGAGACATCATGACTGGGAGAGAGAGGCTGTGTGGGTCATGCCCAGAAAGAGAACGCAGAAAGCTATGACAATTAAAGAGGAAGAAAATGTGGATTCTGTAAAAAATTCATAGCAATTGTGCACAAGACAAATTTATTTCTTTGGCCTCTAAAATAACTGTCAGTAAGAAACGACTTGCAGCTGAGTTTACGAAGTAAACATAAAATGTTATTAAAACTTTAGGTTCTCAGTCCTCTCTGTGTCTCCCCTCTTCCCTTAGAATGATTTATTTCACTCATTTTTTTTTTTTAATGAACACAACACAGAAATTCAGATCTTTAGACTAGGTTCCAAGATTACAGAAACTTAACAGCAAAACAAAACACAACAACAAAAAATACTTCCAGCAATTTAAAATATTTCATGGAGTGCCTACTCAAAACATAGTCTCCATTCAGCCAGAGTTTGGGAAACTGGCATAGACAGGCAAAATGAATCCACGGCTTGCTGCCAGTTTTTTTTTTTTTTACTAAACATCAAGACTTCTTACAATAGAGGGATGTTTTGTGATTGTCTTATCACGATGGGAGAAAAGTTCTTATTTTTTTTATTTCAATCAAACTCTCCCAGCCTAGACCCATTTATTCCTCCTCAACACTCAACGTCCTGAGTTTCTGTGTAGAAAAAAAGAATTTTATCTACTACAGATGACAGGCCTTACAAGGGGGAAAACAGCAAAGAAAAGACCACTGTCCTCCCCACAAATCATCCTGCACCTGCAGCCAAAGTTTACGTTGAACGTGCTCCTTTTCCATCTCCTGCACTAAGTTGTCCCTGTTGAGAAGTGCTCGGCACCGGGCCCCTGAGCAAATGTCCTGAGCGCTCTCCTGAATTACTGATTCACATTGAGCATCTTTTGGCCATTAATCACCACTTGCAGCTTCGCCAGGAATAGCTCTCTGGTTCCCCCGTGGTCGGGGGAGAAGTATATTTAAGTGCTAAAGAGAGAGAGAGAGAAAATGCTATTTTTCCTCAGATAAAAGAATGGAGTCAGAAGGCGTTGAGAAGGCATCTAAAAAGAAAATCGGAAGCAAATTCAACACTCAAGATAGATATAAACAACAGATAGAAAACAGGCCAGTGTGTAAGCTCCTGGCTCCTCTGCACTTGCTAACACGAAGTTCTGCGGCTATTCCTGGAGCCAGACATACACACATGCTCTCATTTGAGACCACAGGAGGGTGGTCAGCACTCACCGGCCCTACATTAACCCCGCACAGCTATTATCTATCCCATCCAGGATCCCCAGCAGCCTCCAAGGTGGATAACCGCCCCCAAACACTCAGGGCCACTGCCCTCTGCAGTCCAGCACTTCTCAGGTTGGAGACAGTCAACGTGGCAGCCTTTCCGCGGGGCCAGATGCAACCGTGTTCATATTCCTGCGGCAAAATGTGTGGACGGATACAGAAGTAGGAGGAAGACTCCTTCTTCAGGTCAGGTCTCCCTGCCAGAAGGGTTTTTGCCAAACCTAGATTCCTAAAACAAAACTACAAAAACCCCACCAAAAACCTGTCTTCAGAGGCTGAATGTTAGAGTTGAAGATTGGATGTATCATCACCTCCATCTTACCAGTAAAGAAAATGGAACTGGGAGAGGGTAAAGTGCATCGCCTCTGGGCACGGGGCAGCAGGGTTTGGGCCAGATTGCAGCAGGAAAACTCGGACTCCAGAGCCTGTGTCTAAACCCCACTTTCCTGCCCCTCAGGCTTTCTTCAGATGTCTAAGCAAACACAGGCGCCTCTGCAGTCTTTCTGCTTGTCCTGAAGACTCCGTCTGTCCCCTCTCTTCCTCATCGCGTGCCTTTCTCTGCAACCTCAGCTGGAAAATGATGATAGAGGGAAGAAGAAAAGGAAAACACTGTTTTTCCTTCAGGGAGAGCAGAAAGAGGCAGCTCCAGCCTTGGTCCCCTTATTCCTTTGGGAATCCCCAGAGAAGGAGCTTGGTGGGGGGAATGGGGGGTGGAGGAGGAAAAGGAGGGAGGGGAAGGGAGGAGAGGGGACAGTGGGAGGAAGGGGAAGGGGAAGGAAGAGAGAAAGGACCTGGGAGCCTGGGATCAGAAATGACCGAAGCATTAAAAACCTCCTAATAATTTGAGACATCTCCATCTAGAGCACAGGAGGCGGTTCAAGGGCAGAGTTTGGAGGAGAGGGTGTGCCGCCCAGTAATGTGCAAAAACCTGAGAATGACACTGGACAGAAGAATGGGGGTTTGAACAGTGCAGCTCTCCAGGGATAGGGTGACCCCCGTCTGCAGCAGGGGGCCATGAGGAGCCGCGGGGTGTGCATGGTCGAAGGGCTTACGTGCAGACCTCCTTCCCCTTGCGCGTGCCCCTCCTGCCGTCCTACGGTCTAATACGGTTTGTCCCAGAGGAGAAGGGAGTGCACCTGACACAGCACCCAGCAACGCCCACGGGGCCATGTGCTTTAGGGATGTGTCTCTTGGTGCCTATCAAAGCAGGAAAAGGGTTCAGACCCATTGTTTGCGTTCTTGATTTGAAATCCTAATGGCTAACCTTGAGCTTGGTGGCCAAACTCAGGCCAGAAAAGAATCAAGCCCACACAAATCGGAGTCTCACATGGGCACAGCCTCTGTAACCCAGCCTTCAAGCCCGGGCAGCTGCCCCCTACGGCCGTTGTGTCCACAGTACTCTCCTGGGCGCTGAAATCAAAACAGGCATTTCATTTAGGTCTGATCTTTCTTACAGGTGGGATTTTAACAACACCCTTCCTTTCTTTAATGGGAGGCTAGATTTGCTTCTTTGTCCTTTTAAACGTTGGGGTTTGGATTCTCCACCACTACCGTGTGCCTAGGGCTGTGCAGTTTGCCAGGGTGTACGTTGCTGTTTCCAACAGGAATAGATAACCTCACTTCTGATCAAAGAGAGTCTCGGCACAGAGGCAAGGCCTAACTGGGGCTGATTGGAAAAGCGGACGAAAAACCTCCTTTCCCGGGTCATCAGTTTTGCCAGGGGCGCTCCTCTAAACCAAAAAGGATAAGGTTTTAAACGTTAGTTACACAGGGGCATATTTTCTGGTGTGACGACAGTGGAAAAGGAAATATATATTTTTTTTCTCTGTAATGCTCTTTTATCAAAATCAGTAGCCTGGCATCAGAAAAAACCATATTTAAAAAAAAAATTTTTAAAGCTACTCAGCATATTTCTTTCCCTGCACTAATTGAAGAAGGGCATACAAAGGAATGCACGTAACACTGAAATGTATATGGAGATTCTCCTTTCGTACCATTTCTTAAATCTTACTCTTCTTTTCAGTGCTAACTCTACCCATTCTAGTCTCCCAGCAAACACATATGCAGCTCGCCCACCCAACACCCACCCACACAGGAACACAAGTCTATGTTTTGTTCCCCTGAAATCAATTTCTAGTGAAATGAAAGTTTTCACAGAAAAAAAAAAATGCTACATTAAACCAGAGTTGTACTCAAGATACTGAAATATATTTTTACTCTAATAACACCTAAAACCTTTTAACTATGAAAAAGTCAACTAATAACTCCATTTCAATTAGCTTTATCAGAACTTTAATTATTGCCTAGCGTAGTGTTATACCAAATGACTAAGTTTAAAAATAAGTTTGTCCAACCACACGTTTAACTGTTTTTATTTTTTCTACACAGTAGAGTGTTTTCCTATCTAAATTGACAAGTTCAGCGTGAGTAGGAGGAAGGAAGAAAAACAAAGGGACACTCATTAAGAAATGAAGGCAGGACTTTCCTCATGAAAACAGAAAGGCAAAAACACACCTTTCAGAGCCAGAGAATTATAGCCAGCATTTTGATAAAAGAATGGACTTTAATCCGCACAGATTAATCTGAGAAATCTTCTGGGAGAGATGCCATAGATTATTGCCATAAATATTATTAGCAGACTCACAAGGCTATAATCACTATCTGTATCCATGAGACCGAGTTTCGAATTAACATGGTTATTTCACTTGTGTTCCCAAATTTAACATTAGGGAATTTGGCCTGTGGACCTATCATCATTAGGCAAATATATGTAGATACATACACACATATGTGTATATATGATTCTAGGGTAATTACTGTAGGATGGTCAGCATTTACAAGAACAAGTCTGAGGGTTTAGGAGTCTACTTATTTGACCCCACAAAAGGTCCCATGGTGCTTTTGGTAAATGCTGGCTTTGGATAACATTTCTAGTTCTACGTGAAATGCTCTGTAATATCACTATTGCTTTTCCAATGTATTTTCCCTCTTTTCTTCATTCTCTTACCTTCTCCCCACAGTCTTGCCCGGCCAATTCTAGTCAAATGACAAGAATGATCTGGCTGAATTGGGAAGCTTTGAGAGGGAGTCTTTCTTAAACCCAGAAACTGAGATTTCTGCTTCCTTTTTAGTTTTGCTTGGACTCTCAGATGATGGAGAATCATACCTGCATGATCTGAACGCAACCACGAAATGCCAAAGTCCTCATCCAAGTTTTATCTAAGCCAAAGGAAGGCGACCTAAACTGGACAGGTACAGCTCGTTTCAAACTGTTTGGAAGGAGACAGTCTTACTCCTTGGGCTCGGAGCTTAGATGGGGTAGAATTCTTGGGAAATATATTTGAGAAAGCACATTTTCATTCATCTTTGAGAAGGCAAGTGGAACCAGAGAAATCTCCATTTTTATGTCCTGACATCAGGAACTTTACCTGCCAGCACTTAAAAGGAGCAAGTGTTCCATGATTTTTGAGTGACTGGATGATGAAGGTTAATGTTACCCCTGCTCTTATCTCCTACATAAAAAGAAAAGGCCACCGGCTCTGAATGACAAAAGGTCTCCTACTATAGTCTCAGGTTTTGTAAGGAATAGGCCTTTTGGATAACTGGATTTTCCCCGTATCTAAATGTCAGCAAGAAAAGCCGTTCTGTGTTCAGTGCTGTCCGTCAGCTTGCCTCCCAGACCTCCTACCAAAATACTGAGCCTCTTGCTGGGCCTGTGTCATACTGAACACCAATGCTCCAGGTCTACGTTGTGGTTAGAGAGTTTAAAGAAATAGGACTTTTTCCCCCCTCCAAATTCAGGTCTTCTTATCAGCCTGTTTATTATGATTTGTAGTTCTCTCTAAAATGAAGAGGGAAGGGGTGCCTGGGTGGCACAGCGGTTAAGCGTCTGCCTTCGGCTCAGGGTGTGATCCTGGCGTTATGGAATCGAGCCCCACATCAGGCTCTTCTGCTATGAGCCTGCTTCTTCCTCTCCCACTCCCCCTGCTTGTGTTCCCTCTCTCGCTGGCTGTCTCTCTCTCTCTCTCTGTCGAATAAATAAATAAAATCTTTAAAAAAAAAAAAATGAAGAGGGAAAAAAAAAATCCAGCTGGCTTTCCTGGTAACACCAATCTCTGTTGAGTGCTATGGCGTACAATACCCGGGAAACTAAGTAGAAAGTGGGGGGGGGGGGTGCAGTCAGCGAAGTGTCCTCTGTCTTCAGCTCAGGTCAGGCTCCAGAGTCCTGGGATTGAGCCCTGAGGCAGGCTCCATGCTCAGCAGGGAGTCTGCTTCTCCCTCTCCCATTCCCCCCTGCTCCTGCTCTTTCTCTCAAAAACAAATAAATAAAATCTTAAAAAAAAAAAAAAAGTGGTCAGGAAAACCACTGCCAGAAACCAGGTTTATTGACTTTCTAATAGTGTTTGAGAGCACCAAATTACAGTTACGTATTTGGGGAGAAACGAGCCTGGAAGGATTTTGGAATTCATTCAATTATTTGAATGGAATGTTCTTTTCCAAGATATCTCCTACTCTGGTTCTCTGTCTCCTTCTAGTTTCTGCTCAAATATCTTCTTATCAGTGAGGCCTTCCTATTTTACGTAAAATAGCAACCTGTGCCCCTCCCCACCCCCTACCCCCAGCCCAGCACTCCCTCTCCCTCTTTTCACTGTTGCACAACTGGTCCAATGTCCATGGCACCAACACAGCAGCCCTGTTCCTTCGCACCCTCAGCATGCCTTCTACTGGCTCGCTCTCTGAGGGTAGGTATTTTTGTCTGGCTCACAGCTGCATCTCCAAGTGCCCAGAACAAGCCTGGGCATATGGTAGATGCTCAGTAAATACCTACGGACAAACAGATACACTAATTCTAACATCTTCTAAAGCTCTGGTCTAAGAGTTCCCACTTTTAAGGTCTTCCTATCGAAGGGGAAAACCAGACCTGAATGCAAACAATTGCAATAGGGTGGGATCAGAAAGCAGTGTGCTGGGATGCACACTGAGTCCTGCTTGACTCAGGACAGACTTGGATTCTAGCCTCGAACCATCCCCATAGCTCTACGACATTGGGCGAGCTCTCTAACTTCCCCGGACCACACCTCCTTGACTCAGAGATGACAAGGGTAGCCAATGCCTACTCTTACCGGGTCTGTGATGAGGAGCCAGGGGGGGATGCCCACAAGTGCCAATACTCAGAAAACCTACAGGAAGTGCCTGCAGCAGCGGGTCAGAACTTTCCAGAAGCAGCGCCGCAGAGCAGGGGGTCTAAGGCTGTCCGGTGCTCCTGGGATAGCTCGTCGGTAAGAGGACAGAGCCTGGAATAAATGAAAATCCTCTTCACCATGCCCACAGTGAAGTGCCGTCTTCAACGTGCCATGCGTGAAACTGTTTTTGAAATGAGGAATGAACCCACTAGTGAAATGAATGCGTATTTGGGGTGGGGCTTCTCCAATCCGAAATGGGTTATTGATGAGTCTCCGCTGACCTTCCTTCCATCTCCACCGAGCTGCCATCCTCTCTAAGTTGGAGTGTCAGGGGAAAAGTCCAACTGGTATTCAAATATGAGGTCTTACTGCCCATCGCCATCCTCCCCATCACCATCACCATTGCTCTGGCAACAGAGGTTCCATGAATCAGTACATATGGTCCTTGTCAGAAAAAGAGTTAGTTCCAGATCCGGTTCCAGACCAGGTTCCAAATCAGAACACAAAATCTATAAGGAACACAGGGAGTAAATCCCCTTTTCAATCACTAGTGAATTTTTTTCCTTTCCCTCTCCCTCAGATCCCAAACTAGTAACAGTCTCCTCAGGACATATCTTCCCATCCCCGCATTCAAGAATCTTTAAAGACAGGGACGCACAGCTCTCGGGTTCAATGAGTTTCACAACTGATTGTGCTGTATCTTAGGTGAATATTCTAATTGTTCTTTGGCAACTGGGAGTTGAGAATTTTGAGACGGGAGGAAGTGCTCAAGGCTAGGACTCGGCTATACATACAGGTTTAACACTCTTGTATCTGCAAAATCGACCATAGTGGCGTAATCAGGGTAACTGAAAAGGGGGGGGCCTTATGTCAATTTGGCATGATTACGATCTCTCAATTGATCAAGATTCTGAACTCCCAGCCTAATAACAAATACCAGGCGATCCTCAGGAAGCTTGTGAGTCAGTGACATGACTCAAATTTTACTACTCACTCTAAAAGACTAAAAGCCATAGCAAATGGGGCAGGGATGTACAATATTAGTAACCACTAAATCATAACTAGTTGAAAGGCAACGGATTCTTCTGGCAACAATTTGCTTTGTGTTTAAAGTAACCATTACCGCATGTTTAGGAAGCAAAAATAAAGTAGTAAGGAGAGAAGAGGGAAAACAACTCCTTTCTAATTTGAGGCCTGGCTCCACAACCCTATTTCTTAATCAAATTTTAAGTGCCCCCAAAAGGAGTTTTCTGGGATGGTAGAAATGTTCTCTCCATTGGGGTGTGGATCACATAGGTGCACGAAAATCTACTGAACTCTTTACATTTAACTTTACATTTAAAAATATTAAATTTTTACATCAACTTAAAGAAAAAAAAATTAGGTAGCCCACACCTTGGAACTTTTGTCTAGGAGGTACTTCCACTGGAAATATAAGCCTAAAATTAAACTGGTTTTGTTTTTGTTTGTTTGTTTGTTTTTTAAAGATTTTATTTATTTATTTGACAGAGATAGAGACAGCCAGCGAGAGAGGGAACACAAGCAGGGGGAGTGGGAGAGGAAGAAGCAGGCTCCCAGCTGAGGAGCCTGATGTGGGGCTCGATCCCAGAATGCTGGGATCACACCCTGAGCCGAAGGCAGACGCTTAACGACTGAGCCACCCAGGAGCCCCAAACTGGTTTTGTTTTTAATTCTGTTTAATAAACACTGCAAAAATGGCAAGGACTATAACAACAAGAAGAAACTGTGGAAAATTATCAAAGATATGTTTGAATTTGAATTGTGCTCTTTCCTATGCCATGAAAGCGCCTCTAATCTAGGAGCTCACACTCGCCGTGCCAAACTTTTAGAATATGAAAGTCATTATTGTCTGTACCAAAACAAATCACGAACCACCTAGCTGTTCTGAAAAACATTCTTGAGTTCTGTTTGGGCTCCTTTCGGACGGGAAAAGGTGTTCTAACTCCTTGACGCATTGACTAGGAAGTACACACGTTGTTGGTTGCCGCGCCCTTTTTCAAAGAGGTAATAGTTTAACGTGGGCTATAAAAGCGAGGAGACTGTTCTATCTGCTTATAGTCTGGGTTTAATTATTAATAGCACCCTGTTCCACTCTCCAGAGTCACAGTTTAGCTGATAAACGTATTGATCAAATTACATTGGTTCCTCTCTACCCACAAAGCCTCACCAGCTGTGGCCTTCCTTCCTTAATCCCCTCCACGCCACTCAATCCCTCCCAAGTGCCACATACTCTCCGGCCAGACTTTGCGCATGGTTCTCTATGCCACCTTCTTCACACAAACCCCCGCTCATCCTACAGGCGCAGCTCGTGTCCCTTCCTCTGGGAAGCTCCATCACAGATCTCAGGACACCCCTTTACCACTTCCTTTCCTCGGTGCATATCTGGCCCAGTTTTTCTGTATGCTTGGTAACTTCTCTCTGCCACTAGGCTCAAAGCCCCCTGAGGGCAGAGATGGTGACCATTTGTGAATCCTGAGCTTGGCACGGTACATGGCACAGAAAGGGACTTAATAAGTAGTCAATGAATGTGGTAGATACAGGACCAAACACCAATCATATTCTAACTATTAGAAAGGATCCCAGGAGGGGAGCCTGGGTGGTGCAGTCGGTTAAGTGTCCGACTCTTGATTTTGGCTCAGGTCGTGATCTCAAGGTCATGAAGTAAAGCCCTAAGTTGAGCCCCACATCGGGCTCGGCGCTCAGTGCGGAGTCTGCTTAAGACTCTCTCTCCATCTCCCTCTGCTCCTCCCCCACTCAGTGTGCGCTTGCACACACATGCATACTCTCTCAAATAAATCCGTAAATCTTTAAAAACATAAAAAGAAAGAAAAGAAAGGATTCCAGGAGATGTTAAAGGACAGAGTCATGGGGGAAATGCGAGAGTCTGGGAGTTAGGAGAAGAGAGCTTGTGTCTAACGCTTCAGTATTACATAACGCCTCCATCTCTAACTCTATAACCATAACTACTGTCTCAAGGGATAACTGTCCTGACAACACAGACTGGCCACCTTAAGCTTGTTTTAATTAGTTCCAAATTATTATTCTTCCATCACGATCTTAAACATTATAGGAACACACTGACTGATTCATAAGTCTATGCACAACTCCAAGCAGGCCTGGACCACACAGGGACTTTAAGATGCAAGACTTCTGAAAGGGTCAGAGGAATTTTGCCTATAAGTCTCTCGAGGTTCTTTTGAGAATGGGGCCCTTTGTTTCCCATAATACTGCAAAATCAATTAGCAAGAGGCTCTGCTGGCTGAGTACCGACTTCACTGAGGTCTGCAGTAATGCTGCACAACCCGGCATCAAGAGATCCAATGAAGGTACGTCCACACAGAGAAAGGGACTTGAGTTTAAACTAAAAAGAACACGTGGTCGCTGACTCATTTATGACTAACTAGAAGAAGTCAATTACATCGTTAGTGATTCAAGCAAACGTTCCATCAGCTTACACCCCAAGGAACTCAAACCCAGACTGATAACTTCAGACAAGGCTGCTTTTCGTTGCAGTAAAGGAAGTACTCACACCACTCTAGATTAAGAAGAGATTGAGAACCACTGAGTTCTGTTTGAAAACCACTGTTTGAAACAAAAGCGTGGCCAAATACCAATGGCTTGAAGGACTGCAAACCCTGGGAAAAGTCAACTTACTTTATGTAGCCAAGAGACGGGAGGATTAAACAAGATAAGCACACAAGCGTGCACTGCACTGGGCTGCCTGGCTACACACATTTGCTTGTTCCATCTCTCAATGTAAGGTGTTCAATACAGATGGATGATCTGAAGGGATTCCTTCTTTTGTGCCCTTTACTGAGAAAACAGCTCTGAAAAGACCACTATGTTAATGACCCAGCTCAGGAAAGTCTGGGAAATAAATAGGCAATGCCTGGGTTGTCTGTAGTTCCACTTTGAAAAAGGAGTCCATTTTCCTTCCCACAGTATTTCAAAAACACAAGTACAATTCTTACAGCTATTGGCTAAAGCTGACTTTCAAGAAACTGAACAATCGCAGTGATGCCCAATTTTCAAGAAACCAAGAAAACAATCCGCTTAATTTGCCTCCATGAGATAGAGTATTCAACTTCCAAGAATCTAACTCTTCTTTGCTAGATGTTTTCATGTTTAATGCACTTCTTTGTATCCCGTTTGACATATGGCGTGTTGGACACAGAGAGGCTAAGCAAACTGTCCAAAGTCCCAAACTGGTAGCTGCTACAGGCCTGCATTCCAGCTCATTCTTCCAAGTCCAAGACTAGTGTTCTTTACACTGAGTCCCAAATGCCTCCTAAAGAAAGAAGACTCATTTTAAGACAGTTCTATGCCTTGTGAGCATGGAGAGCGAAAGGGCTTCAAGGCTGAAAATGACCAAAGATGGCTAGCTAGCAAGGAGAAATTAAAACCTGCATGTTCCAACACTGTGAAACACCATGAATAAATCATATTTCTCAATATACCAATAGTTAAGAGCTCGGGTTCCGGGGTCAAAATGGCCCAAGTTCAAATTTATGAATGAGCTATTTACTAGCTGTTTGACTCTGGGGCAAATTACTTCAACTCCCTAAGCCTCAGCTTCCCATCTACAACATGAAGATTAAAAAATACTGACCTACCTATCTGCCAAACTTACCCAGTTGTTGGGAGGTCAAATAAGAAATGTATGTTGGTAACTTGAGGGCTCACGAGTGTAATTTATAGGAAATACAATTCCATTTAGTCTATTGACCCGAGGGGACAACACTGCCATAAATCAAGACAGGAAGATGTATCCAATCCTGTTTATAGCGTGGTGGTCAAATCTTGTCATCTTAGGTTTATGCCCATTTATAGAATCTTTTCAGATAAAGTCCAATTTGCAGTCATCTTTCCTTCCAACAAATTTAGAAATTGCTCAGAACCAGAGAGAAAAGATACAAGAGGTTTCTGGCTAACCTATAACTGCTAAAGCTAATTTAATCACTGATGGGCAACTGTGTTAACTCGGTTCTTTTACAACCATGCATGCAAATAAAGGAAATGTTACAAGAGCCCTAACATTTAAAGAGAAAATGTCTAAAAACATAAAATGTGGATTTTGACACATAGCAGTACATAGTTTAATATATAGGAGCACACAGACTTTGAATTGATAGAACACTTAAGTTGGGGTTTCTGTTGGCTGTAAAAGAGGTCTTAATTTTACAAATAAGGACTTAAGCAGATAAGCTAAAATTAGACAAGATAACCCTCTTTGAAATGCTCCAACGGCTTCTCATTTGAAGATTTATCACTTAACGTAATAATCACGAGTTATGAAGAGAGCACTCATCTACTTTAGTGATATCTAGAGAAACTGTCTCTCAACACTTTTGATCAATGCACCCCTAAAAACAGAATACATCCCCAACATATGTGTATTTGTTTATAAAATATACCATATGCTGGTACAGACACATGTGCAAAAATGCTCGAAGAGAATGACATAAAGGTACTTTGGAGATCACCTATCTAGAGAATTATTAACACCAAATGTACCCAGAGGTGACCATGTCTTCTGTAATGATCTGAAAAAGTAATTCACATCTGCCGCGACAGTCCCCAAATACAGGAATGCAGCTAACTCGCAGCTGTTTCCTGCCTGGTGGGCTCCACCGTGATGTTAGGTGTCCTGCCTACACTTCATCACCCTTCGATCTCCTGGAGTGGGGTCACAGATGGCCTTCCCAACTTACAGGTACAAGGAAAGAGGCTAATCATCAAGTAGTTTAGAACAACTTTAAAAATATTCTCCCTTTACAAAACACCTAAAAAAGACGTTAACCATTATATTTGAATTTCTTTAAAAATGCTTTTAGTAGCATCCTTTATTTAGGCTTCCCAGCCAGTCCTCCCCCAAGCCAAGTCTCCACTTAGAATGGGCCATAAAGCTTACTAAGGCTTTGACCTGCGTGCTCACGAACTGAGTGCAGACTTTGTCCCAGATTCAAGAATTACAGAATCCCTCCAGTAGTATTTCCCAAACTCTCTGCCAGAAGACTCGGCTGCACAAACCTCTCGATATTCATCAACATTAAAATGATAAATATCACGAAAAGGCTCCTATAAAAGTCAGAAGCTGAACTCCAAAATGCTCCTCGTGCGATTATTCAACTGTGAAATGACAGAAAACACTTACAAAAATTGAAAATCCTTAACTGGAAATTAAATTGGAAGCCTTACCATTTTTCTATCATTTGACACATTGAACAATACCAAAAGAAATCGGTTAGCTAAGGTAAAACTGCCGTCAAAAGACTGGTCCGCAAATAAATTGTTGAGGAAATGGTGTCAATCCTCATTATTGATACAATCTAAGGCTTTCATTTGCTTAGGAGCACCTTAAAACTACAAAATGTAACATCTTGTTTAATGTTTCTTCACTTTATGCTTTTCTCAGAAAAAATAAAAAGTGTGTGTGTGTGTGTGTGTGTATACACACACACACACACACACACAGAAATAGCCAGAAACTGTAACTCATCACATATAAAGTCCTCTGACCTATCTGCATTAATATAAATGACTTCAGGACTCAGTTAAGCAGCTTAGTTCCGATAGTAGTACAAACTGTTTCACTACAAAAGTTTTTCACACCATTATGTTCCAACCATGAAAAATGAAGTATTGTTATATTTTAGCAGCAGCCATGCACGGAAGTTCAGGTGCAGACTGAGATGGGACTAAACAATTTGCAGTCCCTATACCTTCAGGGAAGAAATCTATTGTTTCGATCCGAAATAAAACTATTGGTGAATTCTCCCCATAGCTTACCAATAGCATCTTATCACATTAGCTGAAATATGGATGCAAAGGGGAGGGGAATGATCTTTAAATAATATACAGTATACCATTTTAACCTTTCGTTATTAAACACCAGACTAGTCAGGAATACTGTTCCTTTTAACATGAAGGCCAATTCCAAGATCTGTAACACCTCTACAAAACAAAGTTACTTATTGGTAACAGTGACTTGAGATCATTTGTGCAACAGTACCAGAAAGCAATTTTCTAGTGGCCTTTCCAGTCTATTAATATAGAGATATTGCCAATTAAGGATATGGACGGACAAGTGACTCCCATTCCAGACTGAAGGGGAAGATAGCCACATTATCCTGCGTGAACTAGGGTAAGCCTTGCTTCAGCATTACGGAGCAAGACAGTACTTACATTTGGAGAAAAGAAAATAATTTTAAAACTACCCATTAAAATTCAGAAAGTAACATGCCTAAACATATTGCCAATAATTATGAGCTCTTGGTGCCAATGGCAATTAATGATGTTGAAAGCAGTCATCCGTTCTTGAAAGGATTTCTGAGGAACTATCTTTTCACTCAGGCAGTATAAAAGCCTTTTCAATTATCACTATTACATTTCTTAAAAGCACACAGAAATGACGACATAGGCAGGCCTGGGACACACCTGAGTATGCATACAGCAGACACTCAAATGTTTCCATCAAAATAGCTAGGCAAAACACTCCCCAGAAGCAATGAATGAGAAATCTCAAACAGCTACTGTACCGTGACAACCGTCTGGGGAATGTGAGGTTACAGTCACAGCCAACAGCCGGATGCTAGGTCTCAGTGATGTCTGCAAGCCTTTTTAAAGAGGAACTTAACAGCTCCTTACATGCCAGACATCACCTAAACTCTAAAATGAAACGTCCATTAAGTTCTCTTCCTACCGCATTTCTTTTTAAGCACCTGAAAGTCTGATGTCAAAATCTTCAAAAATTATTTTCCATCTGAGAATAGGTAATATGACACAAGTTTTAGGTACTAGACCATATTCCTCAACTCTGGCTACTTTGCCTTCGGGTCCAATGATTCAGTATGCAGAACTTTATCCATCACCTGGCTTCAAAGCAGTTAACCAGATGAGATGCAGTTGGCGGACAATAGTCGTCAGAACTGGAATGAGACCGGGGAAAAGACTGTACTACCAGTTGTTTTACTGCACATTCAAATCTGAAAAACTGGGAGGCTTTCTCAAAGAACACACTGAAAAATAAAACTGTACTAATTGGTAAGGGGGTTCCATGTGCTGTGGTTATAATGCAAATGCCCAAGAACGGCCTATGAAGTACACACATCATTTGTGTTCTAAATACCTGCTTATTCAGCTGTGTATTCCTGTGTAGTCTACAAAATCAGTCATTAATAAATCCCCAAATTTGGCTCTACTGATTTCAAGTAACCTAAACTGCGAAATACTTCCAGGGTGAACATGTTTACATAAATACCTCCCAAAATTCTCTACTTAGCTGTGTAGAGAAAAACTCAAAATCCCCCATTTTCAATTTCCACTGAAGAACCATGTTATCCTCTAAAACCAAAGAATTACCAACAAGTTTTTATCATATGGGGTAGCGATCTACACTCCAGCAATGTTTCATTTAGGTTCTTAGAATTTATCTGAAACAAACGTCTGAAAATGAGGAATCAAAAACTCACATTTCAACTTTTGAGAATAAAAATTCATAAACATACCTTTTGTTGAATTCCAGGTTAGTGATTTTTATGTAAATCTTGCAGCTGATGAAAAGCAAAAAGCAACCAATCTCTGCAGTGATTAGCCTGTTCTTTAAGACTATGGGTCATCTACCCCAGGATTTTCTAACTGAACAAGGATTCCGTGGGGCAAGATAATTGTTTCTCAAAGGTGGGCCAGAATGGAACATTTAGATCTTCACTTCAACAGGGAAGCAATGACATGCAATCCTTTCAGTATCACTTTGTTTGGTAGATGTTACCTTTGTCTCTTATCCTCATTTCATGAGATTAGCCTGGGAACGTGTCCATGTTTTGACTTTAGAAATTAAAAAAAAAAAAAAAAAAAAGTTACCCTGTGTTTCCTCTAACACCTAAATATGTATACACAGATCATCTTCACTTCTATTAAATGTTTTTCAGCATGACCAGTGTGCAACTGACATTCACATCTTATAGAACCTAATTCTTCTGAGAAACATCTTTTATAGCTGAACCTCTATAATCATGACAGGAGATTGATTAAAATGCCAAGATAAGAAACGATTTATTATAGAGAGAAGAAAAATTTCTCATTCAAAATATAGAAATCTGTACAACTTTGCCACAATCAATATACATGAACTGTACAAATTTACACCAGTTCATAATTTACCAAATAAAAGATGACTAACAAAGTTCACAAAATAGATGGTGGTTTGTGGAAAAGACTTTTACCCAATTAAGTACAAGGAAAGTTACAAACCAGACCTCCACTTTCTAAAAATAAGCAGTTTACTCAGTCTTAGAAAACTACAAGCTAGCAAATGTACAGAGAGCTGGCTGGTGCTAACACCACAGTTGAGACAGTGTCTTTTTAAGGGTCTTTTTTAAAGCCTGTTGCCATGGCAGATTCTGGTCACTTGCTACTCTCAAGGCCAAAAACACAATACAAGGTCTGACCATTTCCCCAGGTCATGCTTACTAGGTTTGTCTTATGTACATTTATACATATTTAAGTGCTAGGTAAAAGTCTTGTCAAAATTTCCAGTACTACCATGTTTAAAATGTTGAGCTTTCCTACTGAGCTGCCAAAAAAGTTAACAATTTTCAAGTGTAATAGTGCAAATTT
Organism: Ailuropoda melanoleuca; assembly: GCF_002007445.2. Taxonomy (NCBI): domain Eukaryota; kingdom Metazoa; phylum Chordata; class Mammalia; order Carnivora; family Ursidae; genus Ailuropoda; species Ailuropoda melanoleuca. The sequence continues at coordinate 62,981,895 of NC_048232.1, forward strand.
CCTCTGCAAGATCTACTGCAGAGAAAGGTTCTTTGAAATACAGATTCGCCTTAAAGGGGTTGATGGAAAAAATTTGGGTATAACATCTGGGAGAAACTGAAACCACCCTAGGACTTCACTCCCTAGCAAATAAAGTGATCATTTACTTGGACTCACAGGCTATTAAATCATTGAAAGGTACTGTCCAAACTATGGCACTGTCACTTTAAAAAAATTTTTTTCACCACTCTATCTTGTGCCAGATCTTCACAGCTGTGACATGGTTTAAATTCCATAATCCATCCCCAAGAGGAGCCCACCCAAAGCAAAAATCAAATTTATCCATCCATTATAAGATGATCCATCCATAGACTATATCTTAACCTGATACAGTCATCATATTGTAGTTTTTGGAAGGGCTTGTTCTGCCCAAGAGAAGTTCCTCCTTACAGCTGATTCTGCTGTCTACCATTTGCACGTTGGTGCTGTTTTGAGTGCTACCTCCTGCTGGTGAGGCTTCGTACAGCACGCAGATGGAGCCATCCTCTCCAATTCTGTAGGACACTTCGTAGGGGTCAACCCAGAGTGTGAGTTCACTTGGGAGAAGCCTGAACAGCTCCTGACTGCTCAGTCCAATCCGCTGTGCTGCCTGTCCAATCAGAGGATCCATTTTATGGTTGATGCGAATACAACGGTAACCTGATCCCTTGCACGGCTTTTCTGGGAACCAGTGATGTTTATAATGTTCTATAGAGAAAAAAAAAGAAGAAGAAGAAAAAACAATGCTTAGATCGTTACTGTTATATCCCGCTGTAGCTTTCTTCTTCCGCTGGCTTCTTTGAAAAGTGAAAAATTCAACTTTTTAAAAATGTCCAGCACTGCACTCGCCGCTGTGCGTGTGCGGGGCTGGGGAAAGATCGGGCAGGGCTTTAGAAATAACACAGTAGAATGGGACAAAACAATCTCCAGGAACCAACCGGTCGAGCCGCCAAAACAGGAATCCGGCGCGCGGCCTCGGCTGGCCGGGCAGCCGGATGGCACCGGCGGCCAGGCGGGAACCTGTTTACTTTCTCCACCCCACCCCACCCCAGCCCAGCCCAGCCGCACACAATGGGGTTTATGGCTTTGGAGGAGAAGCGCCACCGGACTGTTAACCCCGAAGGGAAGAAAAACAAGCAACCCTAAACCACGCTCTGGGCAGGGCTGTAACTGAACCGGTGACAAATCCGATGATTAATGGTCAGGGGTAGGAGGCGCGGGGAGACTGCACGTCCGCCCCAGGCTGGTCCCCGGACAGCCCCGCGGTTTCCCATCCCAGGGCCCGGCCGCCGAGCCCACAACGGCTGAAGGGAGTTGGGGGAGGGGGCGTCGAACCAACCCCAGCCCCGCAGCTCCTTTGTCCCCAAATCCGGGGACGGTCCGAAGACCGCAGCTCCCGCCTCAGTGGCTGTAGTTTCTTTGTTGTGCGCCAGTTTCCTTCTCCCCTCGGTGGGCCAGCCGCGGGGGGAGGGGGCGGCCTCAGCCCAGCCCCCAAACCCTCGCCGGGACGCC
>NC_048232.1:62983600-63037893 GCF_002007445.2 Ailuropoda melanoleuca
CGGGGGCGGCCGGGGCTCGGCGGAGCGGCCCCGACGGCGGAGCGGCCACCCCGGGCTCCCTCGCAGGTCAGAGGGCTGAGAGGAAGAGAGGGCGGGAGGCGCGGACAGCTACTTTTTTTCTCCTTTATAGTAAAAAAGTTATTTTCACGACAGGAGGCGGCAGGCGAGAGGAAGAGACGAGCGACGGCGGCCTGGTCACATCGCTCGGACTTCCCCAGCCGCCTCCGCGTCCAGCTCGCCAGCCTCCGAAGCTCCCAAGAGTTGCATTTCCAGCTCGGAGGGGCAAAGAGATACAGCGCCGTGCAGTAGCTTTTATAGCGCCGCGGAAAGGAAGTGGCGTAGCTGGAGTATGACTGCCGACTGCAGCCAGTCCGGAGATCGCACCATTGTGACGCAGCAGATTCGGAGCCGGAGGGGGCGGGAAAAGGGAGCAGGGGGCGGATGCAGAGACCGGGATGAGAGGGAGGAGCTGACGTAATCCGCTTGTAAACAAATAAACTCCGGAGCGGCGGCCAGAGACCGGCGGGCTGTGGCCAGGGGACCAAGCCGAGCGGCGGTGCGCGTGTGAAAGCCCCGCCCCCAGCCCTAGCTCCTCCCCTCTTCAGCAACTCCGGGCGCAGCGCCAGGGCATCCTCTGCGAAAGTGCGCTGCCTGGGCTCGCTGGCGGGGAGGCTCAGAGCTGGGCAGATAAAAGCCGCCTTGCTCAGGCTGTCCGCGCGCGCGGATCCGGCTGAAAGCCCGAGGCGCCGGTCGGTCCTCTCGCGCGCTCTGTGTTTGTATCCCGTCCCCTCTCCGGTCTAAGAGGCTGGATCCCCCAAGCCGGAGGCGTGTGCGGAGCAGCGCGGTTCGGGTCCCCGTGCGGAAGGTGCGGGGACGCGCAGCGGGGGTGCGGAGAAAGTGGAGCAAGGGACCTTTGCGGGTCTTTCTGCAGCCCCAGGAAGTCGGGGTCTCATAGTAGATGCGGTGCCAGCTCCAGGGAGCCGTTCCTGCTCCACTCTCGGGGAGAAGTGGGGGGATGCCTTTGTAAAAGTTTAATTGCAAAATAAAGAACAGGTTAGTAAGCCTTTTGTGGTTGCTGTTTCAGTAACTTCTGGAGGCTAACAAGAGGAGTGGAGACCTTACAGAATCCAACTTGGTGCTGATAGGAAAGCCTGCTATTGAAGATAAATGTAGTACCGCGGATCCCATAAAGTTTAAGCTGTATTTGGGGGGGGGAAAGTTGTATAATGCATTTTACACCGTTTATACAATATTACCAGAGATTGTTTCTTTTTTTCTAGTCCAAATAACTGTCGGGACCTTAGAGTTCTGCCGCTCACTATAAAAACAGAAGAAAATAAACATTAAATTTGAAACTTGTGAAAGTATTAGTCGTAGACTTTGCGTTTACTGGAAACTCTACTTGCAAAACTAGAAAAAAATGACAGTTGTACTATGGCTTGAGCCTGCTAAAACGATTAAGCCTAAGAGAGGGTTAACCCTAACTCCATTAAGGAGAGAAAGAAAAAAAAAAAAAAGATGGTGAGCTGGGCAGATGGAGAAAGCAAACAAGAGGCAGAAGTTGAACTCTACCAGATGGAAATAAATATCCTGAGTTTAGTTGGTCATCAGTATTGCAAAACAAACCACTGAGTTGTGTGTGTGTGTGTTTTTAAAATACTGAGCCAAAGGGTATAGAAATGAAGCAAAAGGAGGATGTTATAAAGCGGAGGGAGAAAACGTTTTATTGTTTAAATGAAATATGTAAAACTGGGTTTGAGAGAACAACTTATAGATTTTTTTTCATAAATACACAATAGTTACATGTGAACTAAGTTAAATACTTTAAAGATGGCATTGTTTTAAGCATGACTTTTGTGAACGTCTTAATTTTCTTTGGGTAAGTGCATCAAAAATAATGGTAAATAAGATGCATTTGTTTCCCTTAGGACTTTTCAGATAGAACTGTGCTTAAAAATAAACGTCTCATGATAATTCACTGAGGACATGAAACCTCTTTTACTACTCAAAAAGCAGACAGGGAAACAGAAGTAAATTCTTAAAATTACCATTAGCCCTAGCACAAGATCTTCTGATATCCTTCCTAACTCCACCCACCCTTAATCTTCCACTCTGTTCATTTCCTCAGTCGTTCGAGATTAGATGAGAAATCAAATGAAGGTTTTTATCCTCCAAGCCGGGTCTCCAGCTTGGACGCCTGATTATTCTGAGTTTCATTTGACTCCTCTGGAATTTATGAAGTTAAAAAAATGCTAGCATTTGAACTCAGACTTGTCTTCCAAGGGCGTGTGCTCTCCACTTTTAACTGCCTTCCCAGGCAGTGGCTGGACCCTTTCTGAAAGCTTTTTTAAATCAGTTGAATAGGGTTACCAGAAAGTTAAACTCACCCCCACGCTGGTTTTTATCATATGTATATGTATATGTTTCCCAACTTAAATCATTCTTTTAGGAGACAAATGGATTTAAGGAATTACTCTTCTACTTGGGGCATCTAGAGAGAGCTCAGGGAAAGAACTGGAAATAAATATTGGCCCTAAATGCAAGCTTTAGACAGAGCATATTGTTAATTACCAACAGTTTTCAATTCTGGACATACATATATTTAGTAGTATTTTTCCAGAGGTTTAGTCAGTTTCTTCCCATCTGAAAAACAAGCTGGTGTTTCTCAACAGCTTTTGAATTATAAAGGCACTTTCTCATTTTGCCATTAGGTTGAACTATATGGCAGTCTCCACTACAGTTGACCCTTGAAAAACGCAGGGATTAGGGGCAAGAAACCACAAGCAGTCAAATCCACATATTACTTTTGACTCCCCCAAAACTTAACTACTCAGAGCCTATTTCATACCAGAAGCCTTACCAATAACATAAAGTCAATTAACACGTATTTTGTATGTTGTATGTGTTAACACTGTATTTGTATAATAAAGTATGCTGAGAAAAGAAAATGTATTTAAAATCATAAAAGAAAATACATTTATAATAAGTACAGTATATCAAAAAGTCCTCATATAAGTAGACCTGCGTAGCTTGAACCCGTGTTTTTGAAGGGTCAACTGTCTTTACAAACCCAACTCTCTTGGCTGTGCGCAAGAGGCAAGTTCCTTGCTTCTCTGCATTCTATTTTCTTCAGAAACTTAAAGGTTGTTGAGAACTAAGTGGAATAACTTTAGAGACTAGCACTACCTTTGGCACTAAGGAAGCATCCAAATATATATATTAGCTGGCTTATATGGTCATCAGGCAATTTGATAATAGCAAATTTATTTCCCAAACCTAGAAAAATTTAAATCAAAGCACTAAAAACAGACAAACAAAATTTAGGAATTCTATCAAAGCAAATCCAGAAAATGAACCTGGGTTTCAAAATAAATTTGCAGGTAAAAGCACAAATCTCAGGTCTTTGGAAAGAGTGCTTAGAAGTTCAGAAAGTACTTTCTATCAAGGTAACTCTTGGACAACTAACTAGAATGTCAAAGGGCTGGGGATTTATATTCCCATCCCTCAGCTCAACTGTTACTAAAACAGTTTGCTCTGGACTAACAAATCAGAGCATCCTGGACACTTTTTGAGTATTCTGTTTTTTAACCAAAAAGAGAAAGAGAGAAAAAAAAAATAAACATTTACACAGGATAGGGGAATGAACTTCTTTCTCTATTTCATAGACTGGTAAAATTTAAGGATGAACACAAGGTTGAAAATGTTTTATTTTTGCCAAAGATTTCTTTAAAAATCACATTACCATTCTGCTATCACTATCATTTTGGGAAAAGGATGACATTTTAATACCCCCAAAGTAGGAAAGTTATCCATATTAGAATAAAGCATGGTCTTTTTAATTGAATACATTTAAAGTCACTAAATGCCACTTTTTGCATGTCATCATGCCCTGCATTTGGGAACTCATCTATACTATTCATCTATGAAGAGGATAGCATTAAATTAAGCTATTATGCTACTCATTTTATACTGTGGTCCCACTGCCTGAGATACCTTCTCCCTTTCCCCTTTCCCTAGCTAATTTCTGCTCATCTTCCAAGAAGACTTCGTGACTCTCTGCACTTGAGTAAATGTCTACAGTATTCTGCTTTCCCTTCCCCTGGCTCTGGGACTCAGCAAACACACTAGAGTTACTGTTTACAAGTCTCTCTTTCTTTCTTGTCTGTAAATTCTTTGAGGGCAGACATCTTATGTAATTCACTATTGTAGCCCCAATGCCTAACGTCCAACGCATAGCAAATGTTCTTGAACGATGTTAAATACACATATCAAAATACAAATGAGTCAAATCAAAACCATGACTTGCAATTTGTCAGATGAAAAATAATATATAGAGAGTTTTTGCAGCTTAAAATTGGACAGTCAATATTTGAGAGGACAAGATAAGTAACTCAACTCTATGGCACTTTTTTTTTCCCCTGGCTGCCGTGTTAGATTATTGCAGAAATTGATTTTGTAAGTAAACATTGTTTTAGGATAGACCGTATTTCCAGAGCAAATGAAATGGAGGCCAGAGTAACTCAGATATGTTGTTCAGGAATATCGTGGTAACCTCTACATTGCCCACATTTCAGGTTTTTTGCTTTGTTTCCCCTTATGCTATGTAGACGTGGTTTAGTATTTGTCTAGCTGGTTAAGCCACGGTGTCATTTGCTTATATACCACTCTCTCCTACCACCCTTCTATCCTGAAATTGCTCAGGAAGTATCCTTCCTGTGCTCTGGTCTCTCAACTCATTCCTGAGATCCTAGATTCCTGGATTATCGCTGGGAAAGCCCCAGAATTTTTTTAATAGCTGTATTGCAGTTCACAAGTTTGTTTGGAAGGCCTTTGCCCACCTTCCCCCTGTATGCAGTAATCCCACCTAGCAAAGGGCTTATTCTCCATCTAGACCGTCCCTCTCCTGCAGGCACATTTGGACCCATAGACTTCCAGGCTGAGCTAGAGGTGGCTTCATTGTTGCCAGTCAGCTAGCTGCACTCACTAAAATTGTATTTGTCCTGAACTTACTTCCAGATAGAGCGTTATATGTCCCTGGGGCTGGCTTTCAAAAACACAGTTTAGCCAAAAAGTACAGGGCGGCATGGGAAAGTTCTCTACGGTGTTAATAGCAAATAGAGACAAGGCATGTGTTTTTGTGTGTGTTCGGGTACAGAAGGAGATAAGAAGCCCCCAAAGTGAATAATCTCTGCTAAACCAGTGACATTGGCCCACAATTAGTTCTCTTTGGAAAGAAGAAAAGGAGGGGCGTGACCTTGGAGTATTTTAAATTCTCAAAGCAATATAAGGAAAATAAATATTTTTCAAAAAATTGGTGGGGGGGGGCGTAGGATGTTCGGAGGGGGATATTTTTGACAGGAAAGTGATAGGATCAGATTTATTTCTTAGAAAGCCCTGAGGATGATGGACTGGAAAGAGGTAATGTTGAGGTGACTTCTATTTTTGTCTCCAGTTCTTACTTAAATCTTTAAATAATTTAGTTTGCACTATCCTCTTCATAGATGAATAGTTTAGATGAGTTTAGATCTCTTCAACAGAGATCTGTGGCTTTTATTTATTCTTTTTTTCGTTGCCCACAGGAAGGAGACCACTTTTAGCAGCCTCCCCATCTGGCCCCCTGCCTTGCTTTGCTTAGGTATGAATCCAAGGGCACAAACTAAGGCATTTGTACTGAGTGGAGATCTACTGGGGTTCAGAAGACACAATAGGGCTAGAAATCAGAGGGTGACACATGCAGATTTGGGGCTAACCTGTTTCTTGTTAAAGCAACTCAGATTGGAGAGAATGTGAGGAAAGGCGATCACAATGTTGCCTACCAGCCGCAAGGGCAATGGTCATATATCACAGGGCGGCCCACACCAGGCCAAGTGCAGCAGACACATGCCTCTGTCATTCTCTGAGAAACGCTACCGGGGAGGTGTGAAAGGCAGTGAACCATGTGAGATTTCAGTCCTCAAGAAAATAAGGAATTTACCCAGAGTCTTGCAACCAGATTTGAACTCTCAAGTCATGGACTCCAAAATGTGGAGGCGTGCTCCTGATACTACGTTTTCTAAATGGGACTTCGAGAACAAAAACCCTATGAAGTTTAGAAGACCATTTCGAGATGAGTAGGGACAGTAGAAAGAAAAAACAAAACTTGAGTCAGCTGAGGAGACCTCTCACAGCTGGTGTACCTGGAAAATACAGCTACATTCATTAAAAGGCTCCCTGAAAAAATGAATCAAAGGACATATTAAAACATTCATCTGCCAAATAAAATAATTTCTCTGGAATGAAAATTATCCCTAGGGGCTGTTAAGAGAAAGCAGCAAAAATGCCTTCTATGTCAGACTCTCAAAGCAGCTCACTTCTCCTTTGGCCTAAACTGGCAGGAGGAACCGGGGAGGCGTCAGCCCAACCACCCCCTTTCCCCAGCAACTGAGGGGAGCCCATAGGCATCAGGTGGAAGAGGCAGGAGGGCAGCTAGAAGGGCAGGTTTTGTGTCTCTGTCAGCAGGGCATTGGAACTTGTTCCTGGCCTTCCAGGAATTCTCCTTGAACTTTCTATTGTTAAGCGCCAGGGCCACTTCTCAAAGCCAGACCTCCCTCCCTGACCTTGTTTCCTTCCTTTTAGCAGAACCCTCTGATTCCATTTACTTTGCTCTTTGTAAAGCTACCACCATCTACTCTGTCTCCTCCAGGGTTCAGGCCTGTTGGACGTTTATCTGCATCTCCGGCAGCTGCCAAAGACCGATTTCAATAGTGTTAAGGCTTAACAGTAGTCGCAGGGAAAGAGACAGACAATAAGAATCAAGTTTGGAAAACTGTGAACTTTCAAGAATCATTACAAAGTTCTTAACCAGTTTTCATCCTGGCCTATAGGATTTTTTAACATTCTGAATATGGAACACATGGCTCTCCTTCCCCTCGAACTAATAGGACAGGGGGTTGGGATGTCTCAGTGCCCCATCATCACCCCAGCATCGCCCCAGGAAATTGACAGAAATGCAAACTTTGGCTCTAGACCCACTAAATCAGAAACTCCAGGGGTAGGGCCCAGCTATCTAGACACTAATGTTTCAGAAAGACTGCTTGTAGAAAGTAGTGACAATTTTGGGGTCATGAGGTCAAGCCCCACGTTGGGTGTAGAGATTACTTAAAGAAATAAACTTAAAAAGTAGTGGCAAAATTCTGTAACTTAAAACCCATGAATTTTTTTATCCAGGCATATACTATCTCAAGTTAGAAAACTCGTCTCTTAAAAGAAAAAAAGTCAACATACCAATTTAATAGGTAAAAGCGGCCTTTAAGCATCAACTAAGTTTTAGGTGAGTTGTTACTTCTTCCCTGATGTTCTATACTCTGGGTAAAATGCGTTCTTCCCAGTGTCTGAGACATTAGGCAAGCTGGAACAGATAATGATGTCCACGTGTTACTCTCAAGAGAGAAGAGAATACTCAGGAAGCTTGGTAAAATAATCATCTCACCAAATGTTGGCATAGTCCAACGGTTTTATTTTCACTTCTAAGAAAAGCAGCAACTCAACCTTTTTAAGGGACTTGAATTTAAAATCTCAAAATAGATTAGCATTTACATGCACTAAGTGACGTCACATCATTCATTTGACACAAGATAGTCAACTAAAACCAAGGAACATTCAAATGGCAAAAGGAAGTGCAATAAACAAATAAATATAGAGGTCTTGCCTAGAGATGCCCAACATGATCGTGAAAACTATCATGGATTTGGAAATACTTCAGCTTGAATTTCCCCTTGGAAAATGGAACTTAGAACGCATTCATCTATGGCGCATAGCAAGTTAGACTGATCCAAATTCCTAAAAAGACTAGTCTAGCCAAGAAGAGAAAGTCCTCTGGGGGAAAGAAAAAAAGGTTAAGATTTGCATGTCAAATTGTGTTTATTTTCTGGGATAACGTAAGAGGCTTCTCATTATCTTGTGTTCTAATCCATTTGTTCAGTAAATACTTGTTTTTCCCTAAATGAAGAGGAAGCAATCTTCAGCTTAGATAATATTTGCAGTTTGATTTGGTAGAATTAATTGAATATGAAAGCCAAGGCTCCTTTATTGGCATTAGCGCTTGTGTTAAAAGCATTCCGTATTGGCATATTTTGAAGTAAGGGCCTCTTCTTTAAATCTGTTCATCCAGCACCACGTAGGAAACCATTTCTGTCTTCTGGAAACCAATTTGAGCTTTGACTGTGATGCTGACCTTCAAACTCAAAGAATGGTCTCCGTGTTGTTTTTAATGTCTGGCTGCACTGGTTACTGCATGAATGTCAAACTGTAGAACAGCAGTCAGAGACACAGCCTTAGAGCACTCAAGGAATGGTTCTTCTCGGGGCTTCCTGCCTTGTGGAAACAAAGCTGTCCTTGCAACATGGAGCGGGTAGGGGCCACGAGTCAAGAGCCCTTGTGTCTTGATGGAAAAAAAGTAAGTCAACTGGATTGAGAGAAAGAGCTCCTTCCTCAAGACATTCACTTCAGAGAAGTCCTGGGGGAGGCAGGAATTTCAAGTTAGAAAGAGGGTAATAACAGCACTCTAGTTACATAGTCCAACTACGGACGAAAATCTGCCAGATAATTTAGCCCAGAGGATTTAGCTAAACAGTTAAACTCTTAACAGAAGCTTTATTTAGGCTCACTCGAACAAACATGATCAGCAGACAGGTCTTCTTTAAAGAAAGTTCTCTTTCATCTCACTAAAGAGAAGGAACACATTAAAACCAAAACAGGAACTACTTTGGCAATATATGTGTAAAAAATATAAGCACCCTATGGGGCTCTTTTTAAATTAGCCAGAGTGCACAGAGATGTCTTTGAAAAGGAAACTTCTGGGGGGAAAAAACATTTCTCTTGATTTCATAAACACTCATTGTTTAATCATCTGAAGAAAGTGCAAACTTATGATTAAGTCCCCCCAACCTCTAAAGAGGTGAGCTCTTTCAAGTCACCTCCTGCCCCCTGTCTCCCCCCTCCCACCCCTTACTTAGGGAGGCAGGAGAAGTGACCTGAAAACCAGCCTGCTAGAGAAGCAAGAAGTGACCCAGGAGGTCCGCATTTTCAGACTGTATACATGTTAGGCTGCGTCCCTCACTGATGGCGCAGGAAGCTGGGTTTTGCCCAGGTGCTGATGCGGTGTGTTCACATGCTGTTTGCACTTCATGAGCAGGGGATAACCTACTCCAGTTTATTTGGCTGCCTTTTTTTTTAATTGACTTTAAGAATCGTCTCCTCCCCATCCCCTCTTCTCCAGCCCAAGGCGGTCACATAATTTTCATCAGGATGCTTAGAACGTCCTGCATCCGGTTGTAGCTTCCATGCTTACCAATTGTTCAGATATGGCCAACGAGGCGCTGTTTATATAGTTTTCTAAATTTACTCCAATGGGAAAAGTTACGAGTCTTAAACAGGATCAAGATATAATTACGCAAAGCCGAGGCAACTTGACATGAAGCAAATCTTTAACAGATTTAAAAAAAAAAATAAATGAAAGTCCTAATAAGCCATGTAAAGAAAGCAGGAAGAATTTTTTACCAAGAACCTGGGTTTGGAGACATTGCTGTAAATAAGCAATGCATTTACTCCTGAGCTTCTCGGCATTGGGAAAAAGAAACACAACGAAGTACATTGCTTTTGCTAACTTAAAAAAAAGGTGCTATCAAAAGAAAAAAACATTTATTAGTGTTAAACTCTGATAAATTTATCAATTTATAATGTAGAACCATTTTAAATAATTTTATAAAACATTCAGGGAAACATGGTTCTGGTGGTACTTTTTTTTTTTTTTTAAAGATTTTACTTGTTTGTTTGAGAGAGAGAGAGCAAGAGAGAGTGCAGAGAGAGGCAGAGGGGGAGAAAGCAAGAGAATCCCAAGTGGACTCCACGCTCAGCGGAGCCAGACATGGGGCTCCGTCTCACAACCTTGAGATCATGACCCTGAGATCGTGACCTGAGCCAAAAACCAAGAGTCAGACACATAACCGACTGAGCCACTCAGGAGTCCCAGCAGGTAGTGCGTTCTTGATTTGACTCTCCCAATGAGAGCTGAGGACAAGTTCACTGCTAAATGTCTGGTGTATGTGTCCTATGGTATTCATAAATTCATTCCACAAATTTGATTGATTAGTAAGGCAATGGCTAAACATTGGAGATAATCCACAAACAGAAAAGACCTGTCCCCCACTTTACAGAATCTGGAGGGAGACTGAAATTAAGTAGGTAATGAAAGTTAAGTACGTATCTGCCACTCTGAAAATTGCTGTGAAAGAAAAATGCAGGACCTATGAAAGTCGAACCTAGTTGATGGGACAAAGAAATCTTTCCCACAACAGCGCCTTTCGTCAGAAGTCTGAGGATAACTAGGAATTAAGCTGAGAGTATTAGAGTTGCTCTGTCGACTAAGGAAGTGAATTTATAAAGGACACAGAAGTGGGCCCAAAGCAGAACCCTGTGGTCCTAGTAGGGAGAGTAAGGGTAGAGACCAAAGGTAAGACTGGGAAAGTACCAAGGTCAGAGCCTGAGGCACCTTGTATATTGCATTTTAAAACGTTAATCTTATCCGAAGAATAAGGGAGATGTCACCCAAGAATTTTTAGCAAAGCAGTGACAGATTTGCACATTAAGAGTGACACCTGCTAAGCACTGGGGAAGTGGGTATTCTGATATTATGATGAAAATTACAAAGTGAAGATTCATTTTTATGAAATTCTATCCCTTATTTCCTTTGTAGGAGAGCTATAGGAATATCTGTAACCAAGGCCACATCTCCTAAGAAGCTTCTTTAGACCTGGTCAAATGTTCCATAACACTATACTTGAAGCCCCAGAAGTCTAGATCAATGACAGGCAAATCTTTTTTATAAAGAGCTTGATAGCATATATTTTTGACTCTGTGAAGACATTTGTTCCAATTCCTTATCTCTGCACAGAAGCAGCCATAGACAATATGGGCATGGCTGTGTTCCAATAAAACTTTATTTACAAAGCAGGAGGTAATGAACTTGGCTCTCGGCAATAGTTTGCCTATCTCTGATCTGACCTGCATCAAAAAACATTAAGGAGGTAATCTTGACAGAGATTTTGGAGGACATGGTAGCCATCTAAGCAAATAAATATTTAATGGGATAACTGTACTCTCTCTGGGCTTTGATTATGAGCACTGTGTTGTGGTAGGACTACATATCAGGGACAAAATGCACCTTCTGTGAGCTGAAAGAATTTTCCTTCCTTCCTTCCTTCCTTCCTTCCTTCCTTCCTTCCTTCCTTCCTTCCTTCTTTCCTTCCTTCCTTTCTTCCTTCCTTCCTTCCTTTCTTCCTTCCCTCTCTCCCTCCCTCCTTCCTACCTTTCTCTCTTTCTCTCTCTTTCTTTCTTTCTTTCTTTCTTTCTTTCTTTCTTTCTTTCTTCCTTTCTTTCTTTCAGATTTTATTTATTTATTTCTCAGAGAGAGAGAAAGTGAGCACAAGCAAGGGGAGAGGAAGGCAGATGGAGAAGCAGGCTTCCCGCTGAGCAAGTAGCCTGAGACTGGATCCCAGGATCCTGGGGTCATGACCTGAGCCAAAAGCAGACATTTAACTGACTGAGCCACACAGGTGTCCCTGAAAGAATTTACCTTGTGAAAAAAATGATCATCCCTATAGATTGTGAAGAATATAAGCTCCTTAGAGGCAGGGAGTTATGTCTGTTCTGTTCAGTTGTTGTTTTGTTTTGTTTTGTTTTTTAAATCCCTTAGCCGAGTCCTTGGCTTAAGTTTTGTCTATTCAATAATATACTCAGAAATGTCACGTTCAGTTACAAAATGAACGTTCAGTTAATGCTTTTCAGCAATAAAACTCTTCAAAAGTCATTTAACTATTGGGTAACTTTTTATTCCCAGTATCGTTAAAAAAAGAATTCAACCAAGTAGATCTAGCCGGCTTCATTCAGCCATTCAAGAACCAGAAGCAAGTAGGGCTCAGGCTCCTAGAAGTTGCGCAAAATGGAAGGTTTTTATAGAAGGGTGGGGCAAGATGTTATTAGCAAAAGAAAAGAAAAGATTGTTTCCAGCAAAGTCACTTTCCCTTAGGCGGAAAGACAGGCTGTCTTATTCGGGAATGACCTCACCTTCCTTCGGTGGAGGGGAGGGATGGAGAGGGCCCATGTGACTTCATTGGTGCAGCTTAGAAAATTCCTGATTGACAGGTTGAGACTACATCTCTGGGGAGGGTGGAATTGCTACTAGGTTAAGTATTAAGCCCCTATGGTGACGTAGCCTAAGTGACTCCATTTTGGACGCACGCTTTCCTTTGTAACAGTACAATGAAAAATTTCACCCAGAACACACTAAGTACATATAAGACATTGTGTCAATATTATAATTTCAGACAAAAAAACACTCACCAATTCACTTGGCAGAGTGTTGTAGTCAGAGGACCATAGAGAGCGAATTTAAATTGGATGCCGTGTTTGGATGAACCCAAACGTGCTTGCTTTGCCTGCAGACGCTAAGCAGGAGATGGAGACACACCATCTTCATTGCTTCCAGCCCTTTGGCCTGTGGTGTGCCTGTGACACCTTAGGACAGTTTGTGTTGTTTGTGTTTTGCTTTTATTTTTGCTCTGGGGATAAGTTTTCAAGCTTATTATAAGCAAAACCTGACATCCATACTTATGAGCTCCCCCAAAAGGTTAAAAAAATCTGTGAAGAAAATAATGCAGAAAGAGAAATGTCAAACTCGCTCACTCCTTGCTGGTGCATACATCACGCACAGTTGTCGCAACACCAACCTCCGTGCTTCGGAGACAAAATATAACCGAAGACAGAGTTTGGGATGAAAAGGAACAATAGTTACATCGCTTTGCTGTGGAAAGGAGACTGCAGCAGGCGATGCCCTTCAAACACGGCAAGTCCCCCCCCCCACCCCAGGGAGCTGGGGGGTCCGTTAGAGGGAAATACAGGATCTAGCTGGTTTGGGCAGGAATCGCGAGTGTGGCCAGACTCACTGGTGGTTTCTAGGTGGTGTGGGGTTCCTGAACAAAGACTAAGAAGGGAGGATGCGAGGTTTGAGGAAGAGAGGAAAAAGGTTACTTTAAAATTGAGCTTTGCGGGCGTCTGGGTGGCTTAGTGGGTTAAGCTTTCTGCTCAGGTCATGATCCCGGGGTCCTGGGATTGAGCCCTGTGTCAGCTCCCTGCTCAGTGCCGGAGTCTGCTTCTCCCTCTCCCTCTGCTGCTCCTCCAGCTTGTGCTTTCTCCCTCTCTCTCGAGTAAAATAAATAAAATCTTCTAAAAACTAACGAAATAAAAAAAAAAAATGAGCCTCACTGAAGCATTAGTGCAGCCATTTTGACTTTTGCTCAACTTTATGCTTTTAAGCTGTTTCATTATCAGGCCATCTCTTCCTCCTTTGGTGAGTACAATAAACCTTCACTGAATCACTGTTTGCTTACTTTCAAATTCCTTATTATTTTTTATGCAAACCTACTTTTATTATAGGTGTGTGTGTGAATACGTACACACATATGGACTTGTGTGTACACACACACACATATATATACACACATTTTTTAAAAAATCTTTGCAAATTGTTTGGGTGTCTTAGGTTAAGATACAATACATAATAATTTTTCCCATAATGGAGATTTTTATTTTTTACTTTGAAGGCTTCACTTAACAGCAGGGCTTGTAGAAATGAATTAACATTGCTAACCAAGTATAGGTCCCTTGGTTTCCTTTGTAATCCAATGTATCTTAATTTATGTATTTATAAAAATATTGTTCTGAGGAAGAGTTCATAGATTTTAGGCTGCAAAGGGGTCCCTGGTACAAAAAACCACCTCTGCATCTTGACTTTAGATGTAGACCACTGTGTGTCTTGCATATAATAGGGGCTCAATAACTATTTCTTGAAAACCAAGTGCTCGTTAACCCATAGCAACAATAGTGGTTTTGTTAAAAAGACACTGAACTGGGGCACCTGGGTGGCTCAGTCGTTAGGCGTCTGCCTTCGGCTCAGGGCGTGATCCCGGCCTTATGGGATCGAGCCCCACATCAGGCTCCTCCGCTGGAAGCCTGCTTCTTCCTCTCCCACTCTCCCTGCTTGTGTTCCCTCTCTCGATGGCTGTCTCTCTTTCTCTGTCAGGTAGATAAATAAAATCTTAAAAAAAAAGAGGCTGAACTCCTCAGACAAAACTTGCTTGAAAAGTGTCATGATAGCACCTATGGCATAAAACACCTTGTCTTCCAGATGGCAAAAGATGCCGAGCTTGTTTCTTATGGCAGGAGAACGTAAAGAAGGCTAAATGTGCATCAAATATTTGGATAGATGCTTCAAAGGAGAATCGAGGACAAAGAATGTTTTTAATGACATCCAGGATTCGAATTTGCTCAAAGAAGTCCATAACTACCCAGCATTGTGACGTGTTGTTCACCAGTATATCCACAGCACTTAACACCGTGTTTGGTAAAGTGTGGCATCAATACAATATTTGAAGATTAAATGAACCCCGATTGAGATGCTATGGCAGTAAAAGCTCTGAGGGAAGATGAAAAACCTTGAAGCAATCTCAAAATCGTATGGCTTGGCTAAGTGGTATCTGCCTACGGAATCAAAGATTGATGAGAGATCAATAAATATTGCAGGAGTCTTCATTTATTTTTAACTATAGCCACCATCAAAACCCCCATAGATTAGAAAGTATCAAAAGGGTCAGCAGGAGAACAGTGGTGCTTTCCACACTCCTTTTCCGTGCAGAATATTAAATGGAGAAGCCAGACCTGCACCTCATTAAGAAGAAAGCTAGCTCAGAATGTGGGGCGTCTGTGGAGGGGACCGATTGAAGGAGGCACAGGAGAAGGTGACCCTTTTTGAAGACAGAGGTGGATACTGTGACTCTGTCCTAGGAGAGCTGAGTACAGAACTTCGTGGAGATTCGCCTGTTCAGAGCAGGACTTGGAGAGCGGGGGCAGCTGAGGATTTTACCCTGGGGACTTCAGCCGGGAGCAGTTAATTAATTGGTTATCCTTAACGCATCAGGTTTGTCAATTCTTAAGATAGCCTGCTATTGTGTCTTCTGCGGGAATGAGCTAGAGTCACGTTTGCCATTGGTTTGGAGTTCCTTCCCAGAATTTTAAGCAAAGAAAGCAAACTGAAGGAGAATAAAATAAAAACGGACCATGTGCTACATACAGTGTTTATTTGTGTATGCATATGTGTGTGTACATGCAAACACACGCGCACACACACACACACATCTCAAAGAATTCTATGTGCATAGGGAAAAGTCGAAGGTTAACATCAACGTGGACTCCTCTGAGGTTATGTTTGGAAAGGTGGGGATTTATTTATTTTACATATCCTGAATACTGGCTTTCTAGCTAAAAGTTAGACTGCTACATCATATAGAAAATCAAATCCACTTGGACTACGGTGCAAAAATAAACGCCAGGAGAAGAAAAGTTAGGAAATGTGTAGAGTTACAAGAGTTAGAATGGGTAGAAAAACTTTCTTAAATAACTTAGGAAAATAGCATTCCATAAAGGAAAAGATTAATACATATGACCATATATATATATATATGTTGTTTCTATATAAGCAGCTTCATAAACAAAGCGGATATGAATGATGGGTAAAGAAAAATTAGTGACATGTGACAAACAAGAGATTAATATTAAGTATAGTAAATGAAAATTAAAATGTAATAAGTTAAATCAATATCTTCACACAAATTTATATCCTACGAGGGGAAAACAAGCAAACACGAGAAAAATAGGAAAATATAGGAACAGGCAATTTACTTGAGAACAAAGGAAGGTGAATCACAATTATACAAGTCTTATTAGTAACAGTCTCATCAGTAGTCAGGAAAATGCAAAACAAAGCAATATGCCACTTATTACCTATCAGATTGATGAATATTAAAAAGCTTAATGATGTCCATTGCTCATAAGTTGATAGGGCAATGGCATTTCTGATACTTTGTTTATGGAAGTACAATTAGCTACAATCTTTTTGGAAAATAACCAGTCAAATTGATTCATTAAAAATATGCTTACACTTTGGCATTCCACTTTTGACAATCTTTTACAGAGTCCATGTAACACAGAAGGCAACATACCAACTGAAGAGCTCTCACTTCTTATAAATGTTATTTTCTTGAGTTCACCAACAGAGTTGAGGAGAGAGTTGCTGCAGAGAACAGTGCTAAGTCAGGATAAGTTTAAAGCAGAACTGATGACCTATACCCCTAAGAAATGGAAAGAAGTAGGAAGGTCTACCTTCTAGATACTTAGGGGTTATGCACAGCATCTCTATTCTGGGAAATCCCTCAAATACTTCCTCATGTCCTTATTCTCCCACTGCCATCCACGGGTGCAGGAACAGCCATGACCAGATGCCTATGCTTGGCAAATGAGTCCACTTACTGGGATTTTTGGGCTTGGAAACACTGGAAATCAAGGTGGTTTCTCTCCTGTGGTCATATGTGTTGCAACTAAAATCTTGAAACCAGTGGCAGTTTTCTCCTACTCTGTGAAGAAGACCATTCTAGAAAAAGAGAAAACACAAAGAGAAACAGAAGTGAAAGGCATAGAGAACATCCTGGGAACATTTAAGTTTCTGAACTGAGTTGTTCTAGAGGGCTCTGCTGCATTCTGGCCTTTCTTGCGACTTGGTCATTCACCTTCTCCTTAGATTCTGTGAGAGACCCCAAAAGCCTTCCAGTAAGTTCTCTTTTTTTCTTCTTTCTTTTTTTGCTTAAGCTAGTTTACCTTGTTATTATCCCTTATAACCAATAGCATCCTAAATAACAAAGACTTCTCATTCAATAATTAACCTCTTGGAAAGAATACAAAATAGCCTGCCGCACCTGTGGACCATGAGCTAATAATGAGAAGTATACAGTGCAGGTAAATATATGTCCTTGTCACTTCACTGGAGCTCTGACATTCCAGCTCCCCCCTTCCCCACCACCCTGCCCTGAAGCTCATGGCTCAATTCTACTTCACTTCTTTAGGACTGACTTTTTCAGGAAAGAGGGAGAAGAGAAAAAGGAGAATTCTTAGGGCTTCCCACAGTGCATCAAGTGTGCACATGGTAGAGGTCAAAGAAGCATGTCCCTGACTCCGTCAGCCCATTGTCGTCCTGCAGAACATCACCAGACGCTCTACTGGTCTGGATGATGACAGCTATTTACGCTGTTTGTATTCTTACTTGTGTATTTTAACATTTGTTTTCACAATGGATTGTTTTAAAGCAAAAGTGCCAGAAGCTCTGCTGTGGAAATATATCCTAATAAGGAGCATAGATTTGACGGCATGAACATTTAAAGCTTCTAGCCAAAACCCAAAAGGAAAAAAAAAAAAAAAACTAATGACAACGAGGCAAAAATATTTGTAAAAGTTTAACAGAGCTGAGCTCCTTAAGGGACTGAGCTAGACAGAATAAACAAAGCTGGCATTTTCTGAGTTTTCCATTTACCTCAAAGAGCCAGTGTTCGGGGAGCATGGCCATGTTAACACTATATAGACAAGGGAGCAAGAATAGGTGACTGTGGATAATCGCGTCTGAAAAGATTCCTTTCAGGGTCCGTCCTGTGCCCTCAGAGACCACATAGGGAGTTCTTCTATCCCAAACGATAAACGATGTGGAAAACCCACACACAGGACACAGGAGGCCAGAGCCCTCACCTGTGGCCGGTGCGCAGCCTCAGGAGCTCTTTATTTCTGGCAATTCCCAGAGGCCACAGGGCTATTTGCATTTCTCCCTAGAGGGCTAATTTCACCCGTGGTCTTCCTAAACTACCTGGATGAATGTGTGTCACTCGCGTCTTTGGGGTGCCCCGGCAGGCAGGCCCGGCAGGAGGATGTCATTTGCAGAAGGAAGGCTGTGGTGCTCCCTTTGGGGCAGACGCTCGTCTCCCAGGTGCTACTTCCTCTTCCCCAACCGTTAAAAGTGAACTATTAAAAGGAGATTAAAATAAGCTAAAAATTTAATTAACAAAGTAATGAGATCATCAGAACCAGCAGATAGAATCAAAACAGTACAGAACCACCCCCAGCCAGGCCTGAATCGGGAATAACTGGAGTCAATGCGACTAGTCCTGAGTAACCAATTTGACATGGAGGCCCGGGACAGGCTCGTAGGGTCGTTTCTTAACCAGGATTATAAAGCCAGGTCCTGAGACCTCAAGTCTCAGGCCCAAGAGGGCTTCCTTTGGCTAGCGTAAGGGCTTCCCCACTCTGATTTACCGATGGTTCTGCATAGGCTCATACGCTGTTTGCAGGTTCTCTGGGCTCTCCCTTGACCCCCAAGGAGTCACAGGAAGATTTCAGAAACACTTGTGTGTTTCTGTGAAAGTGGGCTTTATATGCCAATGGTACAAACAGCCATCCTGTTTTAGATTCAGCCCCCGGGGAATAATCATCTGGTCTACTCCAAATCTGTGTGCATACAAATGCCAGGTCTATAAATGATTTCTTTATGGCGTTAAAACATAAACTGAGCTGTATTAAAAATTTTAAGAGTTTATTTGAACAAAAATCAACTCCGCGAGGGTAGCACCAGACCTGAAGTGGTTAGGAGTGCTCCCCCATCACAAGCTAGGAGCTAGACTTTTAAAGAGAAGAGGCGAGGGGCACCTGGGTGGCTCAGTCAGTTAGGCACCTGACACTTGGTTTTGGCTCAGGTCCCCATCTCCCGGTCGTGGGGATCGAGCCCCTGCATTGGGCTCTGTGCTCAGTGTGGAGTCTGCTTCAGGTTCTCTCTCCCCCTCCCTCCCCCTCTGCCCCTCCTCCTTCACCCTCTCTCTCTCTCTCTCTCTAAAATAAATAAATAAAATCTTTAAAAAATAATAAAGAAAAGAGGCGGAAGCAAAACAAAGAAATTATTAAATTGGCTAAAGCTTAAGCCATTGTGTTCATTGGGAAAATCATAGTCGGCTGTGATTGCTTGTCCTTAATTTTGATTTCTTAACCTTGAAGCATTTTCAGGCTTAGGTTTGGGTTTGTCTGCAGAGGCTGCTAAGATATGAGAACCCCCTCAGTCTAATGGCATCCTTGTTCCATTAATTTAGCAATGGACACTGGAGGTGGGTGTCACGGAAGTTTCAGTGTCTGTTAACCTATCTCAGAGGTGGTCATGCCGACTCGAAATATTACAGCTTTTTCTGTGGATAACTTCTCTTTAGAATGTTATAGAAAACCAGTTTGCTTCAGTGGGAGGTGATCATATTAAAGTTATGAGTGAGAATAAATGGTGTCCCAGAAGGCAGCTCTCTTTGAAAGTAGGCGGACATTTCGCTAATCTGTGAGCACGTTTTAAAGCAGCTGCATATTTAACTACTTTAGAAATGGCTGATTTCGGGTACTAGTGATAACATATTTCAGTTCAGTTAGGTTGAGGTTAAAAAACGGTATCAGTTGGCATGATCATATAGCTATAAAAGTCTTACATGAAGTAAGTGACACATTTGGTGTTTACCAGTCTGATGATAACCATGGTCTCTGTTGAGCTCAGAGCAGCCAGCTTCAGTCAGAGAGGAGCTACTCTGAAATCCGCTTCTCCAGGCTGCATCCTTTCTAAATCCGACCAGACCGTGAGCGGGTGAAACAATGCAGGTGACATCCAGAGCAGTTGTTCACCTCTGGTTTTCTTCTTGGCTTTTTAGAAGAGGTTAAAATTTAGGTTTAAGTGACTTGTAGACTTCAGTCTTTCCTGCCTTGGAGGATCCTGGAGAGTCTGTTCCTGATAATTACCTACGTGGCCCTCATTCAGTTTCATCTCAGAAGCAAACCGTGCGCCAGGACAGGTGAGAGACAAAGTAGGCCCACAGGATGGGTTTTCTTGAAGGAAAAAAAGAAAAAATCAAAAATTCAAATCGGTGAGAGATAGGGAACAAAACAAACATTTTCCAGACGTGACATGTATTCTATGAGGCTGGCAGTGGCTGACGTGTCCCATTCAGCTGAAAAGGTCAATGTCAGAGGGGAGCAAGTAAGTGCTGCCTGGCAGGGAGTGCTTTCCTATGGAGCCTTTAGCATTTGTCTCCACGACCAGGATCATAGAATAAAGAAGGTGCTCTCTAAATCTGTGATGTCGCTTCATTTGAGGGCTAACAGTTTAGAGAGATGGGCTGGGGTTAGGGTAGGGTTGCAAGATAAACATATCTAGTCTAGTTGAATGTCTAGTTGAATCAGCATGAAATAAACAGTGATAATTTTTTTAGTAACATTTGGAACATACATTAAAAAATCATTTGCTGTTAATCTGAAATTCAGACCTAACTGTTTTTATTGCTAAATCTGGACACCCTGGGTAGGTGCATTATAGAGGAAAAGAGTGTAAGCAGTGAGGAGAAAAGCTCTGAAATTCAGAGTGGTGAGTACCTTTTTTTAGAACTCAAAATAATCCCATAAAGCTGAAGGAATATTTGGACTGCAACACAATGAAGTCAGGTGAGAGAAGAATGTAAGACAGAAAAGATAGGAAAACAATTTGAAATTCCTGGTTGTGAGCTCTGAAAGGGCAGTTTCCTTTTTAATCATCTGCGTCTTCTCAGTTTGCAGTCTCTCACTGGTAGTAGGTTAGCCTTAAAGAGTTTTTTGGATGAGCAAACCCTCTCCTTAATGATACTCCCCTTACCAATGCCCTTACAAGGTTCTTTAAAATCATTGACTTCTTTTCGTAAGAAATTCATGACACTTATATGTTTCTTTAGGAAAAGATCAGGGAATCTGTGTAGTGAGAAAGAACCATGGTTTGGGTTGTCATAGTCCACAGGAGCTCATGGATGCAAATTACCTACTTGAGATAAATCTACACCCAGGATAACTTTCAAAACACTCTGAGATTTTCCTAGAAAGGAGAAAGAATTCAACCAAGAAGTTAATCAGAAGAGATCCAACTTGAAAGAAAAAACCAGGCAGCAGCCATTGAAGGACAGAGTCCCTATAACCTTCTCAGGGAGGGCATGAGTGCCTTAAGAGTTAAGCTTTGTAACGGCCCTATTGTTATTTTTGTAAGCCCCTGCTATTGTTTCCCCATAGTGTTTTCTCATAGTAATTGACAGACAAGCCCCTCAAATAAGAAGGATCAGTGGATCTGTCTGCAGAGTGACAGCATGGAAGAAGACATTCAGAAGCTAGCCTGGTATGGAAGGGGAGAGGTAGAATGGCCAATCCAGCTGCTACCCCATTCCAACCCAAGAAAGGGTGAGTCTGGGCTGAAGGACAGTAGAAGAATGAGCCTGGTTCCTAGGGAAGGGAGATATGACTCTACTAAAAATCCATTGAAAATACTTGCAAATTGTATTATGCATTCTTTTGATGGAAAGGTCCATATCTTTGATCACATTTTAAAGATGTGGATGGCTATGACCAAAGATTGGATAGGTAAAACTGAGCTTTGAGGGACAGGTGTGGAAAACTCTGTTTGCTCTTGGAAGCAGGGAGATGTGAGACGTCATTGCTGCATTTCTTTTCGTGGCAGCCATATTGGTTCCATACCCCTTTCTAATCCTTCAAGCAGTAAAATATTAATTCAAGTTTTAAATATATCAAGGTTTATTGAATCACTTCAAAATCTTTGTGTTCTATTTGTGTATCCAGACACCGAGTGTCTAGCAAAGGGAACTAAGAGGATAATGAACATGTTTACCTACTTCATAGCTTCATTCAAGTGAGTCCCCTCTGTTTAACTACCTCAGACGAATAATTATTCTTTAGTAGATGCCAGGGCTTTCTAAAAGCAAAGGCAACTTCGATATCGCTTCAGAGCCTGACTCTGGGGTGATGTAGCTGTCAAGCCAGCACCTGCCCCAGAAGCAGTTGTTGTAGAAATACAATCGAAACCTTATGACATACCTTACACATGGGATTTTCTGTCTGAGGACAAAGCCTCGATCATAGAAAACATAACACCTACACTCACCAAGAATTTAGGTGGGATGGAGGGAGGTGGAGATGAACTTCACGAAGTCTAGAGATAACACATTTGTCACATTCCAAGTGCCGAAAATAAGTGTTCTTGCACCTCCAGAGTTATTCTCACAAAACAAGGTGCAATGACAAGTTAACATCTAGCTTTCAGTTACCACTTAGCTGCAGGGAAGTATTTTAAACTATTATATGTATGAAATTAGATTTATAAAAACATCTTAAAAGAAATGTAACTATGAAGGGAGCTTGAACATCACCACATATGACGATCTGTAACCAATTAAATCATTTAGAAATCAGTGATATTTTGTCCCAGTGAATTAATGATCATAAATATATACATTTTGTAGCACACTTTCCCCATTTTAAATAAAACTGTATTTCTCATAGCTAGAAGACTCAAGGTAAGTGCTTAATCTGAAGTTAAATGTTACAATCCAGGGTTCTAATTTGTTAGACCTTCATATTCATTTGCCTTGAATCTTGGATGCAATCTTATTTGAAGCAAGTTGTTTGGACGCCCAAGGAAGTTACCTAGTTCTGTTTAAATTCAGAGGGAAGAATGGTCTGTCTGGCCTCACCCATGCCTTCTTTCTCCCTGTACACTTTCATTTGGCTCCTGTGCTTTGAGTAGACGAGTAAAGAATTGCTGGTTTGACTCCTTCAGGGAACCCACTCCAACCACTTATGGATAAAAGACCATTTGTCTTTCTCTGTGACTATAGTCCCAGAGCACCTGTTCTGTGTGCATCTTTCTCAAAATAGTGTGAGCTTTTTCAAGGAACCAACTTTGCGTCCCAGGATCTGCTGATACGCAGTAGGTAGTCCCAAAATGTGAGCGAATTGGTTGAAGTAAGAATCAGGTAAATGGCATGAAGGAGTTGAAGGCATTTGGAAACACCACCCCTGTAGTGGGTTGAATAGTGCCCCCCCAAACACCTGGAACGTCAGAATGTGACTTTATTTGAAAATAGGGTCTTTACAGATGTAGTTAGTGTATGAGCTTCAGACAAAATCATCCTGGGTACAGGCTGAACTTAAATCCAATGACTGGTGTCCTCCTAAGAGAAAGGAAGGAGAGAGTGGGAGTCAGGCATGCACTGGGGAAGAAGGAAGGTCACGCAAAGATGGAAGCAGAGATCGGGGTCCTGCTGTCACAGACCACAGAGCACCAGGAACCACCGGAAGCTGAGATAGTCAAGGAGAAAGGCTCCCGAAGGCCCTTAGAGGGGGCCTGGCCTGCTGACACCTTGGCTTGGATTTCTGGCCTCCACATCTGGGAGAGAATAAATTTCTCTTGTTTCGAAGTCATCAAGCGTGTGGCAATCTTATACGGCAGCCCTAGAAACTAATGCCCAACATGTGTCTACGGCTGTGATCCTAGATGATGCCAAAGGGCCTACTAACTCACTTTCCCTTCTCATTCCCAAAAAGTTATGAAAAAATGTATTAGACTGGGTAAGCGTGTATTGCCATGTGCTGGGTAGTACACAGAACTTAATAGGTGTCATTGCTAAAATCACTTCCCTATTTGACAAATGAGGACATTGAGGTTGAAAGAGTAAATAACTGGTGTCAAAAAGAATGTAATACGGGCGCCTGGCTGGCTCAGTCAGAAGAGCATGCGACTCGTGATCTCAGGGTCATGAGTTCGAGCCCCACGTTGGGTGTAGAGTTACTTAAAAAGAGATAAACTTTTTAAAAAGTATGTAATAATCATAACCATTTGAGTGCTTACTATGTGCTAGGCCAAAGTCTTTATATGAATGATCTTATCTCATGCTTACAAGACTAGAAAGGTAGGTGCTCTTAAAATTTTCCCTATTTCAAAGATGAAGAAACGAAGGCACAGAGTATAAATTATGTGCCCAACATCTCTTGTTCTTGGCAAAAGCAGGATTTGGATCCAAGTGGTGTGATTGAAAAGCCCAGTGCTTAGGAGACTTGCTCTATGGTGTGTGGCCATTGCTGTCTCTGATTCCAAGATACAAGCTTTGTACGTGCCAGTCGCCAGTCAGCATCCTGCGTGCGTGATCAGATCACCCTGGCCATGTCCCACAGGATTCCTTCTTCCAGTCTATCACGGATACTCCCAGTACACCAAAAAGTATGCTTATTTTCTCTGATTTCAGAGCAATTTTTACAAAACGCTTTTGAAATACGAAGCCAGTCTGATGGTCAAACTATAACATAACTTTCCAGCACTTGTTCTGTTTGGACCCCAGGGAGACAGCAGCAAAGCCACCCTGTTTTGTCTCCATTGTTTGAGTACAAGTCAACGTCCTGCTTTTCTATGTGTAGGCAGTTCCAAAGGCACCTTGTCAGTTGTCACGGTTACACAGGGCAGCTCGGTAAATCCTGTAGCTTGGTAAACACGCGTTATCCTGGTACAACCAAATGCTCTTAGTGGGGTTTTTTCCCCCGTTTGCCAGAATTGTATCAGCTTTTCCGCACATGTAGGACAATACATAGAGAGTGGAGGCCCAAAGGAGCTTGCGATATGATCAGGGTAAGAAGCTTCAGTTGGCCTTAAATGTCAAACCATATCCTTCCTGAATAATCAAGAATGTCAGTGTCTATTACCTTCTATTTCTTGGCATGTACCTTGCACAAATCTCGAGTTTCACATGAAGCATTTTCTAGGTGGAAAGTCTTTTTAGAGAACTTTCACTTTTCTACACTTACTTTTTTAGAGTGATGGCATATATTAGTTTAGTAATTCAAATACACTACTAATATATAGTAGTAATTCAAATTGTATAAACAATAGACCAAAGTGAACAAAGTATTGAGACAAATTGCAAATCTAACTACCTTCCTCAGTCTTCATATTTACTCCGGTACTGCTATCTTAGTATACTTGATCCAGCAAGGTCAATCACAGCCTCTTCCTTTTATGTTTCCCCCTTGGCATAGACAATTGACTCCAATGTGGGCCTCTGGTCCAAGGTCAGCCAACCTGATTCCTGGCATTAGAGGTTTGGAAATGTACCTAAAAATACATTAATTTCCCTTTGTATGACAGAAACTGAGAACTGGTAAATATAGGAGCCATCGGTATCCCTGGTACTGAGGAACAGGCCAAGTGGCCTGATGACGAGAGAGATGAGACAGACACCCAAAGTGAAAGGGAATCAAGGAGCAGAAAAACGCACTTGGTGATTTCCCCAGTGCTCCACCAGTTTCTTACTATGTTAGTTATCTATCTTCGTGTAACGGACTTAACTCAAAACTAAATTAATGAAGATCATTTATTTTCCCACCATTTCTTCGAGTTGGGAATCTAGACAGGACTTAACTGGATCCTCTGTCTCCAGGTCTCTCACAAAATTACAGCCCAGGCGCTGACCAAAGCTATAGTCTTATCTGACGTCTCCACTAGGGAAGGATGTTTTCCAGGCGCTCACAGCCGTTGGCAGGATTCTGTTCCTGCCAAGAGTTACATCAAGAACCTCAGATCCTCTCAGGCTGCTGGTCAGAGGCTGCTGCCCTTGATTCCTTGCCACGTGAGCTGATCATAGGGCAGCTCGCAGTGAGGCATCTGCCTTCATCAGAGTGGAAAGAGAAAGAACAAGATGCAAGCCACAGTCTTTTTAAACTTCATCTTGGAAGAGACAAACCATCACTTCTGCTGAGTTCTGTTCGTTAGAAGTCACTAGACCCAGCCTACCCCCATAGGGAGGCGACTAGGACATGGAATAAATATCAGGAGTCAGGGGTCATTGAGGGCCATTTTAAAGGCAGCTAATACACTGACATCTCTCAGCATGTAGGTACTGTGAAATTGCCCCAATATCCCTGCCATGAAGCTTGATTTTTGCTGAAACTAGCCAAAATTGGTTTCTATTATTGACAGCCAAAGTTTCTTACACGTATCCTATGGTTTAATAAAATTCACCTTTCAAAGAAATAATTGTTTTATGAGAAAACTTATTACTTCATTTCTAAATTGCCTTCACACACACATGCCCCTAACAGATTATTTAACAGTGATAAAGGCTGAGAAATATATATTAAGGACTCTTACCAATAGGAAAATCAATACCAGAAAATAAAAATCTCTGAAATCTTCAGGTATCAAGGAATATATAATGATTAGTGGCCTTTCCTATTTTTTTTAACCCCTAAATGCTAGTGGGGAGGAAGTTTATTTATATTATGCTCTTAATTTTCCAAACATCTTTGTTTTCTTTCATCATATTGTGAAATAGAAAGGGAAACAAAATAGTATAACACTGTGACTAGTTTGAATATTTTTCTCTTCTTCAGAGTATGAAATACATTTTTGTGGTCACTATAAAATTGAAAAAAAATTAGTGAAAACCCCTTATCTTGGGTTGCTATATCGATCTGTAGGAAGTAGAGTAGCTTTTCAAAAAAACCTTTAGCAAAAAGTCCCTCCCTGGTTTTTCCTGCAAATACAACCTCAAGCGTTACTTCCTTCCATATTATTTGTACACTTAACCTCCAAATTTGATCCAAGAAGTCACAAGCAGATAGAAGAAAGAGCACAAATGCCAGCCATGTGTAGACCAGGCCTGACCAGCTTCGTGGTGGAGATGAAAACCTCTCATGCGATAGAACCGAAAAAGGGCTATTGTATCCACCATAGCAGAACCACTGCTCCACTGGCTCTCAACCCCCCAATCAGGAATTCTATAAATACGCACCTCAACCACACAAACATTTTCTTTTCAGTTTCTGGATTGGAGTTTATCTTTGCCGTGCAGAATCAATTTAGCTTTGCACAGAAAAATTTGCAAGACATCAAAAAAGCATGTTTAAAAAGCCAACAAAGAGACATAATGGGTATAATTTCCCAAACATGCCAGGGCAGGACCGTGCATAGGAGTTTATCTAAGAAAGCAAAGAAATTCCCAAAGGATTACCTCGAGTTGGTTTCTCATTTTGGTAAAGAATTTCTTGTGTCTATTGGTTCTGTCAATTAAAATAGACCCTGCAGGATACAATGATATTATAAACCATGTCCAGAAAACCTCCAAATTAGAAAAGAAAATTTAGTGCCACCTAAAGGGGGTGGGAGGGCAAATACAGATCATCTTTCCCAGGTGTCCGCTCTAGATTTTGACAATTTAAAAACAGGGAAGAAGAGAAAGACTCACATAGGCTTTTTCCATTGAAGACGACATACATTTCTATTTTTCCTCCGTGGCCAAGTCCTCCAAATAACGTGCATAAGTAAAAAATCCTCCTTACAACCAGTCATTTTGTATACTACTGGTTTTACATATCTTGTCAATGTTGGTTGGGGGCTGACGGGTCAACCCTGCTGACTTTTCCAACAGTACACCCACCACCTCATCCCGCTCGGCACATGCTATCTTCAAGTACGGGATGCCCCGCCTCACTGACAACACCAGACGGACCAGTAAATCCCAATTTTGACTACACATTAGAATTATCTGGGAGAGCTTTAGAAAAAAATCCCAATTTCCAGGCTGCCCCCTGGGCCAAGTTTTTCAGAATCTGTATTGGTGAGATTCAGGCGTTGAGTTTTTTTAAAGTTCCCCAGTGTTTATAACATGTATCCAAAGCTGAAAGCCAGTGCTAAATGCCATTTTGGTATATTAACTATGATCTTGACTGATGAGAACCGATGAACTATTAGGGAACTTAAGAAATAATGTTGTATCCATTATACCTCAATAAATTTTTAAATAAAATTTTAATTTTATTAAAATAATTGAATATAGTTAATTAAAAATAATTAAAATAATTACAATTTAAAAAGAAAAAAGAAATGAATTTTCCCTTGGAAACACAACACCACCCACTAGTTTAAGACAGTAACACAAACTTGTTGGGTCTTTACTATTATGCTTAAGGAAAACACATTCCACAAATTTCCATTAATTGCAGAAGACATGGTCTCTCCTCTGGAAGAACTGTCCATTGGATTCGTTGGAGAGAAAAATGGCACTGCTTCTGATAAACTGCCAAAGAGAACCTGGTGGCTCAGTGGGTTACATGTCTGCCTTCGGCTCAGGTCATGATCCCCGGGTCCTGGGATCGAGCCCCTCCCCTGCTCAGCGGGGATCCTGCTTTCTCCTCTCCCTCTGCTGCTCCCCCTGCTTGTGCTTTCTATCTCTCTGTCAAATAAATAAATAAAATCTTTAAAAAAAAAAAGTACCAATTCAGAACCAGGATAACAGTGCTTATGGTAGTATACCACAAATGTGAGAAGCAACCTTTTCATCATTAAATCAGCCCTGGCAAAGTAAAAATAGGATGCTAAAGTCTGGAAGGAAACCTTTACCATGCACAGTCATATCCTTCTATACCTGGAAAAACAGAGTCAGAAATGAGTGGTTAGGCTAATGTTTTATCACTCTTGAGGGGTGTTTGAAAAACCACCTTCTCCTCATTCCTAGTCTAGGGATTGTGTTTTCAGTGTATGCAAAAGTGTCTGGCTAATACTAAATGCCCAATAAATTGTAGCGATTGGTAGAGGTAACGTGGGAGTAAGGACTGTATTGGTAATAATAATGTCTACAAAGCTTTATTCAGTGTTATGGTCACTACCTTAAAATACCTCACAAATAACAACTGTTTCTTTTGTTGGTGACACCTCACTTATTTGAAACAGGAAGTTTAAGAGCAAAATAATGAAAGAGGGGCAGTAAAAAAGGCTTTTATTAGAGCTTTCACGAAAACAGAAAATAGCCTTTTACTATTTAATGGCTCATCAGCTGAACATTTTATATAATCAATTATAAAATATATATAATGCCATCTGACTTTATCTAGAAGATCCTAGAGTATCATTTGCCTGATGAAAATACTTTATATATCTACAAATATATGTCAAAGAGTTAAAAGTACTTTCCTATGTTAATTTAATTCTCACATATTGTCAAAAATATAGATATTATTACTCCTTCTTTATAATTAAAAAACAAGCGTAGAGAATGAGAGGGACTTAGCTAAGGTGACTGAGCTAGTAAGTGGCAGGGCTAGCATTTCACTGCAGGCTTTCTATCTATGAGTCCTTCATCAAGTTACATAGCTGGACCCTGTCACACTAGCCTCTTGAATAATTAACTTTACAGGGCTACGGTGTAACTCTATGTTCTCGCTTTCATTGAGCAAAAGGAAATCTTGCTCTATTTGACATCTTGCTTTTTGAAAACATGGCACCTCATTATGTTGTTGAGTACTTCTTATTTGAAGGCTTTGTAAACAAATTATTCTCAGAATTCATAGCCAGGAAAGGATCTGTATCAATCAGCAAGCTGGGAGCTTCCTTTCCTTAGATTAGGAGATTCACAGGACCCACTGAGAGTCTCTCCTTGCCCTGGCCTCTAGGAAACTCAGAACAAAGTTTTATACTTGATCATTGTAGTGTTCTCAGTCTGGTTTTCTGTGATGTACCATCCCCCCTTCCTTCCCTCCACACCCTGGAAGACCACTACCACCTTTATATGAGACTTTTGCTGTTCAATATTTGTCAATGATTCAATTTTATTATACTGTGACTGTGGTAGACATCTGTTGTGTTCAACTTCCAGAAGTCTATTTACCCCTTTTTGTGGTAATAGAATGTCACTATTTCTTGGTTCCTTCCTTTCCCCCATTCTCAGTCCACTTGGGTTAGAGCAGTTAATCCTGGTCTTTTAGAGCCAAGGGTGGGATGGTGACACAGACCAGTCCAGTCTCTGTGCTCTGGTGCTCCAACCACAATTAATGATATAAGTCAGGCCTCTCAAAGCACATTTAAATACTTTCATTAACATGACTTTGAAGAGGGTATTAATTTTCCACTAGAAGGCCCAAGAATATGGGATGAAAAACTAGAGTTTCTGGCTGCCATTTTGCTCCTGACAATGGAGCCAACCCAAAGGAAAGCAGACCTGAGATGTGAAGACAGGGAAACCAATGCCTAATGACTCTTTTGAATCTTTGGATCTAGCTGTGTTAGATGGGGGTTCTACCTCCGGACGTGCACTACGGGGGCTGATAAATTCCCTTTTGTGCCTAAACCATTGTAGTTGGGGGTTTCTGGACCTTGCAATCCAATATGGGCTAACAAATATAGTGATTTATTGTTTTAGCCACCACAAATTCTATTTGAAAGTAGGCAGGACACAAATCAAACCAAATACACATATGTGCAGGTTTTAATTCTTAATATTACAATGAATTAAGACAACATTTTGGTTGGCTGGTGGTTATGTTGGTCATCAATGTTTGTTTCACAAGGGCTGAAATATACAGCCTTACAATTCATCCTTTCTTTGTTTTGTTTCTGCTCATTAGCTAGAACATAGCAAAATAAAAAAATGTGCTCATTTTCTTCCACTTTGGTAATAAATCTGAAGCCATTGTCAATGGAATACTTTTAAATTTCAAATAAATGGATTCCATGAACATCACACCCTTTTAAAACAAGGATGTTTCAGCTCTTATAGCTCTAAGATGCTCAAGTTAAATTCAAAAGGCTCTTCTGGACCAGTTACATCACCATTGGACTTTCTTGCTGACGTACTTATGTCTAACTATCTCTGATTTCTTTAGCAATAATGGCAAATGCACGAACCATTCCTGATCAGCTTTACTTGTTCTTCTGTTGTGGATTGTCACTCTAATTTTTATTATTTAGATTCAGTGCCTCAAGATTGGGCATAACTTTATGTATGGTCCTCCTGTCAAAGGTTCAAAGTGTGGCTTAAAGTCTTGTGTGTGTGCGTGTGTGCGTGTGAGTATGTGCATGTGTGTCATAGAATTAGTTTCATTTCTTAAAAATAGTTTCTAGTTACAGTTTCTGTTATGAACTGAAGGTCTATGTCTCCCAGAATGTGTATGTTAAAGCCATAACCCTCACTGTGATAATACTTGGAGATGTAGCCTTTGGGAGGGGATTGAAATTAGAGTGGGTCATGAAGATAAGGCCCTCCTGGTGGGATTAGTGGCCTTATAAGAAGAAGGAGAAAGAGAGAGACAGTTCTTTCTCTGCCACATGAAGACACAGCAAGAAGGAGCCTGTTTGCAGACCAGGAAGAGAACTCTCACCAGCCAACACCTTGATCTTGGACTTCCCCATCTCCAGAATTGTGAGAAATGAATTTCTGTTGTTTAAGCCACCCGGTCTGTGGTACTTTGTCATGGCAAGCCCAAACTCAGTCACCCCCTATGAATGTGTGGCCTCAAATGTATTGCAAACTCTGTCTTTTTTTTATGCTAAATGTAGTTTAGGGGGAAAATCTGCTAAAATTGCTACTAAATAACCAAACTTGTAAAGTTGTATTTTATCTTCATGAGGGAATGAAGATCTCCCATTAAAAGGCAAATCTTCCCTTTCAAAAGCTTGAATAGGAGATTTCTTTAAAAAAAAAAATACATCTGCTTAAATATAGGTTGCTGGAGATACAAAAAGCTAAGAAAGTTTTTGGCTTTTATCCCGTAGCATTTTCATTTCAGGGTGAATTGGATACATTTTAATTCAGGCATAACTCTGAAGTTTTCCTCCTTGTTTTCCTTCCCCTTTACTGACAGACAAGCACATATAGTCCTTTCGTTTCATCAGGATTATTTTCAGCCTTTACATTATCTGTTTTTCTGGAAACAGTGCTGTCTGGTGAGAGACCATTGGTTTCAGAATCCAAAGACCTGTTTCAGTCTGTTCTGACTAGCCGGGAGAGTTTGAGCCAACCATTTAATTTTTCCTGTTTTCCTATCAGTAAAAAGAGGGTGTGAATACCCCCCAAATTTAGCTCATGTGATTTGTGTAAGGGTTACACGAGTAATTCGGCAGCTGTCCTTTTACTCAACCAACATCACTAGCAAAGATAGTTTAAAAATAGTTTTCGAAAAAATAGTTTAAATAACACACTGCTTCAATCACAAATCTCACAGACTGATTGACAGAGAAATCAAACAAACACATAAACGTGAGGCACGTAAGTGTGCTCTCTTGAAGTACCTTGGGCTAGTTCACGAAAGCTTGTTACTCTGTTATTACGTCTGTCCTTCTACTTTTTCTTTTAATGTCCTTTCCCCAACAAGGTTATGGACTCCATGAGGACATTGTCTGCTTCGCTAACTGCTCCATCCACACGGCCCTCAGCATAACTATTTAGGAACTGGGAGGCAAAAAAGAAAAAAGAAAAAAAAAGAAAAGAAAGAGCGTCTGGGGAAGTCACTTGAGAAATTCAATGTGGTATCATTTCTAGAGCCATTCAATGTTAAATGACATTTGCAGCTTAATCCTAAAAGGACAGGAAAATCCCAACCTTCCATTTTTTGCACAACCCGAGAGCTTTGCTTCCATGTCATTCTTTGCAAATCAGTTAACTGCATAAAATCCCTATCACTGGGCACCCTTTTTCTCTTGGCCCTGTTTTTACATGAGAAAATAATATAGTCAGGTACCAGTTTTCCTCCTCTTTGACTAAATTACATTAAGCCAACAACAATGAAAAAGAAAGCAAAATTGATTGGCTTCATTTCCCAGGTACACGAGGATGTGCTCTGAGATAATAGCCTTACGTATTTCATGGTTACAGTCTTTCTACACATTTCTGGTTTGAAGCCGTAGCTTGCCCGGCTTGTCCTTGCAGTAAATACATCACCAGGGTGTGTAATCTTGTTCTGTAACCTCCCGCAAATCCCAGGGACGTGCAGAATTCATCAGCTCCAAACGGATGTGAGGCTGGAGTTTGAAGAGAAAATCCTCTCCCTCTTACAATTCCAAACATATTAAAGAAATGCCCTTGGCAGGGATTTTTTTTATACCGATAGGTCCCTTCCACCGCGGTGATGTGGATGTGCGTTTAATTCTCTCACTGAGAGGACTTTTTGGAAACTGGGATCCTGAAGGAACACAGAATTTTGACTGGTGTCTGCCATTAATTGATTCTGTTTTCTAAAACCTGATCCCCAGGAAAGAGATGTGGTAAGAATTATAATTGAAAACAGGGAATTCTGGTGAGGTTGAGATGATGTTTTTAAAAGACAGGCATTCAAAACTTACAGGGTGCTCTGCAAATCAGAAAACAGGATCAGAAGGATGTTCTTAATTTGGAAAAGTTTCAGAGCCTCTCCGAATTTATTTATTGATTGATTTTTTAATTTTCCAAGAACGAAGGGAAGGTTGAGGGAGTTTGTCAATAGAAAATAAACAGGCCCTTTGGCTCTGCAAATCAGCTCAGTAGTAAAGAGCTGAGGTTTTCTAGCCATTCTGACCTTATTTGAGAAGATTATATTGCTTTGTCAGGTCAGAACTTGTGTCCGAGAACCGCGTGTCAACTTTCCGCTTCAAGACTAGGCAGGCAGGAGTCGGTATGTCTGGTTACACGGGACCCAATCCGCCCCTGACCTGGAGCTGTTCTTCACCGCAGAAACAGTTCTCCGAAAGCTCTCAGAATGGTGCTGATGTGTAGGAAAGAAAACTTCATCTCATTATTTCTCCCCAAGCAGCAGATGCCTCTATGATAATAGGAAAATAAGAATATTATTGAATTTTCCTAATGGCATCAACTTACTACCCTCAAGTCTGGTATTTTTCAAAGCCCATTAAAGGCTGGAACCCATGGCTTTTTTAGAAGCCCTTTTCCCTTCTCCAGAAACACAAAGGAGAAGATTCTAGGACTGTGGACACTGGAATAGTATGTCTCCAAAAGATTTGAATAATCATTTATTATCGAAGTATAACCTAATTTTATCACATTATAACTTTCCTTAAGAGCAATTTGTCCTGTGTGTGGAAGAGATAGAGACAGACAGAGACAGAGAGAAAGAGAGAGAAAATAAGATGGGAAAATTACTAAAATCTTTCAACTGTCTAAGTTTGTTGGGGTAATTTGATCTTTTCCTCTGGGGCACACAGGGAATAGTATTTACTGAGCCTAATGTTATCAAGATGGTGAAAACTCCCCCCTTGATATATAGGCTTTGAAATGCTGACGAAGTCAATGTAAACAGGCACTACTCACCTTGTGACTTGGTTCCTCAGGAAAGATGGACCACAGTTCCTGCCTTCTCTCCTACCAATCCCCCTCTCTCCTTGCATACCTTCCGCCACAAAAGGATATTCTCAATTTATCATTAAATTATAGGCAGTTGGAGAGCCCAGCCACTGAAATAAATTGCTTTCCGTAAGTCATGTTTGTGATTTGCAAATGCTGGAAAGGCCACGCGAAAACTGTCTGAGGGAGAGAAATCCCAAGCCGACCCCCTGCTGAGCATGGAGCCCCACACAGGGCTCAATCCCATGACCCTGAGATCATGACCTGAGCCACAATCAAAGGGGGGGGGGCTTAACCAACTGAGCCACTTAGGTGCCCCGAAAACTGTAATTTTTAATGCTAGATCACTGTCGAAAGCATTCAATTTAGAAGCAACACATATAATCCCAAACCCTATACCTGGCATGTTAGATTTGGCTATCTTTCTGCAAAGATCCATTTTCTTTTATACTCAACTCTTAATTCATATGATGAGAATTGGGATAATTAAAACCTAAATTCAATGGGAAAGTTCTGAAAATGCTTACAAATTGGTTACCCTCTAGTTCACTATTTAAAAAAAAAATTGAATAGGTTCAGAAACGTTGGTATGGATTCAATTCACCATATGTCCACTTAATGATTATTTGGAAACAACAAGGAACAGACCTCCCACAGACAACTCTCTTTATTACTAGATTTCTTCAAAGCATGGGCTCAGAATACAGTATGTTTTGAGCTTGAGAATGGATAGGAAGCTGGCCCCAAGTAGACTAGTAAATGAATTTAACCCGTCCTTGGACGGTTATCCAGAAAGACCTTCATACAATATATGCAATGAATTGTAGCCTTTTATCCCTTTGTATTCAAAGGCATTATACACTCAGTATTAGGAAATGCGGGGGGAAAGGGTTATAATGGTGAGTAGAATTGGGGGGATCTAGCCTGTAAAATTTGTGCAGTTCCAAAGAATCCCGACTCTGGAGAGAAAAGATCTGAGTGCACGTTTGGCAATTATTCTGTAAGCTTCAGCATCCTTATTTCATTAGAGTGATATAATAACACTCTCTCTTGGTTCTTGTGAAAATTGAAATAGATGATATGTAAAATAGATGGTTTATAAAACATAAAGCACTATGCAAATGGGATACATTATGGTTTTTGAATTACATGGCAG
This sequence comes from Ailuropoda melanoleuca, assembly GCF_002007445.2. NCBI lineage: Eukaryota > Metazoa > Chordata > Mammalia > Carnivora > Ursidae > Ailuropoda > Ailuropoda melanoleuca. Next base: position 63,018,650 of record NC_048232.1, read on the forward strand.
AGAAGGTCTGGGGCTCAATATGATAAAAGAAGTATTATTTATTTCAGGATAATGTCAGCAATGGGGTGGAACTGGCTCATGCTGGTTTGTACTGGCTTACAAGAGCTGATTGTTAAAGTTTCAGGAATTATGTGAGCCAGTTGACATGGCGGTGGAGCTTGAAATCAGCCATGGCGGGGCTATCACTGTGGAGATGGGCTAGTTCTACAATCGAGGTTTGTTCCCTTTCCCCTCCCTCTTTCTCCTGACAGCTCATTGACTGGACATCACTGGAAACTCATTTTGCATGCTTAGGTAGAGTTTCAGCAATCTATCGCTATGTCACGAAACCATTCCAAAAATTAGCATCTTCATATAACAGCTACCATTTCTTATATTGTGTGCAGTCACTGGTCTCAGTGGGTGGTTCTCTGCTCCAATGTGGTATCAGCCAGGACTGCACTCATCCAGAGGCTTCACCGAACAGGAATATTCAAGATAGCTTACTCTCATGGTTAGCAGTTGGTATGAACTGTTGACTGGGTGCTCATCTGGGACTGTCTATAGAAACACTTAGGTGCTCCTCCATATGGTTCTTCATATGACTTGTGTTTCTTACTATATTAAAGCTGGGTTTCCAAGTTAGAACATTCCAAGTATGAAGGTAAAAGCTATAGATCTCGATGGCCCAGTCTTAGAAGTTATAGAATTACTTTCCTCATATTCTATTGATCAAAATAAATTCCCAAAGATTTTGCCACCATGTTTAATTAATCACAGATATCATGATATCTGAATTCATATAAACCCAAGAGTATTCATCAAGTTGTTTGCCAATATTTTTAATGATTCCCTCCCCTAATTTCTTCTTTAACTGGAGATAAATTTTATTGTTTTATGCTACATATTTTGCCAAATTTAAAGTCTCCCTTAGTCTTGATGTTGTCACCTACACAACTGGATAAATACACCAGACTATTGAGGATTTACTGAAAAGAGAATTAAAATTTTCTACATATCGTCTAAAACACAATGGATTCCTAAGAGTGTATCAAGTATTTTGAAGACCGAAAAGGCGTTCATCATAAACCTAACTAGGAGTTGTTTGAGTGACCGTGTGATTCAAGTTTGTAAGGTGACCAAAGTAGTTTCCCAGCATCTTGAAACAGAGAAGGAAGTACAGCTGGGTTAGATAGAGACTGGAACGCTACACCACCATCAAATCCAGGGAGGCCCTGTTGGTCAGCAAACATCACAGGAAGAGCACAGAACGCAGGATGTGTGTCAGTTGTGATGCTCCCAGCTGTAAGAAATAGAAAACCTAATTAAATGAGATTTATCATCCCACAAAATGAGAATTCTTGAGTTTAGTAGTTGCAAGGTTGTTTAATTTAATAGCTCAATCACGTCAAGGGTTATGGGCCTGCTTCTTCGTGTTTTCTCTAGGCATTACCCTCACCACGGGTGGCAATATATTGTGTTGCTCAGATCCAAACACTAAATCCTCATATGGCAAAGTCTAAGGGTAGAGCAGAAAATCAGGTGAGAAGAGGAGGAAAGGCAGTTCTGTTGCCCTCACCTCTTCTCTTTCTTTCTATTGGGGAAGAAAAATATTTCCCATACCACTTACCAGATTTCCTCTTATATCTGACTGGTCAGAACTGAGTCTCATGCACATCCTTCAACCACTCACTAGCAAAAGGAAATGGATTAACCATAGCCCAGTTGAACCAAACCCTTGGAGCTTTGGGGAAGACTGTCTTTGTTGAATACATCATTATCTGGTATCTGAACAAATCGGAGTTGTACGTGCAAGAAGGAAGTGGGAATATGGCTATGGGGAGGGGGGGCAATGAATAATGTCTTCTGGGTTGATTCTTTTTTTTTTTAAGATTTATTTATTTATTTTAGAGAAAGAGAGAGAATATGTGCATGAGTGTGGTGAGTGTGGGGAGGGGCAGAGGGAGAGGGAAGAGAAGCAGACTTGAGCCCGGAGCCCGATGTGGGGCTCAATCCTAGGGACCTGAGATCATGACCTGAGCTGAAATCAAGAGTCAGATGCTTAAGCAGCTGAGCCACCCAGGCCACCCCCACCCCGGGTTGATTCTTAAAACAGCAGCCTGGTTCTGTAGGTTTGATCGATGTGGAAGTGCAAAACTTTAGTGTAGACCCTAGAGCTAGATGTAGGGTCTTAGACAAATAAGCTGGGGTTCAGGACAATGTCAGCAGAGAACTGGACAATAGAAATGAGGAGCCTAGATTTACTGAGCACCAAGCTAGGTGCTCCCCTGTCCAACATCACATTCAATACTCTAAAAGGAAGATGCTATTATCTCTGTGTTAGGAATGAGGCTCAAAGAGAAAACTGTTAAAAAGTTAGTGAAGCTAGAAATTAAAACACGTGTCTTCTTAATTCCAAGGATGGTCTGGCTCAACACCATGTTGATGAGAGCCATTTTATGTTCCACTTTATGCGCGATACTGCTCTTTCCTCTTGTATCTCTCCAACACCCTCACCCTCTCCGCTACCCCCACACCACTGCTGAAAGGGAGGAAAGTGGTGAGCAGTAAGAGCTAGAAGCTTCCATGTTTTGTGATAGATACCAAGGCCCCGTCTCAATGCTCTGTACTGAGGGAATAATGAGAAAAGCAGAAAACATCATACAAACAATGGTGACAGTACATTGCAGTCTTTTATTTAACATCACTGACCTCACCAATTTGACCAATTTGAGGTGAACTGGTGGTTGGATGCTTCAATATCAAGGGTGAATACCCTGAATACTCAGATTAAAACTCAAATTGGTTTTGAAATTCAGAATTATTTTGATATTGGATATTTTCACGGTTAATGGTACTGAAAGACCTCACTGCATAAATGCTTTGACCTCAGAAATTTGGTGAGCTTCGGAAGGAGATTACCTGTGTGTCCTTATTCTTTTGAGCTGTTTGATGGAGAAAGTGGCTGGATGATTGACCTCTGCTATAGAGGACATTTCAGTAAGAAAACGGTCATTAGACTCTTCATATCGCTTTCTCCACTAGGCAGCCACACTGATCAAAGATTATTATGTTTTCATCTGAGTCTTCAGGAGGCCACCGTACAAAGGCTCTTCTTTTTGGGAAACATTTCAAGAGGAGCTTATTCTAGGAGGCTTTATTGGGGGGTGAAGGTAGCCAGGGTCACTTTTGGTAGGATATTTTCAGCCCATAGATTAAGCTGTTTATGGGCCTACAAACACATTCCCTTCTGTTAAATAGAGTGAAGCAAACTTACATCACTCCCCATAACATTTTCTAACATATAATGTTTCTTTCTTTGACATACAAACTATGTTGTAGGATGGAGAACATCCAGGGGGAATTGCAAAATTTAGGCAATGACTCAGACCCTCCAATCCCCCAATGCTTTAATATTTGTTTCATTAAAATATTTTGCAAATGACCAGATACTTATCTGGGTTTTGCAGCTTTCGTCCTAAAAACAGTGTCATTTAGAGGGTACTTCAACTTAGACCTGCGTAAGTCATATCATATTTATAACTTTTTTTCCTAAATCCCCCCTGCAATGCCTTGTTCTCAGCAAAAGAGATCGGGAACTTGGCGATAATGGATCACAAACAAAGAAACAACAAGAAAAACTACCCAATGGTGCCTTTATCCTAGTTTCTCTTGGCTCAACACATCTTTAAAAGTGGCAAGCATTTCCCCAGGGAGACCATCCAGCCAACAGCTTGAAAACACAGTGCTTTGAGAAGCCTTTGGCTGTGAGCAGGAACCAAGGTGATGACTGGGGCGCTTGTTTGGCTAGAGTCTTTGTTCCATTCGTAGCAGCGCAGCAGTGAAATGTGGAAGAAAAACAAATTTTAATAAAAGAAAGGCAACTCAAACAAAAACACATTGCCCTGGCTATCATGGTCCTTGGGCTCTGGTAAATTAGGACAATTGTCCCCGGTGCCCATGTGTGGTGGGGGGAGGGGGTGGCACAGGCACATGCTGAAGAGGGGGAGGGGCCCTATTGCAGCTGGGCATCTGGAGGAGGAAAAAAACCCCTCCAGCTGTTGCCAAACAAGAGTGGGGTCTAATTCATACATAAAGCAGGCAGTCAATTATGCATGCCCGTGCATATTATCAGACATATATGTCGCAGAGGGAACAAATAGCCATTTTCAAACTCAAGTTCTTCCAGGGAGGGTAGAATGAAAGGCCCTTTTGTCCTTTTGTGTACTTTGAAGGTGGGTCTGCCATTAGGTCTTTAAGAAGGGTCTGGGGAGAAACCCTGGCTCCATCAGGGGGCCGCTCTCTGACCAGTCTGGAGGGGAAACGTTTTGAAGCATATGTGAATAAGTATATATCTGATTATTAACTCACTTCCACAGAAAGTGCACACACTCCGCTCCGTTTCTCTTAGGACTGCCCGAACAATGCCATCAGAAAAATGGACCTTAAACCTTTTCATCACCTATGCTTTCTAGTCAATCTCTTCAGCCATCATGATCAGGAAGAAATTAATTTCCTGCTTCGGTGAGGGAAGTTTTAGCTTCCAAAATGGACCAGACTTTACTTCCTGCTCTGTCTTTTCAATCCCCTTTCTTTTGGAGCGCCCAACGCCAACGACACAGTTCTGTAATAATACAGTTACAATGGGGGGTGCTTCCCCAGCTAACCCTGCCTGCCCTCTTTCACGGAATTACCAAATTCTGTGGTGATATGTTTGAGAGATATCTAAAGAAAATTGGAAAGCTTCTCAGTGTACACATTTATCAAGTTCGTAAATTGCGAGTACATATGCTGAATCTCTATGATGATACAGATTCCTCTTCCTCTTTTTAAAATCTTCACTCTCTCCTTGCTGTTTCTACCCACAGGGTATGGTAAAGACAAACGTATTCTACTGTAACTCTGATCCCAGGTCAGGGGTGATTGGTTCAGGGTTGGCTAATGAAGTGGGATTTTTTTTTTCCTTGGGACAAAGAAAATAGGCCGATCTTCCTATTCGGAACTGTAGAGTTCCAGAGATGTTGGCTGTAATGTTTCCCACATGTGGCAAAGAGAAAGTGAATCCTAACAGTTTTGTTGTCCTTGGTTCCAATTTTTTTTCTGAGATCAAGTAATGTTCTTTTCTTAGCTTCCATGAAACATCTCGGTATCCTCGTTCATTATAAATTACCATCTGTGTTTCAGCTGGTTTGAAATGAGCCTCTGTCCCTTGCTGAGAAAAGTCCCAAGTAATACAGCAGCTATCTTTCAGAGTAAAGTTAAACTTTGCTCCTGGCGTGGGGCTGTGTTCCTTGCTGGGAAGAGAGGCAGCACCTGACTTAGAGGAAAGAAAGCAGGATTTAGTGCCGAGGGCTGTTTTAAATTCCTGATTGGTCTTTTACCAGCTCTGCGCCTTTGGGTAAATCACTTAACCTCTCTGATAATATTAGCTCCCCTGCAGTACTGGTTTTAGGTTTGGAGAGAGCATACGTCAAGCAGCAAGATTCTCATAGGTAGCCAATGAACGGTAACTCTACTCTAAAAATAACCACTGCAATACTTAACAAGAACTCTCAAGAGTGTAAAACTGCAAAGCAGACTCAGTTTATTCGACTCACTTTTTTCTTTTTTTTTGCTACCCACCCACTTCCCTCCTTTTCTCCTCTCCCTTTCATCCTTCCTTTGCAGTTTATTTCCCTCTTAGAGAACCAGAGATGGGGCAGGATTTCCAGAACTCGCCAGCTGGCTACTAGGAAGGAGTTAGAGCGTCAGCGTAGAATCCCTTTTGAACTCACGCCCTTTACCAGAATTCTGTTCTCTGCTGCTTCGGATCCACTGCTTCTGGGTTCAAGGTTTCCGGTATGACCCTCCGTCTTCAGTTGGGGTCCTCAAGGTTCAGAGGCACAGATGTACAGAGCGGTAGCTCACTGGGCGGGGTTGGGGGCAGACTTGGGGGAAACACCACCTGTGTGGGTGAGTGAGCAGCCCGAGGGGACGGGGGGGGGCGTGGCTGTGCTGTGGCTGTCACCTCAATGTGTCCCTCACGCACGGAGCTCTTGAGCTAGGCTGGCCCTTCAGAGTTACCCCCATGGAGGCAAGGCGTCCGGGCCTGCGTGCCCCTGCATTCACGAGGAATCCAGGGCTGCAGGCTACTCCCACACAGGACGTAACCCCGGAGCCAGGCAGTCCCTTTGGGCCAAGGCCCCTCTTGGAGAGGGATTCAAGTGTCAGAGTTGGCATCCAGTGCTGCCAGCATCTGGGAGGCTAGGTCCCTAGGTCCTGAAGCAGGTGTCTGCCCCTGATTCAGCAGCGTGTCTTCCAATCCATCACTGTAGTAACCGAACTTGAGCAAAGGGTTCTTTATGCAATAGAGAAGACAACCGTGCAAAACAGCCTCAGAACATATTTCTAAAATGTCACTCTTTTTTACTCCCTTAATCTCAGACTTATTTGCTGACTTCTATGCTTTGGGAAAAAGTCTTCAGCCACAGTCTACTACAATGAAAATAATCCTCGCAGCAGAAAGTGATAGTAAGATGTCACCAATTATAGTCTCACTTCTACTGTCCAAACGAGGTGCCAGATTCCATGTGTGGAGGCCATCACTTCCATTGTAGAATGGTGCATTTTAAACTCCTAGACCGACTGGTCAGAGCAAACGTGTCCAGTAATCTCTGTAATCCAATAGGGCACCAAGACAAAAGACCTGCTTCGTCAGCATAGGCTGAGAAGGGACCCGATATACTAAAACTTACCAGGTAGGACGTTCAGGGCTTTCAAGGATGGATGGATTAATAAAAAAGAGAGAAATAGAGGAGAATTTAAAAGTTCACCCTACCTTATTTAATATCTCATTCAAAATAGGATGACAATATATTTAATCATTCTAATCAATTTGGAAATAGGTCTCTTTGGAGGACATCTGAATAATTCATTATGGGCTTTGTTTGGGTCCCAAAGATGGGGCATTCACTCCTAAAAAGTTCTGTTATGGGATTTTTCACACCCAGGACTTTGTCGAAGACCCAATTATTCTTTCACTTACTGAACTGCTATGACACTAAAAGCCATTGGATAGTTCTAGTTACGTTTATATATATAGCTATACACACACACACACACACACACACATTTACCACCATTGTGTCTATCCATACATTTAGCTAAATGACTAAGTTCAGAGCGGAGGAAATATTAATGTTTGCCATCATGCTTTCCAAAAAAACATACTGATGTGAAAATTATACTTTAAAGCTAATCATGTTGATTTATGTACAATGGTAGATATTTGTGGGTTTAGATGCTCAAAATCTTTTTTTTTCTCCTGGAATCTATTGTCCTTCTAATCCTATCCATAAGGTTGTATTAAGGAATACAAAGTTTTTACACAACCATGCCCTGCCCCTGCCATAGTGGATTGTTCTAGGAATGAGCATCTGTCCAAGGTGAGGTCACTGTTTTCTCTTCCCAGAACTTAAAAACTGAATCGAGGGCAGAGAAGTCAGACTCTCGTTGCCAGTGGGACTCTCCAGGTGTAAGCCTTGGAGACTATAAGTGGCCTCAGTCCCTGCGATGGGGAGCATGCCATTATGAGGAGAGAAGCAAAGAAAGAGAGAATAACAGGTGGAAGAAAGGAGAGTGCGCAAGGTCTAAACACCTATTTCCAATTTTTTTCTAAACCTTAAATGAATCCCTAACTTTTGCAAAGTTTGATTGGTCAGCCCTTACTTATTTCAAATACCTCGATATCCGTCCCACAAATTTTGTTGCTAGTGCAAATTGTATTTCTCTCATCTGGAATTAAGTTATAGCTAAATAAACACTCACATAATATGAATTAAAGCTTCTCTTTCCCTTAGACCAGTGGTGCACTAGTATTCTAGGGCTGCAATGACACATAACCACAAACTTGATGGTTTAAAAAGAGAAATTTATTCTCTCAAAGTTCTGGTGGCCAGAAGTCCAAAATTAAGGCATCGACAGAGCCACACTTTCTCCAAATTCTTGAAGAGACTCTTTCCTCGCCTCTTCCTACTGGTGGCTGAGGTGTCCTTGGCTTGTGGCAGCATACGCCAGTTTCTGCCCGTGTGTTTAGGACCGCTCTGCATCTCTCTCTCTCCCCAAACTCCTCTGCCTCTCTCTCATATCAAGCCACTGGTCACTGGACTTAGGTTCCACATATATCCAGGATTATCTCATTTGAAGAGTCTTAACTACATCTGTAAAGACCCTTTTTCTAAATAAGGTCACGTTTACAGGTCAGTCCCTGGTGAAATTGTCTTTTGAGGGGTCCCTACTTGACACAATGCACTTGGCTCTCAATCCAGGGTGATTTTGCCCTTCAGCGTCAACTCTGCATGGAAACATTTGTGCTTGTCACTACTTGGGTGGGTGATGTACTGACACGTAGGGGTTAGAGACGCTGCTCCATGTCCTAAAATGCACAGGAAAGTCCCAGCAACAAAAATAACCTGGTCCCTAATGCCACTTGTGGTTGAGAAACCCTGCTTAGACGTATGACTATTGTGGTAAGAGAGCAATCTGGTGAACGCTGGCTGGGGACAACTGATGTAGGTGCTAACTAAATACGGAGAATTCCTGACAGAACTACCCAGCACCGGGAGAAGTCATTACTGCCAGACTTAGTAAATCACCAATTGCAACTAATATAAGTGCTATGAAGCAGAATAGTTACCTAATTATTTTATCCATATAAAATCATGTTATCCCCAAAGATCTTATATTCTTATTTGCACAAGTATAAAATTCATATTTTTCATATTTCCATCTTTCTGAAACCTGAAATGTATAAAATACATACAATGAATGTGTAACTTCAGTGGGGCATTGATTCTTATTTTGCCTTAAAAACCATTATTAAGCCGATGGTGTTTCTTAAAAATACAGGTTATCTTTGAAGACATAATATCATAATATATATTTTTCTCTTAAAAAGCACTGAGATAAATAGATAGAAAGGACTCTAAGTTTTTTTGTTTGTTTGTTTTGTTTTGTTTTCCGGTACAAATTGCAAGGCCTTCCTTCTGTTAAGACCTATCAAACAGAATCCCTGGGGATTAGACCTGGAAGCAGCATTTTATCGGGTTTCCTACGTGATTCCCCTTTAGATGATTCAGTAGGTCTTCAGTCTCCAGATTTGGAAGTTATTGATAAGAAGAAAATACTAGGTTTGGAGAGAAGGCTTTAGTCCTCTACTAATTCTCTGACCTTGGGTAAGCTAATTAGCCTCTTTGGACATCACTTTCTTCATCCAAATAGAGGGTGCACTGATACAAATATCACCTTGACTGGTACAAATATTGTCCCAGAGAATCCATGAATCCATAATGATGTAAGTTAATAGTTGGATAAAAAAATGGGCAAGAAAGGACAGCTCTTTCTTATAAATTGCCAACTACTACGTATAGAAGGAATGTCAGGATTAAAAAATCATCCAGAAATGCTAAAGCTAGTGGTAAGAATCTGATGAAGAACAGGACATTTATATTCTTTCAAAGTATCTCCCCATAAATAACTTGTTAGTTGCAAGTCAACAACTAGTAACTCTACAGTAGATAACACTGGCAAGGACCACCTTAACTAAGGGACCAAAACTAAGATCACAAACATTGGGACAAAGTGATCATGCGCCTCCTGGCGTGATACACCAAAGGACCACCTTAACTAAGGGACCAAAACTAAGATCACAAACATTGGGACAAAGTGACATCATGCGCCTCCTGGCGTGATACACCAAAGGACCACCTTAACTAAGGGACCAAAACTAAGATCACAAACATTGGGACAAAGTGACATCATGCGCCTCCTGGCGTGATACACCAAAGGACCACCTTAACTAAGGGACCAAAACTAAGATCACAAACATTGGGACAAAGTGACATCATGCGCCTCCTGGCGTGATACACCAAAGGACCACCTTAACTAAGGGACCAAAACTAAGATCACAAACATTGGGACAAAGTGACATCATGCGCCTCCTGGCGTGATACACCAAAGGACCACCTTAACTAAGGGACCAAAACTAAGATCACAAACATTGGGACAAAGTGACATCATGCGCCTCCTGGCGTGATACACCAAAGGACCACCTTAACTAAGGGACCAAAACTAAGATCACAAACATTGGGACAAAGTGACATCATGCGCCTCCTGGCGTGATACACCAAAGGACCACCTTAACTAAGGGACCAAAACTAAGATCACAAACATTGGGACAAAGTGACATCATGCGCCTCCTGGCGTGATACACCAAAGGACCACCTTAACTAAGGGACCAAAACTAAGATCACAAACATTGGGACAAAGTGACATCATGCGCCTCCTGGCGTGATACACCAAAGGACCACCTTAACTAAGGGACCAAAACTAAGATCACAAACATTGGGACAAAGTGACATCATGCGCCTCCTGGCGTGATACACCAAGAAGACCACGATGCTACTTCCATGCTATCCCTGCCAAAAATGCATAACTTCTGTGTAATTATGAGGGAACATCCGACAAGCCAAGATGAAGGGCGTTCTACGAAAATAACTGGCATGTACTCTTCAAAAATATCAAGGTCAAGAAACACAAAGAAAAGCTCAGGAACTCCTTCGGACTAAAAGAGACTAAAGAGGCATGACAATCACATACAATGCAGGATTCTGGATAGGACATTGACAGAATCTGAATATGGGCTGTGGATTAGATAACAGTAGTGTATTAATACTACATTTCCTGATTTTGATAATAGAACAGTAGCTATGTAAAAAATTATCTTATTCTTAAGAAAATCCATATTGAAGTATTTAGAGGTAAAGAGACATGATTTCTACAATCTACTCTCAAATGGTTTTGAGAAAGAAAAAAACTATCATCCATCTTTCCCTCTATCTAGACAGATACATAATAATGAGGCAAATGATGTCAAAATGTAAAAATTGATTAATCTGGGGATAGGAGAGTACTTTAGATTATCCTTGCAACTTTTCCCTAAGTCTATACCAAATAAATAGTTAAATACTAATCCCATTCCCACTCTCTTCCCACTTTTTGGAGATGAACATTGACTATTTATGTGCTGCAAAGAATAAAGACAATAGAAGAAGTCTTAAGAGTAACTGATTAGAATTTAGTTGAAAGAGGTTTTTTTCCCCTGATTAAAGATTTTTATTATTTACTTCTAGACTTTTTGAGGGGAGGCAATCAGCATACTCACTGTCAGAAGCTGAGGTCATGCACTTGAAAGGAGGGAGAGCAAAAAGCAATAAAGACAGCTTTGGGGGAAGTCTTTTGAAAATGCCCTGGAGTAGGGGTCTCGTCCTTTCAAGTGCATAAAAATCACCTGGGGATCTTGTTAAATGCAGAGCCTGACTCAGCAAGCCTGGAGCAGGCTGAGCTTCTGCATTTCTAATATGATCCCAAGATGCTACTATTCTGAATACTACACCTCGAAAGGCAATTCTGAGTTGAGAGCGGGGGTCATCAGACAGGCACCTGTTTTTATAAAGTTTTATTGCAACACCCAGCCATGTCCACTTGTATACGTATGGTCTACGCAGATTTGAACAGCTGCAGCAGAGACCACAGAGCAGACAGTACCATAAATGATCATTATCTGGCCATTTTACAGAAAAAGTTTGAGCACCCCTGGCCTATAATGATTAACAGTGACAGAATCCAGAAGCAGAAGGTCTGAGTTTGCATCCTGGCTTTGCCATGCGTAAACTTTGTGCTTTGAGGTGGTCAGCTTCTCTGATTCCATTTCCTGCTTAAGGAGGGGATAATAATAGCACACAAGCTTCACAGAGCTGTTGGAGGATTAGACTGAACAGTACAGGTATGGAATTTCGCATGCAAATGTACGTGTGCCCAAGATACCCTAAAAGTAAATTCTGAGGCTTCACTTCCAGCAACGTGACTTGGGAGGTCTGGGGTGGGGCTTGGGAATCTCTGTCCAGAAACATCCCCTCCTAGAGGATTCTGATGCAAATGATGCAGAAGGTACACTTGGAGGCCAACGTTTAGCAAGTTCCTGTGTTCACGTCCACTCGCCCCACTGTTCCCCCTTTCCCTCCCCACTCTCCTCATTATCTTGCTCATCCCTTGCTGCCCAGTATCAAAGATGACTCCAGGTGCTCCAAGTCAAACCGTCCCTACACCCAAGTTTGCTTTCCAACCTGTCCCTAGGACTGGAGCTTGACTTTCGTTCTTAAATTATTAATAACTCTCTTATTAATAACTTATTAAGGAAATTCCTTTTGGGTGATTATAATTTCTCCCCCTTGCATATCTGTCACTACTCCCCCTTGACTTCACCTAAAATGGTACTCTGAAAGTTCAACCTGGCTGTGACCTAGATTCATCTCTTACCTGGGGCTTGATCACCATTTAGTTGGAGCAACTGGAGAGGACCACTGAGTGGGGTAAGTAGTTCCTATTAACATGGTCGGGGGACAGCTGATAGAGCAATGGGATATCTGGTCCACAAGTCATCTAAGAAGGTGATTGTGGTTTTTAAACATACGGCCTCTTCCTTTGAAAGTACTCTGCACTAGAAGTAAAGCAGATACAAAGTGTTTTGAAAATCAGTGTTATTTTATATCCTACCTTACAATATGTATTCATTAATATAACAGTGGACTTTGCAAAAGTTTTCTCAACTGCCCCTCACCCCCACCCACACACCTCTACACACACAAACAAAAACCTCACTGATTTGAATGGATTTTGGTCTTGCTGAAGAAAGAAAGCATAAAATGAGTTATGCTTATAATTGTGAATTTTAAGTCTTGATATCACAATTTCTTCACAATCTTTTTTTTTAATTTTAATTTAATTACATTAATTAATTTGCCAGAGAGAGGGGAGAGAGAGAGCACAACCAGGGGGAGCAGCAGGCAGAGGGAGAAGCAGACTCCCTGCAGAGCAAGGAGCCCGATGGGGGACTCAATCCCAGGACCCTGGGATCATGACCTGAGCCGAAGACAGACGCTTAACAGACTGAGACACCCAGGTATCCCCAGAATGTTTCCTGTCAAGAATTCAGTGGTACCTCGTAGTTTTTCATTGTGTACCAGTACTTAGTTGAGAAGTTAACAAAATCAGACACTGAATCTTTTGAGTAGCTTCAAATTACCCTTTACTATCCCACTTTTTATTTACTGGAGGAATAAAAGGTATTATTTCTGAAGACACAGTCAGAGAGTGTTAGAGCTCATTTCTAAGCTAATTGAAAGTCACATTTTAATATCTTTTTTACAGTTTAGAATTTCTACTCCAGAGCTACCTTGGATCCCTAATTAGGCTATTTTCAGCCTGTGATTTCTTTTTCCCTACATACAAACTGTATCAGGTGGAATACTGTGCTAACAAAAGTCTGAGATATTTTGCAAATGCTTTGGGCTTTTTTCTAAATAAGGTAAAAGAAAAAGAAAAAAAAAGCTATATTTATCTCATCTTATTTCTTGTCATAGAGATTGTCATTCCTTTAGTTTAAGAAATTGAGGCCTTGATGATACATACAACAATTTTATATTCACTTAATTAAGCAGAAATTGTTACATTTGGTTATGATTTTTACATCTCATTATTCCTTTTCAGCACAAGATGTGGTCATTGATTTTGTTTTTCCCTTTTAGCAGTATGTTGAACTATAAATTCTTCCCCTCCTTTCTTCTCTACCTATGATCTCAGTCCCACATCATGTGATAGATGGAGGACAAATCAGTGCATTGAAGCAAAGGTGTACAGATGAAAAGTTAAAAGAACAGAGAAAGCCATGTTAAAGGTGATGAGGACCTGAGGAAGAAATTAATTTTGTATTTGTACATTTTTTTAAAAGCATAAAAACCCAACTATGAATAAAATAGAAGAAAAATGAACATCCCTTTCGATCTTAGAGAAAAACTTGGTATTACAGCAATCCTATCATTTATTGATTACTTTTTGCCAGGCTGTGTGCTTAACAGTTAATTCACTTACTAAATCATTCACTTTTTCAATAGTTAAAAAGAATATTGGTCAAGCGCCTGTTCTGTGCACTACCTTAGGATCAAGAGGCTAGGGATAAAATGATATTCTTCCTCCTAAGACAGAAGATACTCTAATCTTGGAAGAGAGACACTAAACATAGAAACAAATATATAATATGTTAAGTGGAATGCAAAAGAGAGTGGAGAGACAGTCTTCCTGGATTGGCTCTTAAAAAGGCTGCTTAGTAAGCTGGAGTTTGAACATAGATCTGAAGGCAAGATGACAGTGAGCTCTGAGAGTATCCGCGGGAAAGAGTGTTCTGGGCAGGGGAAAGAGGAAATGCGATGTGCTTGGCATATTTGAAGGAGACTATGGCCGCCAGTGTGGCTGTACTGGAGTGAGCATGTGTGGAGAAGGCTAAGAAAGGAATCAAGAAAGTGGGAGAGAAGTAGATAAGGGCTTTGGAATACACACAAGAGATGAAAAGCCATTGGAAGGTGTTGAGCAAAGGAGGGAAATGATCTGAATGACGTTTTGAAGGATCATTAGGTTGACATGTTGAGAAAAAGAATTGGGAGAGCACAAAGGTAAAAACAGGAAAGCCAATTAAAGAACGTTTGCAATTAATGTCTAGGTTGAGAGTGGTAGAGATTGCCTCGCTATTTACTAAACCCATTTTCTCTTCTCCTAAGTGTACAGCTAGACTTCTTCCCAGCTCTGCTGCAGTTAGGTATGGCCATCTAACTGCTTTCTGACTTCTGGAATGTGAGTAAAGCGATGTCCACCACTTCCAGGCCTGGCCCCCAAATCTCCCACGTGTCACCTCCATGCTCCTTTGCTTCTGCAGCTTTGATCCCAGTGTTGAAGGTGCAGGGCCACGGGGATGAAAGAGGGTGTTCCCAAGCTCACTGCTGAGATAGATGACAGCTGACATTGATCAAGAGTGTAGAACAGACTTTTCTGGCATTGAACCACTGAGATATTCTGAAGCAGCATTTGTTATTACCTAACCTAGGAGATGGTGGGTCATTTCTCCTTGGACCAGGGTGCTAAAGGGGAAGATGATGAGGAGTGGTCAAATTCCACATAATTAGTAGAGTGACTGGATTTTTCAAGGAATTGGATGTGGTAAGAAAGTAAGAGAAAAACCAAAGCCCATCTGAATGGTTTTGCCTTGAATATTTGCAGGAAGGAATTGCCATTTATTGAGACGGAAAGATTAGAGGAGGAGGGACACCTGGCTGGCTCAGTTGGTAGAGCATGTGACTCTTGATCTTGGGGTCATGAGTTCAAACCCCCACATCGGGTGTAGAGATTACTTAAAAAAAAAATGGAGGAGGACTAGTTCTGTAGGGTGGAAAATCAAGAGTATAATTTTGCACATGTTAAGACTGAGATGCCTGATGCTACCTTCAGGATTATCTTATCACATAAACATTGTTATCTTCACCTTTAGGATGAGGAAGTAGAGGCTTGGTGAGGCAAATGATTTCATCACGGGAACCTGTGAGGACAGGCATCTGAATTCAGCTGTGCTGAGTTCATTACACTCCAGCATACCGTCCCTTCCCAGAATGTACCCACATAGGGTACATACATTGAGCCAACAAAAAACAACACATTGAGGTGGTACTCTCTGAGGTAACTAATTTAAAGAAGAAAAGGGAGAGGGAGAGAAAAGAAAGAGAAGAAGGAAAGTAAAATGATCATAGAAATGACTGGATTTTAGGAAAGCAGGAGTGATGCCACTTCTACCCCTCAGGCTGAGCAGTGAGGCTCGGTGCCCCCAGGGGACACAGAAGTGCCGAGAGCATGGTGGATCAGCCACATCCTCCAGCTGAAGCAACGAGGCTTTGCAGGGACTTCGCTTCTGGATGCTGTAAACCCAGACTTTAGATGTGAGTTCTAAGTTATTAGCCAGCATATCTCAGCAGATTATAGTCCAGAAACTAGATCCGGTTCCAACTTCATGGCAGAAGCCAGGCAGACCTTCTGACAGTCTGCAGATCTGAGGCCCCCCACAAAGTCTATCGAGCTGTGAGCTGTCACTCCCCCATAACAGATGACATCTTGAAGATAAACAAGGAAAAGGAAAGACAAATCTACAAGACTGAGAAATTGCCTGAAAAGCACTGAGTCATTCAAAAGAGACTATTTAAGTGGAAACATATTGGGACCCCATTATTTGGTACATTTAAAACCTGCCTCCTCATCTCCCGGTGGAGTTAGGGTTCATGAAGGAGATTTGATCACGTCTATAGAAGCAAAGAAGCTGTTTTTCTTTGCTCACTCAATTCTCTATGCATGGTAAGTTTATGGCCCATTCCACCACTGAATTTTTATTCAACTGTTACTCTTTCTCTAAGTCTATAAAGACAATTGTGTAAATAGAGATGATTCTCTGCTCTACTCTGTGTCTAAGGAAATCTGAATTAATTTTTTTTTTACTGGGTTTTGGTTTTTATTCTTATTTTGTCTTTAGTTTGAATATGTCAGGGAATTAAGGAGCCCTTAGGTAAACCTCAGAGAGGGTTTCGAGCTAACTATGGTAGCAAGCTAGGGAAATCAAGGAATTCAAACCCTCTTGTGAAAAAAAACAGACAAAGGAAAACACATGAATCACTGTGCACTTCATACCTTCTGCCTCTCTCCGCTCACTCATCCCTGATTATTTTTGCTATGCCTCTTCTCTTTCTGGATTTTTTTGTTTTTGCTCCTGGAGTCCTGCCATGGATTCTCAGTTTGCTATTTGCTCTTGGGCCTTATTTTTTGGATACACTATCAATCATTTGGTAAGGCTTCAACTTTCAACACCTCCTATTCTCACAGGAGAAAGAGCTTGAGACAGTTTTTTAGGTCCTCAGGAAGAACAGAAGAAGAAGTCGCCCAGACCACTAGCTTCAAACCCTCTAGAAGTGGTCTGCAGGGGAGTTGAGGCCTTTTCAGAGTCAACTCCTATGGTGAAGAGCTTTACAATTCCATGATGGTAAGTGTTTAGACCCAGGGGGTTCCAACTTCACAGAAGTGGCAGCAACAACAACAATAAATTTAGCAAGAGACAAGCAACAAGTAGGTAAAAGAAACCTAACCTAAGTGCAAGAACTAGCTGCCAGAGTGAAATTAAAATGAAAATATCTATCACCCAAGTACAAAACAGGAAGTAAGATTTTACAAAAGGAAAACCCAATTCAGGCTATTCCATCTGACTTCAAGTGAAGTCCAGAAGTAGAAATATTTTTGTATTAAAAAAAATCAGTTGTGGTGCTATTCATATTTGACACGGACTTTAAAAAAATATACAAATTATCAAACATACACAAAAGGAGAAAGAAAAGTATAATGAAGTACCTATTATTTAAAAACAAAGATAAAGATAAAACCTCCACTTTGGAAATGTAAATATGCCTTGGACTCCCGAATTTTCTAATATCTGGGAAGAATCCACTTGTATGATATCTGCAATAGACAAAGGTTTTGTGGTTGTTACTCCTAATGTTGTTAGAAATCTAACTTCCTTTCTAGTTCTTATCTTCCAATTTTTAAAAATTGAAATATAATCAACATACACATTGTATTAGTTTCAGGTATACAATACAATGAGATGATATTTATATATATTGTAAAATGATCACCACCGTAAGTCTAGATTAACATCCATCACCACACATAGTTACACTTTGTTTTGTTTTGTTTTTTTAAAGATTTTTATTTATTTATTTGACAGAGATAGAGACAGCCAGCGAGAGAGGGAACACAAGCAGGGGGAGTGGGAGAGGAAGAAGCAGGCTCACAGCGGAGGAGCCTGATGTGGGACTGGATCCCATAACCCCGGGATCACGCCCTGAGCCGAAGGCAGACACTTAACCGCTGTGCCACCCAGGCGCCCCACATAGTTACACTTTGTGTGTGTGACGAGAACTTTTAAGATCTACTCTCTTAGCAACTTTCAAATATACAATACAGTCTTATTAACTCTAGTCACCATGCTGTACATTACATCCCCAAGATTTATTTATTTTATAATGGAAAGTTGGACCTTTTGGCCATCTTTATCCATTTTTCCCACCTTCCAGCCCTGCCTCTGGCAACCACCACAATTTCCCCCCCTTTTTCTGGAGAGCAGAAAGGAAGTACCCGAGTAGAAGCAACTATCGCTAGAGCTAACGCTCAGGGTCAGTCCTGTGTTCGCTCTACAGCTGCTCCTTGTGGTTCCTCCTACACCATATGGGGGCGATTAGCTAGGTCATCCTGGAATTCTAGAGGAATTCTATTCCTTTCCTCCCCACCCTTCTTTAAGAACGAAAATTTTAACCAGATTCTGAGAATCCATGTCTCAGATGTGTTGGCCCTATTGCACTATAATATATTTTGGTGTATAGAGCCATTCTACATATTCCCTTGTTTAAGTAAACCCATCATCTTTCCTTTTTTAACTGGGCAAATTATAACAACATCTGATATTTACTGAAAATTGACTGCTTGCTAAGTTCTTTAGGTGGGTTTTCCAATTTAATCCTCACATTAACCCTGTGAAGTAGGTACTATTATTAGCTCCATTTGACTGATGAGAAAATTGAGACTGACGAGGAAAATCAGGTATACATTAGATTGTACACCTGAATTGCATGGTTGATTACCTCATCGAAGATTTCAGGGTGGCAGAGCTGCATTTTGAATGGGGCAGGCTGACTCCAGAGTCTAAGGTCCTAGACATAATATTGCAGTGTCTCCTATACATGAAAACACTTGGCTCCATGCTTAATTAAAAGTCGATGATAACTAATAAACAACTGGACTACCTACCTTTAAATAGTTTGTTTCTGACTTATTATTTCTTGTTAGAGGTCAATTCTAAGCTTTCACAAATGGAACATAGTTGTTTTTCCTGTTAAAGTTTCTAGCACAGTTCCATGTAGTATATGATATGCTGATAGGCTTCTAAAAAATTTTTTTTAAGATTTTATTTATTTATTTGACAGAGAGAGAGAGACAGTCAGCGAGAGAGGGAACACAAGCAGGGGAGGAAGAAGCAGCCTCCCAGCAGAGAGCAGGGAGCCTGATGTGGGACTTGATCCCAGGACTCTGGGACATGCCCTGAGCCGAAGGCAGATGCTTAAGGACCGAGCCACCCAGGCGCCCCTCTAAAATATTGTTTTTGTTCTTGAACTTTTATTTTTTTTAAAGATTTTATTTATTTATTCAACAGAGATAGAGACAGCCAGCGAGAGAGGGAACACAAGCAGGGGGAGTGGGAGAGGAAGAAGCCGGCTCATAGCGGAGGAGCCTGATGTGGGGCTCCATCCCATAAC
>NC_048232.1:63041625-63093763 GCF_002007445.2 Ailuropoda melanoleuca
CTATCATTTATTGATTACTTTTTGCCAGGCTGTGTGCTTAACAGTTAATTCACTTACTAAATCATTCACTTTTTCAATAGTTAAAAAGAATATTGGTCAAGCGCCTGTTCTGTGCACTACCTTAGGATCAAGAGCCTAGGGATAAAATGATATTCTTCCTCGTAAGACAGAAGATACTCTAATCTTGGAAGAGAGACACTAAACATAGAAACAAATATATAATATGTTAAGTGGAATGCAAAAGAGAGTGGAGAGACAGTCTTCCTGGATTGGCTCTTAAAAAGGCTGCTTAGTAAGCTGGAGTTTGAACATAGATCTGAAGGCAAGATGACAGTGAGCTCTGAGAGTATCCGCGGGAAAGAGTGTTCTGGGCAGGGGAAAGAGGAAATGCGATGTGCTTGGCATATTTGAAGGAGACTATGGCCGCCAGTGTGGTGGTACTGGAGTGAGCATGTGTGGAGAAGGCTAAGAAAGGAATCAAGAAAGTGGGAGAGAAGTAGATAAGGGCTTTGGAATACACACAAGAGATGAAAAGCCATTGGAAGGTGTTGAGCAAAGGAGGGAAATGATCTGAATGACGTTTTGAAGGATCATTAGGTTGACATGTTGAGAAAAAGAATTGGGAGAGCACAAAGGTAAAAACAGGAAAGCCAATTAAAGAACGTTTGCAATTAATGTCTAGGTTGAGAGTGGTAGAGATTGCCTCGCTATTTACTAAACCCATTTTCTCTTCTCCTAAGTGCACAGCTAGACTTCTTCCCAGCTCTGCTGCAGTTAGGTATGGCCATTTAACTGCTTTCTGACTTCTGGAATGTGAGTAAAGCGATGTCCACCACTTCCAGGCCTGGCCCCCAAATCTCCCACGTGTCACCTCCATGCTCCTTTGCTTCTGCAGCTTTGATCCCAGTGTTGAAGGTGCAGGGCCACGGGGATGAAAGAGGGTGTTCCCAAGCTCACTGCTGAGATAGATGACAGCTGACATTGATCAAGAGTGTAGAACAGACTTTTCTGGCATTGAACCACTGAGATATTCTGAAGCAGCATTTGTTATTACCTAACCTAGGAGATGGTGGGTCATTTCTCCTTGGACCAGGGTGCTAAAGGGGAAGATGATGAGGAGTGGTCAAATTCCACATAATTAGTAGAGTGACTGGATTTTTCAAGGAATTGGATGTGGTAAGAAAGTAAGAGAAAAACCAAAGCCCATCTGAATGGTTTTGCCTTGAATATTTGCAGGAAGGAATTGCCATTTATTGAGACGGAAAGATTAGAGGAGGAGGGACACCTGGCTGGCTCAGTTGGTAGAGCATGTGACTCTTGATCTTGGGGTCATGAGTTCAAACCCCCATATCGGGTGTAGAGATTACTTAAAAAAAAAATGGAGGAGGACTAGTTCTGTAGGGTGGAAAATCAAGAGTATAATTTTGCACATGTTAAGACTGAGATGCCTGATGCTACCTTCAGGACTATCTTATCACATAAACATTGTTATCTTCACCTTTAGGATGAGGAAGTAGAGGCTTGGTGAGGCAAATGATTTCATCACGGGAACCTGTGAGGACAGGCATCTGAATTCAGCTGTGCTGAGTTCATTACACTCCAGCATACCGTCCCTTCCCAGAATGTACCCACATAGGGTACATACATTGAGCCAACAAAAAACAACACATTGAGGTGGTACTCTCTGAGGTAACTAATTTAAAGAAGAAAAGGGAGAGGGAGAGAAAAGAAAGAGAAGAAGGAAAGTAAAATGATCATAGAAATGACTGGATTTTAGGAAAGCAGGAGTGATGCCACTTCTACCCCTCAGGCTGAGCAGTGAGGCTCGGTGCCCCCAGGGGACACAGAAGTGCCGAGAGCATGGTGGATCAGCCACATCCTCCAGCTGAAGCAACGAGGCTTTGCAGGGACTTCGCTTCTGGATGCTGTAAACCCAGACTTTAGATGTGAGTTCTAAGTTATTAGCCAGCATATCTCAGCAGATTATAGTCCAGAAACTAGATCCGGTTCCAACTTCATGGCAGAAGCCAGGCAGACCTTCTGACAGTCTGCAGATCTGAGGCCCCCCACAAAGTCTATCGAGCTGTGAGCTGTCACTCCCCCATAACAGATGACATCTTGAAGATAAACAAGGAAAAGGAAAGACAAATCTACAAGACTGAGAAATTGCCTGAAAAGCACTGAGTCATTCAAAAGAGACTATTTAAGTGGAAACATATTGGGACCCCATTATTTGGTACATTTAAAACCTGCCTCCTCATCTCCCGGTGGAGTTAGGGTTCATGAAGGAGATTTGATCACGTCTATAGAAGCAAAGAAGCTGTTTTTCTTTGCTCACTCAATTCTCTATGCATGGTAAGTTTATGGCCCATTCCACCACTGAATTTTTATTCAACTGTTACTCTTTCTCTAAGTCTATAAAGACAATTGTGTAAATAGAGATGATTCTCTGCTCTACTCTGTGTCTAAGGAAATCTGAATTAATTTTTTTTTTACTGGGTTTTGGTTTTTATTCTTATTTTGTCTTTAGTTTGAATGTGTCAGGGAATTAAGGAGCCCTTAGGTAAACCTCAGAGAGGGTTTCGAGCTAACTATGGTAGCAAGCTAGGGAAATCAAGGAATTCAAACCCTCTTGTGAAAAAAAACAGACAAAGGAAAACACATGAATCACTGTGCACTTCATACCTTCTGCCTCTCTCCGCTCACTCATCCCTGATTATTTTTGCTATGCCTCTTCTCTTTCTGGATTTTTTTGTTTTTGCTCCTGGAGTCCTGCCATGGATTCTCAGTTTGCTATTTGCTCTTGGGCCTTATTTTTTGGATACACTATCAATCATTTGGTAAGGCTTCAACTTTCAACACCTCCTATTCTCACAGGAGAAAGAGCTTGAGACAGTTTTTTAGGTCCTCAGGAAGAACAGAAGAAGAAGTCGCCCAGACCACTAGCTTCAAACCCTCTAGAAGTGGTCTGCAGGGGAGTTGAGGCCTTTTCAGAGTCAACTCCTATGGTGAAGAGCTTTACAATTCCATGATGGTAAGTGTTTAGACCCAGGGGGTTCCAACTTCACAGAAGTGGCAGCAACAACAACAATAAATTTAGCAAGAGACAAGCAACAAGTAGGTAAAAGAAACCTAACCTAAGTGCAAGAACTAGCTGCCAGAGTGAAATTAAAATGAAAATATCTATCACCCAAGTACAAAACAAGAAGTAAGATTTTACAAAAGGAAAACCCAATTCAGGCTATTCCATCTGACTTCAAGTGAAGTCCAGAAGTAGAAATATTTTTGTATTAAAAAAAATCAGTTGTGGTGCTATTCATATTTGACACGGACTTTAAAAAAATATACAAATTATCAAACATACACAAAAGGAGAAAGAAAAGTATAATGAAGTACCTATTATTTAAAAACAAAGATAAAGATAAAACCTCCACTTTGGAAATGTAAATATGCCTTGGACTCCCGAATTTTCTAATATCTGGGAAGAATCCACTTGTATGATATCTGCAATAGACAAAGGTTTTGTGGTTGTTACTCCTAATGTTGTTAGAAATCTAACTTCCTTTCTAGTTCTTATCTTCCAATTTTTAAAAATTGAAATATAATCAACATACACATTGTATTAGTTTCAGGTATACAATACAATGAGATGATATTTATATATATTGTAAAATGATCACCACCGTAAGTCTAGATTAACATCCATCACCACACATAGTTACACTTTGTTTTGTTTTGTTTTTTTAAAGATTTTTATTTATTTATTTGACAGAGATAGAGACAGCCAGCGAGAGAGGGAACACAAGCAGGGGGAGTGGGAGAGGAAGAAGCAGGCTCACAGCGGAGGAGCCTGATGTGGGACTGGATCCCATAACCCCGGGATCACGCCCTGAGCCGAAGGCAGACACTTAACCGCTGTGCCACCCAGGCGCCCCACATAGTTACACTTTGTGTGTGTGACGAGAACTTTTAAGATCTACTCTCTTAGCAACTTTCAAATATACAATACAGTCTTATTAACTCTAGTCACCATGCTGTACATTACATCCCCAAGATTTATTTATTTTATAATGGAAAGTTGGACCTTTTGGCCATCTTTATCCATTTTTCCCACCTTCCAGCCCTGCCTCTGGCAACCACCACAATTTCCCCCCCTTTTTCTGGAGAGCAGAAAGGAAGTACCCGAGTAGAAGCAACTATCGCTAGAGCTAACGCTCAGGGTCAGTCCTGTGTTCGCTCTACAGCTGCTCCTTGTGGTTCCTCCTACACCATATGGGGGCGATTAGCTAGGTCATCCTGGAATTCTAGAGGAATTCTATTCCTTTCCTCCCCACCCTTCTTTAAGAACGAAAATTTTAACCAGATTCTGAGAATCCATGTCTCAGATGTGTTGGCCCTATTGCACTATAATATATTTTGGTGTATAGAGCCATTCTACATATTCCCTTGTTTAAGTAAACCCATCATCTTTCCTTTTTTAACTGGGCAAATTATAACAACATCTGATATTTACTGAAAATTGACTGCTTGCTAAGTTCTTTAGGTGGGTTTTCCAATTTAATCCTCACATTAACCCTGTGAAGTAGGTACTATTATTAGCTCCATTTGACTGATGAGAAAATTGAGACTGACGAGGAAAATCAGGTATACATTAGATTGTACACCTGAATTGCATGGTTGATTACCTCATCGAAGATTTCAGGGTGGCAGAGCTGCATTTTGAATGGGGCAGGCTGACTCCAGAGTCTAAGGTCCTAGACATAATATTGCAGTGTCTCCTATACATGAAAACACTTGGCTCCATGCTTAATTAAAAGTCGATGATAACTAATAAACAACTGGACTACCTACCTTTAAATAGTTTGTTTCTGACTTATTATTTCTTGTTAGAGGTCAATTCTAAGCTTTCACAAATGGAACATAGTTGTTTTTCCTGTTAAAGTTTCTAGCACAGTTCCATGTAGTATATGATATGCTGATAGGCTTCTAAAAAATTTTTTTTAAGATTTTATTTATTTATTTGACAGAGAGAGAGAGACAGTCAGCGAGAGAGGGAACACAAGCAGGGGAGGAAGAAGCAGCCTCCCAGCAGAGAGCAGGGAGCCTGATGTGGGACTTGATCCCAGGACTCTGGGATATGCCCTGAAGCCGAAGGCAGATGCTTAAGGACCGAGCCACCCAGGCGCCCCTCTAAAATATTGTTTTTGTTCTTGAAGTCTTTTTTTTTTTTTTTAAAGATTTTATTTATTTATTCAACAGAGATAGAGACAGCCAGCGAGAGAGGGAACACAAGCAGGGGGAGTGGGAGAGGAAGAAGCCGGCTCATAGCGGAGGAGCCTGATGTGGGGCTCCATCCCATAACCCCGGGATCACACCCTGAGCCGAAGGCAGATGTTTAACCGCTATGCCACCCAGGCGCCCCAACTATTGTTCTTGAAGTCTTTATTTTTTTAACAACTTTATTGAGATACTTTTATATATAATATTTTTGAAGTTTTACTAAAAAGCAATATTAATTTGAAACTAGAAAAGAACCATCATTGTTTTCAAACATTCAGAAAGCTTGAATATAATTCCTAGTAAAGATGAATCATTAATTGACAGTCCTCTTTCAAGAGAGAAGAAGTTGGTTGTCCTTGGAGCATTTGTTTTCACTCATTTGCTGCTTTATATGTCAAGTTGCTTCAGCTCCAATTTTATACAAATGTTACTAATTTCTTAACCTTGATGGTGAAAATATAGACCATTCGTCCATCAAATAGTTTTTGAATGACTACTCAGTGCTGATTAGTCTCTCACTTGGAGACAATGATGACTAGGCACAAACTTTTACTCAAATTTATAAGGGAGAAGTCAGGAAGTAGGGCAGACAAATAGTTAAAGTACAATGTGTAAAGTGCTATACTAGAGCGAGATACAAAGCTCTAAAACACTAGGGTAGCATGAAGGAGAGAAGAGAGGGAAGGACACAATCTACTCAAGGACTGAAGAATCAAAAAAGGATTCAGAGAAGAGGTGCTTTCTCTTAAAGTTAGAAGCTGTTCCTTAATTGAACCACAGTCAAGTACTGGTCAGAAGGAGGTGAATATGATCAAGGGGGAACATTTGATGACCAAGGTGCAAAGACATGGAAACCAAAGGAGTTGGTGCATTCAGAGAACCACAAATATCCGGTTAGGCTGGGACGTCACATTTGAAGTGGAGGCTGGGAGAGAAGAAACTGGAAAAGTAAAGATGGGTCAGCAGGGCTTAGAAGGCTTGTGGGTGGCATGCTGATGGATACATGCTCTACACTGTTGGTGCTAATAAAGGATTTTAAGTGACACAGTGACATGATCTTTGATTTTGAAAGACAGCTCTAGAAGCAGAATCAACAGTGATCCCAGAGTGGAAAGAGACCAGTGATGCCAGATGCCAAGTCTAGGCTTGACATAATCTTCAGCATTTACCAGCTAAAGATCATCCTGGCATGCCAGCATTTACAGCAGGGAATGTCAAGCATTAGACTTGTCTACTCAGGACCCAAAATACCACACCTTCTGCATGTATTAACTAACAATACAGATTTCTTTCCCACATGTAAGAAAAGAGAACTGGGCAGGTTCCTTTATAAGAAAAGTTGAAATAAAAGAATAAGACATGCGCATATGAAGAGCTTTCTACCAAACCAAACCCCATTATTGGTAACGCCATGAAGGTAATATCTCAGGCTATCAGAAATTATAATTTCAGTTTTGTGGAACATCAAAAAATCATATAATCGTCTCCAGGAGGTGGATTTATACATTATTCAACATTAAATTCTGTCTTAAATAATGATACTCACATGCCATTGGATAACATTAAACTATACACTTTGAAATATCCCTTTTCATTTTTCTCTAGAATTATTTACCTAGCTAAAGGAAGCCACTATTTCCAAGGCTAAAAGAAGAAAGTAAATGGGCTTTTTCATGTGAGGAGAAAGTTCATTCTTATTCTAAATCCTAACCAATGAGCCCATGAATAATGCCAAAACCTGCTTGCTACTTAATCTTTTATCTGCACACTAGTTTTCATAGACTTACCATCACATTCAACTATTTACCATCAGCTTTTCAGCAGAAAAATTCATAGTTATAAGCATTGTATAATGATTTCAAAATATAGTTCTATGGATCAGAAAAAAATAAGTTTTTCTCTTTTGGGACAGCTAGAATGTGTTTGTGGAAAATTACACAGAAATAATTATATATCACACTGCAGACTAAGAGATGTAGTAATGTGCCAAGACTGAGAATTATGAGGTCAGGATTGAGGATAATAAAAAAGGTTTAGACAGTTGCAGTGGGCAACAATGATACCTTTTACTTTTACATTTTGATGGTGCCTGGATAACGTAGTTTGTTTGCAATAGAAAAAGCTTATCCTACTTCTTAACCACAGTAAGAAAGGAATAATCAGAGGGCTGGTGAGAGGTGAGGGCAGAATGAAGAAGAGTAGAGGTCTTGGCTGAAAATACAGATGTGCATAGCGGGGCTAGAAGAAGCTGTCCATTTAGAGGCAACACCCCCAGTAGATAGAAGAAGTGATTAAACAGAATGAAGAGGCAAATGTATATCCAAATCCTCCCTGGCAGATGAGGGCATGTTTGTGGCCAACACACAACATTCCTCTCCTAGAAGTGTTGCCAAAGGTCAAACGAAGAGTTTTCTGGAGGCTGGCTATCAAAGGTTTAGATTTAGATTCAAATGCAACTAATGTTTATTGAGGGCCAGACATCTTGCAATGAGTTTTCAAATAGCTTAGTTAACTGATCGAATTTTTGCAATAATTCCATGAGGTATTTATTAAATCAAATAGTATTATAGATCATGAAACCGATTCTCAGGTAAGTTAAGGGACTCACCTAAGATTCAAGAGATGATCATTACAGGAGTCTGGATTCTAACCCAGGCCACTCTCCTCCTTGAGATCGGTGCCTGTCTTGTCCTCCCTCGGAAGGTGCTGCCTCTCCAGGTCCCATTTGTGTCCCATGGTTCAGTAAAAACCGAAGCTGTAAAAAGCGTGTGGTCAGGGTACCTGTAGAGGACAGCTTTCTCTGCCAGGTCTTAGGAAGCAAGTCAGAGCCAGAGGATAACTCCCCCCAAGGCCACATTGGTAGAGCTCCGGGGGATTAAGATATGAGTTAGAATCCAGAGAGTGTTCAGTTCCTCTGAGGGACCTGTTGGCTCTGTTCATTCCCCTAGGCTGCTCTTGGAATTTCGGAAGCAACACAGTCGTGGCTCCGAAAGCTCTGCCTGGCACCCTGGAGCCCAGAAACTGAATATTGCAAGGTCGTGTGAAAAATATTGCTCCTTTAAGAATACCTCCCATTTAAGAGTTAGGTCTGGCCCAGACCCAGTAGAGTCAAAGAATTTTGAGAAGACTTGGAAGATCCTCTTTAACAGTGGCAGTAGTGATAGAGGTGGTGGGCGTGGAGGTAGGAACGGTGGTGACGGAGGTGGCTGTGGGAGGGGCAGCCGCCGCCACCGCTGCGGTCCCAGCAGCCCCAGCGGCCCCAACGGCAGTGTGGGAGTGGTAGTCCTCGCTCACACCTATACGGGGCTCAGCGTGCCAAGGCCCCGTGCTAAGTGCTAGGGTGTGTATGGACCTAAGTCTCACACCTCCGCCAAGTACGTGCTATTATTACTCCCATTTTTCGGACGCGAATGTAAGGAAAGGAATAACTGAGTACTCAAGTCACGGAGCTGGTACTTCGCAGATCCAGCGTCCCACTCAGGCAGCCTGATTCTAGAACCCCACTCTCCACCGTGAAGCTGTCCTGAACATAGCAACAGCCTTGTGATGCTTGATAAATAAGCATCATGACAGTTTAAATAATCACAATTTAAATATTTTAATACCAATTTAAAATTCTTTATAATAATACTTTGTTAACAAGAATCATTAAATAATAAAAATCTAGCATCCATTAAACTCTTATTAAATTTCAGGTGCCAGGCTTTGCGGTGTGTTTTGTTTAATCCTCATAACGACATTTTAAGCTAGTTATTATTATGATCATCACTTTTGCAAATGAGACAATGAAATAAGTCAATAAGCTTGGGGTAGAGGTGTAGCGCTCTAAGGGGGACGCCCGGGATTTGAATCTTCACAGAGTAAATCTTGAGCCGAGGCCCTTAAATATGCTTCTTTAAACCATAAGCCTTTGAGAAAGGCTACTGCCTTACCTGAGGAATAATCAAGATGTTATTGTCCAGCTATTGTACGTTCAATATCCTTTCCGCGGAAGACAAAGGAGAACAAGGCAAAGTATTTTACCGTGATTGGAGAGAGACCTGAAGCCACCGCAGGGAGGGACGAGGGATGGTGGGAAGAGACGCTGGGGGCTAGGAGCACTGAGACGAGGACGTGGGGAGTGAGGGCGGGTAGGGATTGAGCAAGACACAAGAAAAGGAGGCAGTCTTCATTCTGTCTGCTGGTTCATTCGCTTAAACCGGACCGACCCCCAAATTGAGTTAACTTTGCCAGAAAGGCAGCAGGACAGTCTACTGGGTTCAGTTTTCCGCAGGATGGATTTGGGCTGCGCAGGCTGGAACCCGCAGGCATGGTTCTGCTCCTGCGAGTGGAGAGCCCGGCCACGGATCCGTTCCGCTCTCGAGGGACTGCAGCTCTGCTCCCAGCCGCTAAACCGGCTCTGTCTGGGAAGGCTCAGAAAACCTTGATTTTAGGAAATAAAACATGTATCTGAATCAGGTCATTCTCAGGACACACTTGAGACAAATTCAAATACTTATTTTCAGACACTGCCAGCGAGGGGGGGAAATGTTTTAAATGCCCTCTTTTGTGCAGAGGATGCTGAGCTCCAAACCCAGAGGCCAAAACCCTGCAAGGATAATCTGAGATTTCCAGTGACTTTGTGCAAGGATGTCCTCTTTAATTGTATCTTCCCATGTACTCTGGCTTCCATTTACTTATCCAGAGCTCCAGTTTCGGAGCCATAAAAGGCTGATAGGAAGACACATATTTGCCCTTACATCGATAAAGTGGAAGGAAGGAGGAATTTCCAGTACAAGACAGAGGTTCAAATCTTGGTTGTGTCCATTATTTCCTGTGAGACTTGGGAAAATGTTACTCATACGTGTACTCAGTTGTCAGATCTTTCTTGACCGCACCTGTGCCAGGCATTATGCTGGGTATTTGGTGATAAGCAAGGCAGGCAACGATCCCTGTTCTCCGGAAGTTCACAGCCCAGACAGCAAGACAAACAGTATTAATTACGAGTGTGGTAAACACCATAAAGGAAACATTCAGCGTGCTGCGAAAATTTATAAAGGAGGATATCACCGCAAAACCACCCTGCCTCTCAAATTCTTCCTTTAAAGCATGGGAATGCTATTTCTTGGCTTCATTTAATTGTCGGGTGATTAAAGAAAGAGTGACTGTATCAGAAAATGCTATACGAAAGTAACAAGTACATGCATTTTGTAACTAGCGTGGTGATGTCGAGAGCATGCTGACATCCCTCGTACCCTGCTTCGCATGGGACTACCACACACGGGTAATGTGTGCCGGCTTCCCTTACTTTCTAAGACAGTCACAATGTGAGCAGGCGGCTGGTATGGCTGTGGGGCTTTCTGGTCAGAGGGGAGGCCCCACAGGGGAAGGAAGTCCTGATGAAAGGCAGGCATGCTAACCTTTCCCTCTCCACACCTGTGTGCCCGCAGAAGCAAACCTGCACTTTCTAAGTATTTTCCTGTCACGTAACTTTATTTCAGAAATCATCCAAAAGCATACTTACAGGCCATCCAACAATCTTTTTAATCTTTTAACCAGAAAGTTTTGCTATTGGATTTGACTTTTTAATTTTATGTATTAAAAAAAAAACCTCTCAGATGAAACATTTTCGATTATATGTTTTGAATCCAGGATTTTAACATGTCTGGCAGACAGAAATGTCCCAGAAAGCAAGAAGATTCATGTCCCTATATTTTATAACTTCGCATTCAAATTCTGCAGCCAACCTCAGTATTTTTTTTTCCTTGAGGGTAATTAAATATTATTTAGTGGCTACTTCTGCCTGAAATAATTTCTTCAACTTGGAATTCATTGCTACGTCTTCAGTTAGAGAAACACAGTGTTCAAGCTCCCGAAAGTCAAGATAGCCACATATGTACTTTATTCTTTTAATGATGAAAAAAATAAAACCCTTCGTGCTTTTAAACAGAGAAGGCTTGACTTTTCAAATTGTGGGGTCCTTTTTACCACTACAATAAGGCATTCTGCTGAAATCTACCTTAGTTCCAGGACCTGGTTTATGGTTGGGAATGATAGCCAGCGTAGTAGAAGAAAAAGAGAGAGAGAGAGAGACTTCAAGTTTATATTCACATTTAAATGGTTTATTGCAGCAATTTTCCCCATTGGGTTTACAAACTCTTTTTGCTTAAGCCTCATTGCTTAGATCTATCTATATCTGTATCTATATCAATGGGTCTAGTTTAGTAAAAGGATCTTTCTTGGGTTTCTATTGAGGTTTTGTTGTTTCTTTTCTTTCTTTCTTTTTTTTTCTTTCTTTCTGTAATTTACTCATAAATCTAAAACCAGATTTCTGGGTGTCCTTTCACAATGGGAAAGTTTGAGCTTTCAGAGTTTCTCATTGAGAAGACATAGTATCCACATCATTTCGTCTTCTCTTTGGATCCCAAACAGCTACTGGGATCCTCGGATATCAAGTGAGAAAAGGAAGTGCTTTCAAAAATGCCAGAGGCTCTCCCTCCCTTGGTTTATTTACTTCTTTTTTCCATTTTCCTTCTGGCACACTGTGATCTGGGTGATGGCCCATTCAGGGCAGAGATGATGTCAAACCGCTGTCAAGCCAACTGCATGGAAAAAGAAGAATGAACATGTTCTCCCTTCAAAATGATTGATTCCATGGCTCCACATTCATCTTCTGGCTCATCATGACCAACTCTGCTCAGCCCATCGCAGGGTGACCTCGTTAGCCCTGCTGTGCCCTTCCTGCCATCGTGGCCGCCGGGAGGCTCCGCGTGTGTGGTGTGGGCTAATGAGTTCTGAGTCATGGAGTTAGGCTCTCCCCTTTCCAGCCATCAGGCCTACAAGGGCCAGAGAAAGGCAAAGGGCCGCACTCAAGACAGACATCTGTTGACGAAAGGGAGGCGTCCTCATCTTCTTGGTGAGATCATCCACGTGACCTGTGCTGAATGATTGTCAGACAGTCAAAAGGCCCTGAGCCTTGAGCAAATTCATGTAGTATCTGGGGGTAAATTTATCATCCAAGACACCCTGCTTTGCAGACTGCAGCATGCATATCCCCTGGGAGAGGTGGCTCTGGGAGAAAACAGCACATGTCCCTGGAGCATCTGTTTTATTATGCTGGGGGATCGAAAACCTTTTCTAGAAAACCAACGGTTCTGTTTGATGGCTAATGCCAAAGTGGGATAAATCTTAAAAGTGAATAAAGAAACTTCTAAGAGATTTCACACTTGGGCAAGGCCCTCATATTCCTTCTCTTAACCTTCTCTCCCAATCTCCCCAAGACTTTCCCTTTTCTCTGTTACTTCAGTGGGACAGTTTAGATCGAACATCCTAAGACAGTGTTTTCCAAACAGTAGGTCATGACCCATTAGTGGATTGTGAAAATAAATTTAGTGAGTCACAACTAACATTTAAAAAATGAATTAAAATAGAACATTTGGGTTGCAAGGAAATGAATTCTTTACTCCGGAATTCCTTTACTCCATGGTAAAAAATGTTTCAAAGCTGCTGTCCTAAGTGATTGATTTCCATAACTTCTTCCTATACATAAAGCAATCATTTGAAAAATCCTGACCATGATTAAAACAACTATTTTTTTAATGACACATTGGCCGCGTCTGTTGATGAAGAGGAACAAGAAGAAATCACATGCTTATCTGAACCTCAGCCCTGGTATCTTATTTTAAAGCAACCTCTGAATTTTCCATGGTAGAGAATATAGGTGATTCAGGGCATGGTGTGTGTGTGTGTGTGTGTGTGTGTGTGTGTGTGTCTGTGTGTGTCTGTGTGCGTGCGTGTGTGTGTGTGTGAGACTGTGAGTGTATGTATGTGTGGCTTCTAAGGAAAGGAAATCTGGCTTCTAAGGAAAGGAAATCACGTTGCTGGAAAGTGAAATCTTTGGATATAGTTTTTTATTTCAAGGCTTTTCAGTTACATGGAGTCTTTAAAAAGATTGACATACAAAATTGTTTCGATGTCGGTATCCAAGTCATGTAATTTCTCTTCCAGATTTCATCTTCCAGATGTTCTGCTTATTTGCGTATTTCTTTTTAAATCCGTGTGTATAAGCCAGTGCTCAGGAGTATTGCTGTATGTTCAAATCATCTGTTCCTACGACCTTTGCCTTTATTGATTTGTTTTCTTTTGCCCTATTTTTAATGTTGCCTTTGAGATTAAAGCCATTTTTCTTCTGCAATGGTAGGTGAATGGTGACTTTGCTGTTAAGAAAGAGAGATTTTGATAAGGAAAAAAAAAGAGGTGGGTAGCCCCATAAGGCATTTTTTAAAAATGAACCTATTCAGAAAGAAATGAGACAAACAGTGTATACCTCCCTCGTAAAAACAAAGATTATGTAGTGGGAATAAAAAATGATCTCAATAATAGCTAACATTTATTGAGCACTTACTATGTACCTAGCACTATTATAGGCATTTTAGAGGTATTATCTCATTTAATTCTAACAACCTTAAGTGAGAGGCATTGATATTATCCCAGTTTTTCTGAAGCTGAAACTGGACTAAGAGAGGTTAAGTCATTTGCCCAAAGTGCCATCAGTGATGAGGAAAGTTTCTGGAGAGGTGGAATGACTCTACTGGCCTTCTTCCCAACCACTGACTCCTTGCTAAGACTCAATCACTATGCTCCATTGCCTCCCATAAAAAAAATAAATAATGCAAACAACAGATAATATTTCGCATATTCCGTTCAACAAATATTTCTTGACTGCCCACCACATGCCAGGATCTATGCTCGATGCTAAGAATATATTGATCAGTCAAGTCAGAGATAATAAATCTGTAGTGTACAGTAAAATATATAAAGATATAGGTTTCCCAGGCTCAATTCCAATGATAGATCTCTGTGGTAAAGAGGGAGGATTGGGGAGAAGAGGAACATACTGTGAAGTCAATTTTAAGAACTTTAATATAGCAGCACTTTAAAAGTGTACCACAAATTAATTGTGTAGCCAGCATCCAGTTATTTCTAGACATTATCTGTAAGAGGAATTAGGCTTGTGATGGAATTTTACAGCTTCTTTGCTTAGCTTCATTTCTATATTGAAGTGGTTAATAAACTAGGGTTTTTTTTGTTTTTTTGTTTTTTTAATATAACATCTTGTTCCATTGTCTGGGGGAGCCTGCATGTAGCAGCAGCAGCAGAAGCAGAGAAGGGGACTCTGGTGAGCTTGTTTATCTTTCCTCTAAGTGGTTCCTTCACCACAGAACACAGGCCCCCTGGCTTCTGTCCTCTCTACCCCACCAGCACGCAATGGTGCCTAGTATAGTCCTGGGGTTCCCAATCAACCCCATCTTTCCCAGCCGAGCTGTATTTCTCCAAGAAGACTTCGGCGTTGCCCAGTTGGTATGAGATCTAAGTACGCAGCAGCCTCGAGTTGCAGTGGACCTGGGGTTGAACCCAGCTCTGCCTTCTCTTTCATAGCTGTGTGACTTTCAGCCAGTTGCTGAACTTCTCTTTTGCTTTATAAATCCTTACAAAATACTTCAGCCACACAAAAATGTGTAGGCAATGATAGCATGATTACCCATACACTCAAGTCCCAGCTTAAAAATCAAACATAAGGGTGCTTGGGGCGCAGCCAGTTAAATGTTCAACTCTTTTTTTTTTTTTTTTTTTTTTTAGTTTTTCATCACCTTTCTGGTTTTTTTTTTGTTTTTTTTTATAATTAATTTTATTTTATTATATTATGTTAATCACCATACAGTACATCCCCTGATTCTGATGTAAAGTTTGATGCTTCATTAGTTGCGTATAACACCCAGTGCACCATGCAATACGTGCCCTCCTTACTACCCATCACCAGTCTATCCCATTCCCCCACCCCCTCCCCTCTGAAGTCTTCAGTTTGTTTCTCATAGTCCATAGTCTCTCATGTTTCATTCCCCCTTCTGATTACCCCCCTTTTCTTTATCCCTTTCTTCCCCTACCGATCATCCTAGTTCTTATGTTCCATAGATGAGAGAAATCATATGATAATTGTCTTTCTCTGCTTGACTTATTTCACTTAGCATTATCTCCTCCAGTGCCGTCCATGTTGCAGCAAATGTTGAGAATTCGTTCTTTCTGATAGCTGAGTAATATTCCATTGTATATATGGACCACAGCTTCTTAATCCAGTCATCTGTTGAAGGGCATCTCGGCTCCTTCCATGATTTGGCTATTGTGGACAATGCAGCTATGAACATTGGGGTGCATATGGCCCTTCTCTTTACTACGTCTGTATCTTTGGGGTAAACACCCAGTAGTGCAATGGCTGGGTCATAGGGTAGTTCAATTTTTAACTTTTTAAGGGACCTCCACACTGTTTTCCAGAGTGGCTGTACCAACTTGCATTCCCACCAACAATGTAGGAGGGATCCCCTTTCTCCACATCCTCTCCAACAATTGTTGTTTCTTGCCTTGTCTATCTTTGCCATTCTAACTGGCGTAAGGTGGTATCTCAGTGTGGTTTTGATTTGAATTTCCCTGATGGCTAATGATTTTGAACATTTTTTCATGTGTCTGTTAGCCATTTGTATGTCTTCATTGGAAAAGTGTCTGTTCATATCTTCTGCCCATTTTATGATTTGTTTATTTGTTTCTCGTGTATTGAGTTTGAGAAGTTCTTTGTAGATCTTGGATACCAGTCCTTTATCTGTGGTGTCCTTTGCAAATATATTCTCCCATTCCGTGGGCTGTCTCTTAGTTTTTTTGACTGTTTCCTTGGCTGTGCAGAAGCTCTTTATCCTGATAAAGTCCCATAAGTTCATTTTATCTTTTATTTCTCTTGCCTTTGGCGATGTGTCGTGAAAAAGGTTGCTCTGGCCGATGTCATAGAAGTTGTTGCCTATGTTCTCCTCTAGAATTTTGATGGATTCCTGTCTCACATTGAGGTCTTTCATCCATTTGGAGTTTATTTTTGTGTATGGTGTGAGAGAGTGGTCAAGTTTCATTCTTTTGCATGTAGCTGTCCAATTTTCCCAGCACCATTTATTGAAGAGACTGTCTTTTTTCCACCGGATGTTTTTTCCTGCTTTATCAAAGATTAGTTGCCCAAAGAGCCGAGGGTCCATTTCTGGGTTCTCTATTCTGTTCCATTGGTCGATGTGTCTGTTTTTGTGCCAGTACCATGCTGTCTTTGTGATCACAGCTTTGTAGTACAGCTCGAAATCCGGCATTGTGATGCCCCCAGCTTTGTTTTTCCTTTTCAACAGTTCCTTGGAGATTCGGGGCCTTTTCTGGTTCCATACAAATTTAAGGACTATTTGTTCCAGTTCTTTGAAAAATGTCCTCGGTATTTTGATCGGGATAGCATTGAAAGTGTAGATTGCTCTGGGTAGTATGGACATTTTAACTATGTTAATTCTTCCAATCCATGAGCATGGAATATTTTTCCATCTTTTTATGTCTTCCTCAATATCTTTCAAAAGTGATCTATAGTTTCTAGGATATAGGTCCTTTACGTCTCTGGTTAAGTTAATTCCAAGGTAACGTATGGTTTTTGGTGTTATTGTAAATGGGATGGATTCCCTAATTTCTCTTTCTTCAGTCTCGTTATTCGTGTATAGAAATGCAACTGATTTCTGGGCATTGATTTTGTATCCTGCCACCTTACTGAATTGTTCTATAACTTCTAATAGTTTGGGAGTGGATTCCTTTGGGTTTTCCATATAGAGTATCATGTCATCTGCAAAGAGAGACAGTTTGACTTCTTCTTTGCCGATTTGGATACCTTTGATCCCTTTTTGTCTTCTGATTGCTGTTGCAAGGACTTCTAGTACTATGTTGAATAATAGTGGCGAGAGTGGGCATCCTTGTCGTGTTCCTGATCTTAAGGGAAAGGCTTCCAGCTTTTCCCCATTGAGAATAATGCTTGCAGTAGGCTTTTCATAGATGGCTTTTATGAGATTGAGAAATGTACCCTCTATTCCTACACTCTGAAGGGTTTTAATCAGGAAAGGATGCTGTATTTTGTCAAATGCTTTTTCTGCATCAATTGAGAGGATCATATGGTTCTTGAGTCTTTTCTTGTTGATATGATGTATCACATTGATTGATTTGCGAGTGTTGAACCATGCTTGCATCCCAGGTATGAATCCCACTTGGTCATGATGGATAATCCTTTTAATGTACTGTTGGATTCTATTAGCAAGGATCTTGTTGAGGATTTTGGCATCCATATTCATTAGAGAAATCGGTCTGTAATTCTCCTTTTTGAGGGGGTCTTTGCCTGGTTTGGGGATCAAGGTAATATTAGCCTCATAGAATGAGTTTGGTAGCTTTCCTTCTGTTTCTATTTTTTGAAATAGCTTTAGGAGAATAGGTATTATTTCTTCTTTGAATGTTTGGTAGAATTCCCCAGGAAAACCGTCTGGGCCTGGAGTTTTATTATTTGGAAGGTTGTTTATCACTGACTCAATTTCTTCATAGTTAATTGGCCTATTTAAGAAATCTATTTCTTCCTGTTTCAGTCTTGGTAGTTTATAGGTTTCCAGGAAGGCCTCCATCTCTTCCAGATTGTTTAGTTTTTTGGCATATAGCTGTTGATAAAAGTTTCTAATAATCCTTGCAATTTCAATGGTGCTGGTCGTGACCTCTCCCTTTTCAGTCATAATTTTAATAATCTCAGTCCTTTCTCTTTGTTTTTGGACAAGTTTTGCCAGTGGTCTGTCAATTTTATGGATTCTCTCAAAGAACCAGCTTCTAGTCCTGTTGATCTGCTGTACTGTGCTCCTGGTTTCTAATTCATTGATTTCTGCTCTAATCTTGGTCAACTCCTTCCTTGTCAGTGGGTTAGGCCTGTCCCTCTGTTGCTGTTCCAGTTTCTTGAGGTGAGAATATAGAAACTGCATTTTAGATTTTTCTATTCTTTTGAGTGAGGCTTGGATGGCTATGTATTTCCCCCTTAGGACTGCCTTTGCAGTATCCCATAGGTTTTGGACCGTTGTGTATTCATTCTCGTTGGTCTCCATAAATTGTTTAATTTGTTTTTTGATTTCCTGGTTTATCGAGTCATTCTTGAGCAGGATGGTTCTTAGCCTCCAAGTGTTTGAGTTTCTTCCAGGTTTTTCCTTGTGGTTGAGTTCCAATTTCAGAGCGTTGTGGTCTGAGAATATGCAGGGGATAATTTCAATCTTTTGGTATTGGCTGAGACCTGTTTTGTGTCCCAGAGCATGATCTATTCTTGAGAATGTTCCATGGGCATTTGAATAGAATGAGTATTCTTTGGTTCTGGGGTGTAGTGTTCTATATATATCTATGAGGTCCAACTCGTCGAGTATGGCATTCAAAGCCTTTGATTCTTTGCTTAGTTTTTGCCAGGGTGTTCTGTCTATTTCTGATAGTGGGGTGTTGAGGTCCCCTACTATTACTGTGTTCTTATCTATATGTCTCTTTATTTTGGTTAAGAGTTGGCTTGTGTATCTTGCTGCTCCCCTGTTGGGGGCATATATATTAATAATTGTCATATCCACTTGTTGAATACTTCCTTTAAGAATAATATAGTGCCCTTCTGTATCTCTCTCTATGGCCTCTAGTTTAAAATCCAGTCTATCTGATATGAGAATTGCTACTCCAGCTTTCTTTTGAGGTCCATTTGCGTGGAAGATGGTACTCCATCCCCTTACTCTAAGTCTGAATGCATCTTTGGGTTCAAAATGAGTCTCTTGTAGACAGCAAATGGATGGGTCATGTCTTTTTATCCAATCTGCAACCCTGTGGCGTTTTATGGGAGAGTTTAAGCCATTTAGATTGATAGAGATTATTGACAGATATGATTTTAATGATGCCATTTCTCTTTAAAGTCTTTGTATCGGTTGTGACTTGCTGCTCTGTATCACTCTTGGGGCCTTTTTACCTTTATAGAGCCCCCCTTAATATCTCCTGTAGGGCTGGTTTCGTGGTTACGAAATTGGTTAATGATTGGCGATTTTGGAACGTCTTTATTTCTCCATCAATTCTGAATGACAGCTTTGCTGGATAAAGGATCCTTGGCTGCATGTTTTTCTCTGAAAGAGCTTTAAAAATGCCCCCCCAAGCCTTTCTCTCATTCCAGGTCTCTGTAGACAGGTCTGACGTAATCCTGATACCTTTGCCTTGGTACGTGAGAAATTTCTTTGCCCTGGCCGCTTTCAATACTGTATCCTTGGATCTAATATTTGCGAATTGCACTATGACATGCCGTGGCGTAGGTTTGTCCTGGTTGAGCTTGGATGGGGTCCTCTCTGCCTCTTGGACACGAATGCTTGTTTCCCTTGCTAGATTAGGGAAGTTTTCAGCTACAATTTGTTCAAATATCTCTTCTAGACCTCTGTTTTTCTCCACCCCTTCAGGGATGCCGATGATTCTGACATTGGATCGTTTCATAGAGTCAGTAATCTCCCGTAATCTACATTCGTGGGCGTGGATTTTTTTAAGACCAGCTTCTATTTTCGTTTTTTCTTCTACTAACCCATCCTCCAATTCGCTAACGCGTTCCTCTGCCTCGGTGACCCTGGCCGTCAGAGCCTCTAGTTTTGACTGCATTTGGCTCATAGAATTTTTAATTTCTGTCAGATTCGCTCTCATTTCTGCCCTTAGGGATTCTATATTCTCAGCAACGCTTTCTCTGATGCTTTTTTCAAGTTTACTCATCATCTTGACCATTGTTGCTCTGAATTCCATTTCTGATAATTGGGATACATCCATATGTATTAATTCTGTGGCCGAGGCCAATTCTGTGGCAGAGGCCACAGACTCATTATCTTTTCTTTGCTGGGGGGGACTTCTCCTTCTCGTCATTCTGATGAAGAGAGATTGCAGGGTTGTCCAGAGCCCAAGTGTTGACTGGGACCCAGGCCGTGCGCCCTTGTTTTATAGAGATCTTAGGGATGTGGGCTTCTTCCTTAAAGAGTTTATTTATTTATTTGAGAGAGAGAGAGACAGTCAGCAAGAAAGGGAACCCAAGCAGAGGAGTGGGAGAGGAAGAAGCAGGTTCCCGGTGGAGAAGCCCGATGAAGGACTCCTTACGGAGCGTTGTGATCACACCCTAATCCGAAGACAGGTGCTTGGTGACTGCGCCACTCAGGCGCTCCGGGTTGTGGGCTTCTTGATTTTTCA
Organism: Ailuropoda melanoleuca; assembly: GCF_002007445.2. Taxonomy (NCBI): domain Eukaryota; kingdom Metazoa; phylum Chordata; class Mammalia; order Carnivora; family Ursidae; genus Ailuropoda; species Ailuropoda melanoleuca. The sequence continues at coordinate 63,061,978 of NC_048232.1, forward strand.
GCCTGCCTTCTGGGGGAGGGGCCTGCCTGCAGGTACTCAGAAAACCCTGTTTGGGTAGAGTCTCTGTGTCCCTTGCGAGGGGGGATGGGGATGGGCACCCTGTGAGCCGGTATTTCCGGGCTTTTGTTCTCTGGCGGCTTTCCCTGGCGGTTTGCTATGCCTCTTCTGAGAGAGCAGCAGCGGCTGAAATTCAGCCTCTGTCTCAGAACAGAGGGATCGCGGATCGTTCTCCACTGATGTTCTGGCCACTTTAACTCTGTTTCTGTTGGTGCTGCTCAACCCTGCAGCATCCCGGGCTGTGCGCCCCACACCCGGCGTCCCAGCCCTCACTTCCAGGGCCGGCACGTCTCTGTCCTTTGTGTTTCCAACCCCGCCCGCCGCCAGCCGCCCCGCGCGGGCTCCCGGAGCTCCCCGTCTCAGTCTGGTGTCTCACGGGTGCTGACCGCGAGTCCGCCTGCTCCCCCGTGCAGGTGGCCCTCCAGCCGCCAGCCGCCCCGCGGACGCTCCCGGAGCTCCCGGTCTCAGCCTCGATCCAGTGAGCACACCGGAGCTCCGGAGCTCCGTGAGATGCTTGGTGGTGCACGCTCCCGGCTCACGGACTCAGTCTGCCGTTTCCAGAGTGCGGGTCCGCGGTCCGCCCGCTCCCCGGTGCAGGTGGCCCGCCAGCCGCCCTGCGCGCGCGCTCCTGGAGCTCGCGTTCTAAGTCTGTTGTCTCGCGGGTGCCGTCCGCGAGTCCGCCTGCTCCCCCGTGCAGGTGGCCCGCCAACCGCCAGCCGTCCCGCGTGCGCTCCCGGAGCTCCCTTCTCAGCCTGCTGTCTCAAGCGTGCGGGTCCGCGGTCTGTCCGCTCCCCCTTGCAGGTGGCTACCGCTTCCCGGCGCCCTGACACGGCGGCTCCCTCCCCCTTCTGTTTAGCTTCCGATATCTGTGCGCGGTTTCACGGCTCCCCGCTTCGTACCTCGATACTCAGCGCTGGAGATGTTCATTTGTAGAGATCCAGATGTATCTTCCTGCGTCTCAGGCTGATTCCGTGGATATTCCTGCTGGTCTGGTACCTATCCAGCTCAACTCAGGGGACCGGCTGAAAAAGGGGTCCCCTACTCCTCCGCCATCTTAACCTCCCTCCCAAATGTTCAACTCTTGATTTCAGCTCAGGTCATGATCTCAGGGTGGTGAGATCGAGCCCCACGTCAGGCTCCACACTCCGCTTGGAGTTGGCTTGGGACTCTTTCTCCCTCTCCCTCTGCCCCTCGCCCCTGTGCTTTCTCTCGGTCTCTCTTGCTGTCTCTCAAATACACAAATAAAATTAAAAAAACATCAAACATAGAAATGGAGTGGCAGCCCCTCTGTGCACAGTCTGACCCCATTTTCCTCCACCAAAAGAGAATCATTTTGCATTCGATGCTTGTCATTCCTGCCCATAGCCGTAACACTCACTACATACGTGTTTATGTCTTTGGCATGCTTTGAAAAAAAGTACATCAACTGTATTATCCTGTGGCTATCCTCTGTAACTTGCTTTTTTTTCCCTTCCATTTTCTGTTGAGGAGATTTATTTATGATATAACCTCTCTGAGACTTAGTGTCTTCACTGAGAAAATGAGCGTTGCAGACATATTGCGTAAGGTTGGTGTGAAGATCTTAAAGAAAACAACATAAAGGCTGTAAGTGGCAGAGTATTTGGCGCATCATAGACACTAAAGCGAATGCCATTCTCTTTCTGTCCCTCATGGAACACTGTTCTACATCTGACAACTCAGAGCAAGCAGCCACTTGGCTTGCTCAACTGTAATGTGCACATTACAGTTTGCCACTAAACATTCCCCTTGGTATCAAAATGGCCCCACACAGGACAGGCAGGCTAATTATAAGCATTACCATCTAATGTTTCCTGAGAGGATCCAGCCTAAGTACGTTGCTTCACACAGTTACAGTCATAATTTCCTTCTGGTTCTTCAACATCTGAATATGGAAAATATAAAAATACCATACAAGTGCGATTTATACATGGAACATTCTGAAAATTCTATGTTAATCATCTCTGATGAAGATATTATAGAAATAAACAAACAGCAGTGTGATTTAATATACTCCACTTCTGTTTTTCCTCAACCTATTCTTTCCACACTCTTGTGTACAATTCTCTATTTTCGTTATTTTATATTTAATTGCTTCTGCTAAAGTAAACATATTGCTAGAATTGCCAATTACCTTATAAATATTCAAATCATGCATTGCTTTCATTGAGTTGGTGTTAGTTTTCCTGGAATCCCAACAAATTTCAATCAATCATTCATACTATAAAAATGTGGTTAGAAACCTTTGAATAATTTGTCTGAGATTTAGGTTCCTTATAACATTTGGCCTAATGTTGACTGAAGGGATGCCTGTCTACACAATGTCAAAACACGTGGTATTTCAATCGTTTTGTAAAAATTGTTGTCATTTTGTAAGATGGAAAAGGGAGGAACATCAAACGAATTTTTGAGCTTTGCACAGAGAAAACAACTGCTTTATTAATGAAATAATTTCTTTTCTCCAGACGACTTATTGGTCGTGTAAATGTAAGCACAATCATAGAGAACATATTTACTTAGGGTAAACAACATTAAAAAAGAGAAATTCTCACAATCTTAATGTAGTCGGTACATGCGCTGAATCACATACTAACAGTAGATGTTAGGTGGGAGGAATAGAGCTTGTACTCCAAAGGTTTATTATTTTCCAATTGAATTTGACTTCCAAGAAAAGCCAGCACCTAGCCTTCAGCATGAAATACAGAGGATGGCAGTTGTGTGTAAATGTAATTAATAACTATTGAAGATCCTTCTTACACACCTGGTTAAAGATGAAGCTGATCATTTGCTCAAAGGGAGCCACTAGATCTCCAAATTATGTAAATAGGCAGAAGAGGCAATTTCTTAAAAGGTAAGGCTTAAAGCACTAATTGGTGGTACTTTTCTTGAAGCGAACTCAGCCCAAGGTCGATTAATAGTGGTTTCCAAAACATCTGCAAGAATTATTATTCTGTAACTATTTTTTTTTTAAGATTTTATTTATTTATTTATTTGACAGAGATAGAGACAGCCAGCGAGAGGGGGAATACAAGCAGGAGGAGTGGGAGAGGAAGAAGCAGGCTCATAGCAGAAGAGCCTGACGTGGGGCTCGATCCCATAATGCTGGGATCACGCCCTGAGCCGAAGGCAGATGCTTAACCGCTGTGCCACCCAGGCGCCCCTAGTATTCTGTAACTATTAATTTTGCTTAATTCTTTTTCCTATCTATAATTATGACATAGTATCTTCTTGCTAAGGAGATGTTAAAATTTTCTGCCTTATTTACATCAGCCATTATTCTTCACAGGTGGCAAGAACTATATACAAATTGTACAACATGTTACCAAAATATTTATTGGAACTAAATATTTTTATTTTTTTATTTTTATTTTTTTAAAGATTTTATTTATTTATTTGACAGAGAGACAGACAGCGAGAGAGGGAATACAAGTAGGGGGAGTGGGAGAGGAAGAAGCAGGCTCATAGCGGAGGAGCCTGATGTGGGACTCGATTCCAGAATGCCGGGATCACGCCCTAAGCCGAAGGCAAACACTTAACCGCTGTGCCCCCCAGGCGCCCCAAGAACTAAATATTTTTAAATGAAAAATTCAATTAACATTGATGAGCTCGGCACTGAGACTTCATGCAGTCAATGGGACAGATTCCTTTTCAATTACTGGACAGTTTTCCTCACATCTCTGCACTGCCCACCAAAATAATTGATTGCTTTAGAGGAGTTCAGATGGGATCAAAATTCATGTGAGATGGGTATCTCAGGTATTGTTCAAACAAATAACTAGACAAAGTGAGACCAGTGATTCTGGATGGATTTTTGGCAATAGGCAACACAAAAGTATCCTAGTTTGCTAAAAAACGAACATCTTATTAGCTCATTTATCACCACCGTTGATAGTCCAGAAATAATTGTACATTCACATTTCCCATGGGTTATAAAGGTACTCCTTGCCTTGCATAGTGCAGACGGGTATAAACAGCCCTGCTTGCTGAAATGTGTAAAGCTATCTTAATAATCAATGGGAAAATTATGAATGCTCCTGACCTTTAAAATCTTTTGTCAAAACATTAACATTACTGTTAAAGTTATCACTAATATACCATTTATCTTACCATTTGTTATAAATGTGTAAGGAAAATTTTAAAAGCAGTAACACTATTTAGTATACTATAATTTAAAACATTAGAACCTTGAGAAGTAAGGTGTTTTATTTCTTGGTAAAAACAACTTATCAAAGGACACCTGGATGGCTCCGTCTGTTAAGCGTCTGCCTTCAGCTCAGGTCATGATCCTGGGGTCCTGGGACCAAGTCTTGCATTGGGCTCCCTGCTCAGCAGGGAGTCTGCTTCTTCCTCTGCCTGCCGCTCCCCCTGCTTGTGCACATGCGCTCTCTCTCTGACGAATAAATAAAATCTTTTAAAAAAATAACTTATCAAGAGTACTTTGAACAGCACTTGTCAAGTTCTCGTCATACAACTTAACGATACAGAGCAATCACCGTTTCTGTGCCCCGGCTCATAGTCACACACCTTTCTAACTGATTAACTCCAACAGTTTCTCTTTCACACTTTCAATGTCATGAAATATCTCTGATAGTGCCTTCATTGTGAAGATTTTTGTCTCTACCTCTGGGGCATCTTCACACTTTCCATCAAACCAGTCTCCTTATTTATGATGTTAACTTCGCTAAGTACTACCTACATGTCTAGTCTCTTCACCTCCAATGGCCTCAGCCCTCCCATGCGCAGCCAATGTCTTCTATAACTCCATTGACATTAAGGTCAAGAATCACTTCCAGTGCTCCAACTTTTGCTTCTTCACTGCTTTTTCACTTTTATTAGCAGGTTTCCTCTTTCAATGATCTGTTCTTGCAAAATGTCACGTGAGTTTGTCAGTGGGAGGCAAGGAGGCAAGCCAACCACACGCTTTGCTGTCTAGACTTGAACTAAGTAACAGATGTGCAGTGACCAAAAAAGCGATAAACTTTGGAAGAAGCGATGTGATGAGTCCCTGCCCATGAAGTAAATCTGTTATTGACATAGTGATTTGGGGATTGAAGAGCCAGCAGCAAAGTTTGGCCTTTATGTAATTGCTAATATACTACGGTAACTGAAATTTGAACTGTGTTGTTGGGGGACTGGAGTTATTTAACTAAATCATGGCAACTGAAATTTGTGTTTGTTAGAACCATGGAAAGCAAGAACTGCCTGCATTTGATCCCTTAAAACAACTGTTAGGGCAAAGATCAAAACTGCCATGACTGGTTTTACAATATGAGAAACTAAAAACACTTATTTCTGTGTGTCAGCAGAGCTTGTGTCTCGATTTTAAATCTTCAATAAAAATGTGATGTCATCCCTGATTTTTTTCCAGTGTGGAAGATTAAGAAGAAAGCTAATCTAATTGCCAGTCACTCCTTAGAAATAACAAATATAGATATCGATCAAACTCACAATTGAAATGTCTTGGATTGACATGCAAATGTACTATTTGTCCTAATTGGGCTTATTGTACATTAGCATAAATGCACACACACACACACACACACACACACACACCTGCACACAGTCTCTTACTTGCCCATTCATGCTTAATGTTCTATAGAAAACAATGATATTGAGCTCACAGGATAGACAAAGATCAGCTTTCAAATGTAGGAATAACGCTTATTTTTGGAATTTTTATATGCAACTATAACATTATACACACAAGCACGTAAAGAGAGTCAGCTCTGTGATAATGCTTGTTTGGATAATGCTTCCCATTAGGGAACAATTTGAGCATAATGCAAATTTTGCATTTGCTTATGCACAATTTCACAAGAGAGAAATAATACGTGAATGCAGAAAACTGCACCCAGGCGAGCCAAGCTGCCTATGAATACACAAAACGCCCTGTGCACATACCTCCAGCATCTATCAGCTGGGTTATTTCACCACAAGTGTCATGAGCAACATCCATCCACATCTAATGTTACAACATTTTGTCATGTTTCAGATAACTCTCACTTCACAATAACACAAGCTACAGTCCCGAGGCTCACTCCTGCAAGCCAACTTCAGGTCCCTTTCGAGATAAAATGCCATGATTATTATAGTATTTGTGCATTTATTAACTATTTAAGGTGGGGGAAGCTAAATTTCTGTTTTAATTGGGTTTCTATGTCTCTTTTTTTAAAGTATCACTGACACACCAATTTCTTAAGTCCTTCGGTTTTTTTTTTTTTAAAGATTTTATTTATTTATTTACTCGACAGAGATAGAGACAGCCAGTGAGAGAGGGAACACAAGCAGGGGGAGTGGGAGAGGAAGACGCAGGCTCATAGTGGAGGAGCCTGATGCGGGGCTCGAACCCGTAACGCCGGGATCACGCCCTGAGTCGAAGGCAGACGCTTAACTGCTATGCCACCCAGGCGCCCCAAGTCCTTCGGTTTTTATTGTGAGACTTTTCATAGTGTAGTGGTTTTTAAAACATGTATAAATATTACATATAGAGAGAGACTGTAACTAGAACATAGATGACTTTTTCCCCCAAGATAAGTCACTAGTCTAAAACTGTTTAAAATCTGAGGGGTTGGGCCCATTGTATGATGTTGTTTTTCAAGGCTTTAAATATATTCTATGTGATTAAAGCCAATTTGACAAATAGTCAAAAGGAAGACTGCTCTTTTTGACCTCTAAAATCAGACTCGTGATAGTGAAGGGTATTTGCTTATCCTGTCTGGGAAGCCTGGAGCTGGTAAAGAGAATTTTTAGCTTCTTCAGAGTAAGGTTCTATCTAACTAGCTTTGAATTGTCTAAGCCAATTTTTCTCAAACTTGAACGTGGTTTGGAATCACCTGGAGGGTTTGTCAAAACACACATTGCTGAAATTCTGGTTCATTAAGTCTAGGGTAGGACCCAAGAATTTGCATTTCCAAGTTGCCAGGCAATGCGGGGACCAACTTTCTCACGAAGCACAACAGGTATAGCGCCTGTGGCATACTTTGCTTTTAGTGGCCCAAGAAAATGGTTTGGTTTTTAATCAGAAGAAAATAGTTAATATAATAAGAGTGAATGTATAATGATGAATCCAACAGTGCAGTCTTAACATATTAATCTTAATTTTATTTGATTTTTTTAATGAAAGAAGGGGCACATGAAGGCAAAAGTGGCCCTGGTCCACCAAAGTTAGGATGTGGCCATGAGCCACGTGGCTATTGCTGACAGGAAATGCACATCAAAAACCACTGCTCTCAACTTACTCATCTTTTTGGATTTGTTAGTGTTCCAAGTTTTTATTCTTCACTGTTTTGACTTTGTGTTGTTTTTACTCAAAAAAAAAAAACCCAGCTTTTAGGCACTCTCTACTGTAGGAAGGACGTCAACTGGAATTTAAATTCACTCGGAGACGTGGGACACCAGACATGGTCAGAAATGTTGCATCTGATGGGGTTGTCCTATTCCTTACTCAGCGGTAAGTTGTGCCTCATTCAGCCACTGAAGAATTCGGATGAGAAGACAATGCCTAACCAACGTGGCGCCTTTGTAAAGTACTGGACTGTCTGAGAAGGACTGTCTCATTTAGGATCTATTTGTCTTTCAGGGCCACCTGTGCAGGAGGTGTTGCAATATTGTTACATTTAGTAGCAAGAAGAATAAACAAAAGTCATCCCCACCCCACAAATCAATCGCATGACAAACAGTGTTGAAACACAGAGCCCTTTATTAACACCAGGCAACTCAAGTTCAGCTCCTCCTCCTTCAGAAATCACTGTGGCCCCAACTTCAGAAACGCAAAAGCTACAGGGAGTGCATGACTGCTGCCGCGTGACACCGTGAGCATTCTCAGTGCTCTTCCCCACTTAGTAGAATCACTAAGGGAAAGGAGGTCCCCATTAAACTGAACAGAACTCTTATTGTATTTTGATATTTAAAACATTTTATAGATTTATTTTGGAACATATAGAACCTGCTGACAAGCAAGAAAGAGGAAATAAAAATAAGCCATGAGCTTGCCCTTCAGAGATAACCATTGATGGTATTTTGGTCTCATTTGCAGATATTTTTGGTTTTTTCATGTATAGCATTTTCAAAAACAGAGGCTAGAGTTTATACTATCTGCAATTTTACTTTAAAGCTTAACAATATATCACAAATATAATAACTAAATCATCGAGCTAAGTTTCTGCCTGGTATTCAACGTGGAATTTTTGTTCCTTATTGTTGGAGATTTCAATTGTTCTTCTTTTCTCTGGTACAAACAATGCTTAGATGAACAGTGCCTCTCTCTCTCTCTCTCTCTCTCTGTGTGTGTGTGTGTTTATATGGTTAAATATTTATTTCTTTATTATAGAATTGAAATCACTAGTTAAAGAGATAGGTAATTTTAAGGCGTCTGACTCATATTTCAAATTGTGCTTTGGCTCTAAGACTTCTCTAATTCACACTGAGAGGGACATACTATGTAGTGAGATCGGTTCCATTATTCAATATTTTTTTTAAAAAGTAATTTTAGAGGTACATTTAGGAATAACCGTGATCAGGGTGACATGCACAAAATGCAGTCTTTTGTTAATAAGGAGTGTTCCAGGCAGCCTGAGGGACGGGGGAGGGGAGGTGGGACAGGAGACAGGGACCCTGAGCCACAGGCAGCCTGCTCTCATCTCTGCTCCTCTGCTCCTTCCATACTCATCAACTACTAAAGAGTCTGTCTCTGTCTAGCCAGAGGAATCTCGGCCCAACAGCTGGAGAGGCAGATGATAGAGGAAAAATTACAGAACCTTTAAAAATTATTAAAATTTTGCTCTCTTCAGTGTTGATGCCTTGGGGCAAAGCCCTGACCAGCTCATCCACGTTCCAGCTCCGAGAGATTTCCCTACGACTGTTAGCTTGTGGTCCTGGAGAAGTGAGACCACCCAGCCTCAGTATCAGCTGACTCTAGAAGAGATGCTTACAGGACAACAAGAATGATAAATTTCACCCTCAATGCCAGTGAATAGTAGTGGCTGCCTGGGAGCGCTGTGTTGAGAAGGGTCCTGAAGTCACAGCCAGCATAGGTGGGGCAGGTTTGTGACCAGCTGGCAATGTCTGTGATGGGGACAGGAATGGAAACTGGCACCATACATACCCTGTATTTATTTATTTATTTATTTATTTATTTATTTATTTATTTATTTGACAGAGAGAGAGACAGAGAGAGAGGGAACACAAGCAAGGGGAGTGGAGAGGGAGAAGCAGGCTTCCCACTGAGTAGGGAGCCCCTTGCGGGGCTCAATCCCAGAACCCAGGGATCATGCCCTGAACTGAAGGCAGAAGCTTAACGACTGAGCCACCTAGGCCCCCCCAGTGCCCCATATTTAGCACTCTTTTTCTGTAAGTTGTCTTTTAATTAATTCCCTCCTGTTGGTCACCAAAACAATACCCCATTCAGTTACCTACAGTCTGGTCCTTGTACACACCTTGACCTCTTATAGTGATAGGAATTCACTTGGGCAAGCCTGCAGACTCCTTTCTTTTTCTTTTTTAAAAATTGGTAGGGGAAGAAAGGGATAAAGAAAAGGGGGGTAATCAGAAGGGAGAATGAAGCATGAGAGACTATTGACTATGAGAAACAAACTAAGGGCTTCAGAGGGGAGGGGGATGGGGGAATGGGATAGACTGGTGATGGGTAGTAAGGAGGGCACGGATTGCATAGTGCACTGGGTGTTATACGCAACTAATGAATCATCGAAATTTACATCAGAAATCAGGGATTTACTGTATGGTGACTAACATAATATAATAAAAAACATTAAAATAAAAAAAATAAGTGGAAAAAACATAAGTGAAAAGCACCTTATTTGTATGTTTACAGTGTTTTCCTAATTCTTCTGTTTATTTTCTTTTTAAATAAAGAAGGTAAAACAGGAAAAGGTATATTAAAATGTATTTCACATCCATGTTATGAGCATTTGGTATCAATTAGAAAAAGAGATACAGGTACATAAGGAAAGGGGAGATGGAGGGGAGGCAGGAGAAAGACCAAAAGGGAGGGAGATGCCAGCTGGAATTTGAGGAAGGGTGAGAAGGGTATAATTTATCCTGCAGTGGAAAAAATGAGGGTAAATATGGACATAAGCTGGGAAGTAATGGGGGAAATAGGAGGAAGTGAGTGGGGAAGGAAAAGACAGGTCCCATGGTTCTTGAAAAGACTCTTCTAAAAATGAGCAGAGAGCCAGACTGAATGAAGTTGCAACTGAATCTTACGGAAGTCACTTGAAGTAAACTTTGGGATGTCACCAGGAGACCCAGAGGAACTTTGGTTGAATATGCAATTACATGTTAAATAAAGAATCTAACAACTTGTATTGGCCAGTTTTTTCTAACAAATTGCTTCAGGGCATCCTTGGCTTCTATTAAGACTGAGAGTTTGCTTAATGAATCACAAAGGTGACATCTCATAATATTCTCATGTACAAATTCCCTAAATTCAATAGAAGGAATAAAGGCAAGTCCACTGCCAGAAGCTATAGCCTCTAGCATGACATGTGATGTAAATAATCTGTGTGGGGCTGTCATTGCCATAGCAGGCATTAAAAATGGAACTCATGGCACTGGGCCGTTTTGATTAGTTTTAGCACTCAGAAAAATTCTGTAACATCAAAAGGTAATTTTGACCAAAATTTCTGGAGTCATTTTCTGCAGGTGTTTGGGGAAGGTTATTTTTAATTTCTTGGCATGTACTAGATCTCTATGTGGTCTTCTGTTTTCTTATTCTTCTTTGAAAAAAACAAACCAGTTAAAAATGTTACAAGCCATGCCGTCTATTTTAACATTCAAACATTATATCAGTGTATAAAATTAAAACTGAATATCCCTTCAAAACAGAAGGAATGTTCCTCATTCCCCAGGAGTAAGTACTATTAAGTTTGATGGGTATTTTTCTAGACTTTAAAAACCTCACATACGAGTAGAGTTAAACACCTCTTCAAATGCTTCTTCTCTGCCTCTTTTCCTCACTCACTGTTCCAACCACACTACTGCCCCACAGCCTTTTCTCACACATCAGGCAAATTTCAACCTCAGGGCCTTAGCACTTCCTATTTCCTCCACTTGGAGTGTTTCTTTCCCAGGTATGCTCATGGCTTACCCTCTCCGTTAGGTGTTTACTCAATTGTCACTTTCTCAGCGAGGCTTTCTTTGACTACCTATGCAACATTGTACCCTTTGTCCAATACTCTCTACCCCCTTTTCTGCATATTTCACCCCTTAGCATACTATATATTTGACTAATTTCATTTATTGTCTGCCTCAGTGGAACGCAAATGTCATGAGGTCAGGGATTCCTTTTTGTTTTGATTCCTGCTGAATCCCCAGAGCCTAGAAGAATGTGTGACACATGGTAGGTACTCTATATTTGTTAAATAAATCAATTCACATTTACCTTGGAAATACTGGAATATATTATATGTGCAGTTTGACAACTTCTTTTCTACTCAAAGCTAAGTCATAGACATCTTTCCATTTTGGTATTTTAAAATATTCCTCATTCTTTTTTATGACTACATAGTTTTTCTTATAAAACACCTACTTATAATTTAGCCATGCCTTTTCTGATGGACATAAGACAAGATTTGCTCCAACTTTTTTATGTAGAAAATAATGTTGCAATGAATGTCCCTTCTTATATATTTTCTTTGGATCCTTTTAATATCAAAATTCAGGCCATCAGACATCATTTATTGGCATAGCTTTCCTATATATAATTTACAATGTGCTGCATTTTTTTGTGGTTAAGAATATATGATAACTACTTTATGAAATACCATATTACTTCTTTATTATTAGTCCATCAGTGAGCTAATAATTCTTATTCTTTAAATTCATTGAATAGTATATCCATCCAAGTCCCCAGCAAGAAAGAAATGACACATTCAAAAGGAGAAGCAGAGGGAAGTTTACTCCAGGAATTATTTATGAAAATGTGGGCAGGGCTAAGGGAAGCTAATAAAAGTCAGGGAAGTACCCCAGAGCTGGCAAGAGTAGGAAGCTCTTATCAGACCCAGCTGAACGGGAAAGGGAGGGAATATTTACTGGAACCTGGTAAGACCTGCAGGCTGAGGAGAAAGCCTCTCACTAGGAGCTGTGTTCTCAGATAGAATTGTGTAGCCTCCACTAAATGATGGCCAGGCAGAGAAAGAGCTGGGAGGGATAAAGACCTGTACCTCTTTCTCCTCTTATGCTTTAGGTTCCAACCAGAGGTTTCCATTGGCCAGAAGCTGTGGGCAAGGGAGCCTGAATAAGCAGTCTATAGATTGTCAGGACCCTGAGAGCAGAGCAGAGTGGAGAAGAGTGGAGAGGAGATACGGAGGGACAAACATTAAATATCTAGCACCAATGATTTCTCTGTTAGTCTTGTTTCCTAGCTTCACATTTGGTTAGCTTGGTGGACATAACTTGGGAATTCTGACACCAACGTATCCATAGCAGGTGGCACTGCCTGGGCATATAGAATTTTCAGTGACAGATTGCCCAAGGCACCCACATTGAGTGCTCTTCTAGACTCATAGACAAGAAAGTAGCTCTGAGCACTAACTGAAAGGCGGTAATGCTGCAAACATGACAACATCCTGTAAGGGGTGCCAACGAGTACTAATTGTTAAAGCATGACACTGGAGACAGATAATCCCTGGATCGAATCCCGACTTCCGGTATTTGCTAGCCATGTGAATTTGGTCTTTGTAGCGTCCAATAGGATAGCCAACTAACCACATGTGGCTATTTTAAATTCATACTTACATAAACTAAAAATAAGTAAAATTGAAAAATCAGTTCTTTATTTGCTTTTGCCACATATCAAGAGTTCAACAACTAAGGTGGCTAGTGGTTACCCTAGTGGACAGCACAGATAGAGACCATTTTCATTACTACAGAAAGTTCTATTTGGCAGTGCTGGGCTGGATACTTCAACTCTTTGCACACATCATATACTAGCACTTAACCTGCGGGCTTGCCTGAGGATTAAATAAGATAACATACACGAAGTTCCTAGTAAACTGTGGGGCACAGAGTAGGCACTCAATAAATGGTAGCTCTAGTAACGACAACAGCAACAACAGAAGCAGAAACATGATTGTGTTGTATCATATGCCTGGTAGATACTTCTGGCAATATTGTTACACAAGGCTCTTTGCCAAAGCTTTTGAGGCTGCCAGGCTTTAACAATGATCACACAGCTGTTGTTGCTGAGAGCTGTGTGTCATTGAGCCGAGAGGCTCCTTGTTATGAAGGATTCTCAGCGTGGCTAGGAGCTGGCCAGCAGGCTTCCATCTTGCAAGCGTGGTCATGCATGTCTCTTGCTGAAAACACTCTTCTATCCTAGACAGTTTGTCCCAAATCTTCTGAATATGCTGTGACTCCTAATTGTTTCAGGTGGTTTGGAGTGGCATGATCTGCTAACATATTCATGACACAGAATCTGATTTTGTTTTCCTTGTATCTGCAGACAGCATGTGGCTTCTCACTGTCTATCAACCTGAGCTAATATCCAGCCATTCTATAGCCTCTCTCTATCATCAAATGACCCGTTTGATTCAAGTCTTCACAGCATTGTTTAGGCATGATGTAGTCTAATCTACAGACTATATTAGTTACTTGGGTGATTATAATCTCTAGAATGGATCTTCTATGTCTTTCTTTTTTTTAATATTTTATTTATTTATTTGAGAAGGAGAGAGTGAGTAAGAGACAGAGAGCACAAGCTGGGGGGAGAGGCAGAGGGAGAGGGGGAAGCAGACTCCCCGCTGAGCAGGGAGCAAGCCATGGGGCTCGATCCCAGGACCCTAGGATCACTATCTGAGCTGAAGGCAGATGCTTCACTGACTGAGCTACCCAGGCACTCCTGGATCTTCTATTTCTTTAGTGGAATGAAGAGACTATTGATCAGCAACCAAACATAATTGATTTCCTTCCATGTTTCTCCATTTTCATCTCCATCTCCATATTCCAAACCATCATACCTCTTGTCCTCAGGCAATCAATTTTCCACCCTGCTTAAGACATTCCATGGTTTCCTGGTGCATTTAGAAAAGTCCATCCAAATGCCTGTCAGTGCTCTTTTATTTTCTTCATAGAATTTACTTGTATCTGTAATTATTTATTTGGTTTCCTGTTTATTTTCTATCTCCCCTCTCCCCACCTCATCCCCCTAGATTAAGCCCCACGAAAGCTGATTGAACTGCTCACTGCTTGTTCAGTGAGCATCATCTTCTCAGCACCTGGAAAAGTGCCTTGTACAGATTAGAAGCTTTCAAAAGAGTTCAAGGCTATCTTTAGGCAGGATGTAAAGAGGAAGCTACAGATCTCTAAATTACAATCTAGTATCATGTTTACTACATTCCAGTGCTTTCTCCCAAGCTCCAATACACTTACAAGTCTTCTTACCTTGTATTTGTGCCATGGCCCCACTGGGGGAGTCTGATGAATCCTAGGGGCTCCTTTTCTGAAAAATGTTTAAATGCACAAAATTTTTTAAAAAAATGACAAAGGAAGCCAATTATGCTTGTATACAATTATCAAAATACTTAGAAACTTCAAATCTGTGATACAGTAATACATGTGCTTTTTTATTACCGTGTTGAAGAATAAGATCTAGTAGAGGGTCTAAAAGGGCTTTTGAGGGTAGAGAATTCATAAGAAATATTTTGAGATGTCTGTAATGATTGCAGTGAGATGTGAAAATATCTGTGATGTGTATTGGTGGCAAAGTCGCAGGTGTAGACTTGTTGCCTATAAATTTCAGAAACTGCTAAGTTCCAATTTAAGATTACTAAAAAGCAGACATAATTTTTTTTTCCCTTTCAAGTTCCCAGACCCCCTGAATTCTATACGCAGCTCTTTGCAGGTCTCTAAGTTCCAGGTGAAGGGGCCTGAACTAGACTATGAGAGTCAGCGTGTGTTCAGGAGGGCATGTGTGTAGATCCTGGCTACAAGTGCATTCTCAGCCATGGTTCTTGCCTTGGGTATCATCTGCAGCCTCAAGTAAGATCCTAGGCCTAGAATAACCACCAGCATTGTTTGCTTGTTTGTCTGTTTTTTAATCATCCTGAAAAACAAAAAACAAAGCTCACCCATTTTTCTACCATTTAAAAAAATACATAAAGCAAGAAGTGAGAATCACCTCCTCCCCTACCAATCCTACCTCCCCAGGATAATCACTGTTAAGAATTCGGTGAATAGCACACCTGATTTTTAGCAAGCTGCTGTGTGTGCATGTGTGGCAGCGGTGGTGGGGGGGGTGCCAAATATATATACTCACAGCACTGGTATGGTATTGAACAAATTTGTTTGCTCCTGGCTTTTTTTCACATAATACTATATTTTAGACATTATTTTTCAGATCACATTTCATTTTTTCATGACTATTTGATATTCCATTGTGTGAATGCACCACATTTACCAAAGTTTCCTGATAAGCTTTTTTATTTGCTATTATATTAATGCTATAATAAGCATCCTATACATGTATGTTTACATATCCTTGGTAGTATTGTACAAAATAGAACCTAGATATGGAGTTGTCAGGCCAAGGATTTTAATATAGATTACAGATTAGTTAGCAAAAAGGAACCTAACGTTTTCACTCCAATGAGAGTCCCCATTTCCTCAGACTCTTGCCAAAACATATACATATATACATTTTTGCCAGTATGATGGGTGAAACTGTTAGCTTGCTGTTTTAACTTACTTTTCCTTGAATACTAATGAAGTTAGGCATCTCCTCATAGTGTTATACCCCATTTATATTTCTTTTTCTGAGTGCATAATCTTTCTTCATAATCTTGTCTCTTGTGTATATATATATACCTCTCTATATATAGGTATATAGACACATATACATGCAGATATAACACATAAATATTTATGAATAGGTGGTGTCCAAGGAGAGTCAATACAAGAGGCCTACTTCTAGCGATTCCACTTTAAAAATGGACCAAAATATCCTAGTAAATAGTTTTAAGGTGATTTAGTCTTTATATTTAAATAAAATGAAGATAAGGATTTAATTTTATCTTATATCAACTGTAATTCTAAACATTAACTAACTCTTAAAACATTCAAAAAATTATTTTAGTGCTCTCTTCAGCAGCACATACAAAAACATAATTGCTTTATTTTGATAACGGGTATAGTGTAAGTCAAATTTGTGTCCTAGCACTTTGAAAGCCCTCCACAATATAAGTGCTTTCCCAGGATGATCGTAAAGAGGACTTACCTTGCAAAACTATTAGAGTACTTTATTCTCTTGCTTAAGGACTGCTGTGGTAGATTTTAACTCATCCAATTCTTTTGGGTCCTCATTCGTCATTGACTTTGCTTATGATTCAGACAATCCTCCAACATCACTGTAATCAACTTCGCAAAATCCTGAAACATTTCTAAGATTTGTCATGAACTTACATGGAATTGAAATTGTTTATTGTTGGCAACATTAGATAATCATTAACCCATTGACACAATGGGTGCAAATAGATATTAGTATTAATCATGGAAGAAGTAGGGGTGCATATACTTATTAGTAGGTATTTTTATATCACGACAACTGAGTGTTCTGCAGAAACTGGAGGGATTTGGATAATAAATACTCTGGAAGTGGGACCCTTACAAGCACATCTGTTCTTTCAAAACTTTTCCCCATTATGGCTTCTGGGTTTCCTGTCTTGCCTAGAAGTTTTCCCCAGCCCGATGATCATATCTTCCTATTTATTTTTTCCAATGGCTGTTATTGTTCTGCCTTTTGTGATTACGTATTTACTCAATCTGGGGTTTATCTGTGAAAGATCCATGAAACTTTGTTAAATGACTTTTGTCTTTTTATCTACGGAATAGCTAGTTTTCGCAACCATTTTTTAATACATTTTTGGTAGCAAATTTTGGATTTTACAGATCAACGAAGTCTAAATTGTTGTGGAGCTTACAGAGAGCTGTCAACCCTTAGTTTTAAGGAGAGGATTCAAAACCAACATACCATCTACTACATAATTTTATGCAAATGATACTATATAGTAAAATTTCAGAATTAAAACATAATAACGTGGATGTATTAAAACCTCCCAACCTGGGGCGCCTGGGTGGCACAGCGGTTAGGCGTCTGCCTTCGGCTCAGGGNTAACGTTATTTTTTTTTCTTATTTCACAATGGATGGGTAAGAATTTGGCCACAGAGTAGAATCAGTGTGGAGACTGGTACATGGAACCAATGGCTTAAAATAATAACTGAACTCTTCCGTGGAATTTCAATGNGTAAATGGAATCTTTAAAAAAAAAAAAAACCTCCCAACCTTAACGTTATTTTTTTTTCTTATTTCACAATGGATGGGTAAGAATTTGGCCACAGAGTAGAATCAGTGTGGAGACTGGTACATGGAACCAATGGCTTAAAATAATAACTGAACTCTTCCGTGGAATTTCAATGCACGAACACTAATCCTTAGCCAGAGAGGCCATGTTAACCCCTGCATCTCAGAGCAGACAGATTCCCCTCCCAGAATGGAGCCATGCTCTTATATATGATAATGACAATACTCCATCCGTTTTCACATTGTAAAGACTCTGAAGCTCTGAGCATGACCACATTTACTGGAAGAAATGAAAAGCTGAAATGGACGGGACTCACGAGGAATCACGTAGAAGACACTTTCGGTGGAAAACACCTAATACTCAGCACAGTTCACAAAACCCGATTATGAACAATTGGCTGTGCTGAATGAGGTCAGTCCCACTTCGGTCTGATGCGATGAGGTCATTAGAGATCTCTAGTTGCTCAAATAAAGGAAACGGGTGAAACGTGGCAAGGAGAATCAGGTATTGTTAGCATTTATTGTAGAGGATTATATTGCTGGGTGATAAACTATTGAAAATGTGTATTTGGTTAATTTATTTTTCTGTTCCTCTATACACATTCATATAAATTATTTTGCCCCATACCCAAGAAGATTACATTAATGCAGTAATGAGATTTGAATGTCAGTTGACATGTTCCTTTGTTTATCCCTATGTCTGGCTGTGTAAGCTACTTATTTACATAGTAGTTCTGAATAGCACTTGTAAAGTTATCATTTTATTCATCTTGAGTTCTCTGCTATCCAAATAAAAACAAATCTCCTCAGGCATCAGTTTGGGGTTGTTGCCTTTGAAA
This sequence comes from Ailuropoda melanoleuca, assembly GCF_002007445.2. NCBI lineage: Eukaryota > Metazoa > Chordata > Mammalia > Carnivora > Ursidae > Ailuropoda > Ailuropoda melanoleuca. The sequence goes on from NC_048232.1 coordinate 63,080,203, forward strand.
TCTAATAGTAAACTGGCTGCCTCAGCATCTGTGGAGCTCAGCTCATTCCATCACCTTCTAGAATTCTAATTCTCCATTTGGAGTCTGAGAAATGTAGTGATGGGGGGAAATGGCTATGAGGAAAGAGACAACCGATCAAAGAATTCACGGTGCTACATAATGAATTTTTCTCTCTGCTCCTTTTCTTCTCTGTCTGAGCAGGTGCTGCATTTTGCAGAAGAGCATGTTTTAAAAAAAGTCGCCTAGAACGTGAATTTCTATACAGCAAATCACAGTAGTCTGTTGATGTGTATAAAATTAAAGGTACGTTTTTCAGGGGGAAAATATTGATCTCCCATATTAAAACTTCTACGTGTATCACCCGTGCATTTTAAAAGCAAATGCCAAAAATTTTAAATAAAACATGAGGAATAACTCCAGGAATAAATTACAGAAGGAAAACACAAAGGAGCTTAGGTCATTTTTGCATTTGGAACAAGAAGCCTGAAGATTTAAAAGAAAAATAACAACAACACTGTACTGAACGGAACATGCCAGGGGCAGAGCTAACGATGGTCTTATGAAAGACATTTTTCATCCTTAACCAGAGCATGCTTGTGTGTACAAGATGACAAAATAATCAAGTGAAGAGTGAATAATTCAGCTCATCACCAGGTTGTTTCGTGTTGAATTGATGTAATGCCAAGCAGTTAGTTTGGGTATTTTTCCCCTTGGAATATTTGTCTAAACAAATACTCTTAAAGGAAGAAAGCAGCTAAACTCCGACAAAATAAGCCCCTAACCACGACTCGGAAAGCCTGGATTCTGTGCCTGGCTTTGTCTCTCTAAGCAAATTACTTGAGATTTCTGAACCTCCATTTCCTGATCTGGAAATAGAGGGCATTACGGCCTCACAGGGCTGGAGGGGTAAAATGAGATAAAGGACATACAAGTCTCTGGCAAATAAGACACATTCCAACCAGGGCCCAGGGATGGCCCATGCATTTGTCTTTTATGGCATGCTGTGTGTTTTATAAAATATTTTATAGTTTGGTTTCTGTATTAAGCTAATAGTTTACGTATGACATACAAGGAGAACCATACTATAAACAGAGCTTCTGCCTTTCCAGTGCCGAGCCTGCGTGTGTCCTCAGACCAAAAAGAAAGCTTGGATACCATGAGTCTAGATCCAACTACCAAATAATTTTTAATTATTCACTAATTCTTTCACTAAAACATGTTATTTGTTGTCTACTATGTGCCACACGCACGCTAGGGCTGACTGGACAGGCCTTTGTCGTCTGTGCCCTTATTCTGTTGAGGAAGATAGATGATATGCAGCAAACTATAATAAAATGTCATAAATGCTATAGCAGAGGGTGGAAAAAAGTATAAAAGGGAGAAATCTGTATCATCCTGAAAAATGTCACATACAGGCTGATATTTAATGCATGCTTTTGGTAAAGATTAAAAAAAATAGATTCAGCGATTATGGAATATCCTGATATTCCTGTATAGATGTCTACACGCACATATGTATATGTATGTGTGTGTGTGTATGTTTCCATTTTTATAATTTAATTTTTATATCCAATTATCCAGAAAGTCTTTCTTGATGCTTCGTGTTCACTGTCTTAACTCCCCTATGAGCACTGATGCTGGGTTTTGTATCAGACACAAAGGACAGTAAAGCGGCTAATGCAATCCTTTCTATGTTGATGTGACTAATTTTGCCGTTAGGTCAAATAATGCGATTCTGTGCTGACTGCGATAGTTAATTTATACAGCTTGGATGAGTGCTTTTTAATGTAAAGGAGAACTAAAAAACAAAATCAACCGTGGTGTATAATCTATATATGATCTCTCTTCCTATATTTTTATTGTTTGACATTCAGAATAAACCACAACCATCAATTCCCCAGATCCCTAGATTATAATTACCTGGAATATTTTTTCTCTGACAGATGTGAGAATTTCTAGGCTTATCTGCTTTTATACAAATTTACTTGCTAAGGAGATTTCATGAAAAGCAATTTAATTCTGGGCCTTTAAGGATGTATAAAATGAAAGAAAGGCATTAGATTTTCAGTTTTGCTCCCTCCACTGACTTTACTCACCTGGTTTTACTTTTTTACCCATGGAGATTCTAAAGGCAGTATTCTGCGGAAATGATTTTATTGTCCCATTGCACTGTTTGTATTTAGGGTTTCCCTAAACCCAGGTGTGAGATCATTTATGTGTAAAGGGCAGAAGGTAAATGGAGAGGTCAAGGCTGATCAAGTACCAGAATCATCAAGAAGCTTTTCCATTCAGATATAGACATTACACATCTTGCCAGGGATGGTGTTTACAGGGGGCAGCAGGGAAGTTTAAGAATGTAAAAGAACAGCTATGGATTTATTACTATAGATTTTTATCAGCAAAGAAATATTTTAGTTACCATTTACATAAGAACCATTAATCATCAGTCAGGAGACTTCTGACCCAACTCATCTTACTTAGCAGCTAATTAAAGTTCCCTTATGAATGTGAAACAAATAAGTTCACACAAATACGTTGGTAATACATTCCAGAGGGCTGTCTATTCACAAGTGTTATAAAACCACTGTTGAAGCCAAATCAACTGATCAAGAAACCAAATCAACTTGCTTAATCCTTGTACACAATGATACAGACTTGTAAGATGTAAAACCATGTTAAAATTCAGTAAACGCACTAATTCGGACTCACTGATAGGTAGAGTCAGCCTGGGTTTCTCCAGAAGCAAGGGTTGAGTCAATCTTGTGTGTGGATAATTATTTCAGAAATGGAGCCCAAAGAACAGGAGTGAGGGACAAGGGAAGTGAAATGAGGAAGAAAAGAACAGATACAAGGATGGCTTGTCCAGTGGACCCTTGCTGTGGTTAACGGGTGCTCATTTCTATACACTTTTCTGAGGAGGGTTAGCAAATGTCTTGGGGAACTGTCCGCTGGGTGATAGGGGGAAGTGGTTCGTCAGCTCCTACCCCATACTGGTCAAGGGTGAACTCCAGAGCACTAGCTCCCCAGTGTTTCTGGGTTGTGCAAGCATGAGTGACATGGCTTCCCATGAATGTTCTAAGCTGGGTACCAGACAGTTGAGGTGAGGTACTGCCATCTTGTACCCACTAAAGCTGGTCAAAACTTCATGGAACATTGAAGAATATAACATCTTTTAAAACGAAAACAGAGCTTTTTCACATGTGTGTATTCAGGACCCAGACCAACACTGGGAATGTTTAATAAACAGAAAGCATGAGAAATTGATTTGGAGTAAAAACACCATGTTCTAAATCTGACACTTTCTGGCAGTGTGAATTTAGAGCAGCTACCTTCAATTTTCATGAGCCTCAGTTTCCTGATCTCCAAAGATGGGGATAACTGATATCCTCCGTGTTGAATTCCTAAATGCTAAATGAGATGGTGAACGTAGTAGCACAGTTAGCATTTCAGGAAATAGGCACTTACGGTGATGATCATTAGCATTCAATCAAAGCCAGTATGCAAGGCAACTTGAAGGGGCCACACCATTGTTAGTGGCTGCAGATTTCAGATGGCCACAACCTGGAGAGCAAGAACAAAGGAGACAACAGCTGGTGGAAACTAGGCTTTTCTGGACCCTGGGGGACTACAGATTATGCACTACAAAACCAAGTTAGGAGTCAGAGATCACACTGAAGCCAGAGGTCAAGTGTGGTGACCTTGGAACCAAGGCTAGGAAACAGAATGCTCAGAAGCTGGAGGCCAAGTGCTGTCAAGGGTCAAAGGCAGGCAAATGGTCATTCAAGCACATGTGTTGCTCCATTGGTGGCCTTCTTTGTCAGAAAGCTTGTCATTGCATTTCCTGCCACACTGAAAAGGAGTAGCTGATTTCCTAGGTATGGTCAGCCAGAAGTCTGAGAGATCAAGCATACATAACCCCATAAATGATCAGAACATGCAGCGGGTAACCAGAAAAGTGCTAAACAAAACGTCTTTATTTTGTATTTACTGCAAAAAAATTATGCACTATTTCCAAAGATGCCTAGTACCTAAGGAGTTCTTGTTTATAGTTTACAGGGTGTGATTCATTTTTCTGTTTTTCTTTGAACTCCTGCATCTTTCTGCCCTGGCCCAAGGCCTTCAAATTTGTCTTGTGACCCAAATTCATTTAAAATAAGCTACTTGACTTCATGCTTGTAAATGCCCCATGCTTTAATATGTTTTACATATACCACAATTCACTGATTCCAAACATCCATCATCTGTCCATCCATCCATCCATCCATCCATCTAACCATCCATCCTTCCATCCGTCTGCTGCTATAAAATAATATGTAATTGAATACCATTGACTGGGTGGCTTGAACAACAGACATTTATTTCTCACATTCCTGCGTGCTGNCAATTCACTGATTCCAAACATCCATCATCTGTCCATCCATCCATCCATCCATCCATCCATCCATCCATCTAACCATCCATCCTTCCATCCGTCTGCTGCTATAAAAGAATATGTAATTGAATACCATTGACTGGGTGGCTTGAACAACAGACATTTATTTCTCACATTCCTGCGTGCTGGGAAGTTCAAGATCAAGGTACCAACAGATTCCAGGTCTGGTGAGTGCTGTATCCTGGTTCATAGATGACCATTCTCTTGATGTGGAAATCATTGAGGAAGCTCTCTAGGATCTCTTTTATAAGGGTACTAATCCCATTCATGAGGACTTCATCCTCATGACCTGAACACCTCCCAAAGGCTTACCTCCATATACAATCACAGCAGGGATTAGGTTTCAATGTGTGAATTTGGGGGGGAAACACAAGCATTCACCGTAGTGCCATCCATTCATTCATGCATTAATTTATTCATTTAACTATACAATAATCTAATAATTTAATCATTTAGCCAGAAAATAATGATTATGTGTTTTCTACATTACTGCTGCAAAGGGTTATGGGAGCAAAATAAGATAATTCACATAAAAATATTTGGCAAATTGTATTTTTATTTTATAATATTCTGTATATTTTATAATTCTCCATATTTTGGTCTCTATATTACTGTTGACTTTTGAAAATTCTTTATATAGTCTAGATACTAGTCCTTTGAAGATGTGGGTTACAACATTTTCAGCCAGTGTGTAGTTTGTCTTTTCACGCACTTAGCAGGATTTGTCACAAAGCAAAAGATATAATTTTGATTAAGTCTAATTAAGTTTAACTTGTTAGTTTTTTTTGTTTTTTTTTTTAAGGATTTTTTTTTAAGATTTTATTTATTTATTTGACAGAGATAGAGACAGCCAGTGAGAGAGGGAACACAAGCAGGGGGAGTGGGAGAGGAAGAAGCAGGCTCATAGTGGAGGAGCCTGATGTGGGGCTCGATCCCATAAGGCCGGGATCACACCCTGAGCTGAAGGCAGACGCTTAACCGCTGTGCCACCCTGGTGCCCCAACTTATTAGTTTTTTAAATGAATTTTGTCTTTGATTTCAAATCTAAGAACTCTTTGCCTACCTCTAGATTCTGAAGATCTTCCTATATGTTTTTATAAAAGTTTTTAAGTTTTGTGTTTTATATTTAAGTCTACAATTCATCTTGAGTTAATTTTTGTATAAGGTGTAAGATTTAGGTCGAGTTTCAATTTTTGCCTATAGATAAAACTGCTGCAGTACCATTTGTAGAAAATACCATCTTTCCTTTATTAAATTGCTGTTGTACTTTACTCAAAAATCAGTTGGACATATTTGTGTAAGTCAGTTTCTGGGTTTTCTATTCTGTTCCATTAACGTATATGTCTATCTCTCTGCCAATACCATATATTTGTGATTATAGAAGCTTTATGATGTCTTGAAGTCAGATAGGTGATTCCTCTCACTTTATTCTTCTTTTTCAAAATTGGTTTGTCTATCTTAGTTTCAATGCCTTTCCATATAAATTTGAGAAATAGTTTTGCTTATATCTACAAAATTCTTGCTGGGATTTTTATAGGAATTGAGTTAAACCTATATATCGATTTGGAGAGAAATGGTATCTTTACTATGTCAAATCTTTCAATGCATGAATATAGTATGTCTCACCATTTAAATTGGTCTTCTTTGATTTCTTTCATCAGCGTTTTGTAGTTTTCAGCACATAAGTCCTACACATATTCTGTTAAAGGATAATTTTTTTATGATTGTAAATGGTATTGTGTTTTTTATTTTGGTATTTATTGCTAGTATATAGAAATACAATTGATTTTTTGGTATGCTTTTTGTACTCTGCAACTCTGATAAACTCACTTATTAGTTCTAGGAGACTTTGTTTTGTTTTGTTTTTCTTTTTACTTCATGGAAATTTCTACAAAGAAAATTGTGTCATTTGGAAATAGGGTACGTTTTATTTCTTCCTTTCTGGTCTATGTGGCCTTATTACCTGTTTAAAATTTAATTTGCTTATATATTTCCTCAATATACATTTAGAACCACATAGGATAGTGTTGTACTTTTGGTTTCAATCATTAAATATAATTTAGAAAACTCAAGAGAAGTCAAGTCAATTGTATTTAACCTTATTTTTGCTTATCATGTTCTTTCTTCCTTCCTAACATTCCAAAGTCCATTTTATTTTTTTTAATCATTTCCTTTCTGTTTAGAGAACTTCCTCTATCTATTCTTTTAGGGAAGTTCTGTTAGTGACGGTCTCATAGTTTTTCTTCATCTGAAAATTTCTTCATTTCCCTTTCATTTCTAAAAGATATTTTCACTGAATATACGATTCTCCACTAGCTTTGTTGTTTTTTTTCTTGCAGCGCTTGAAAAAATGTACTACTTCTTCTGTCATGATTTCTGATGAGAAATCCACTCTTATTCAAGTTATTTCTCCCCTATAGGTAAGGTGTTGTTTCTCTCTCACTGCTTTCAAGATTTTTTTTTTCTGTCTTTAGTATTTAGTAATTTGACTATGATTGTCTTAATGTAGATTACTTGTTTGCATTTATCCTTTTTGGGGTTAGCTCAGCTTCTTGAATCTATAGGTTATATCTTTTGGCAAATTTTGGAATTTTTCAGACATTGTATTTGAATACTTTTTCAGCTCTATACTCTTTTTCTCTCTTCCCAGGACTCCAAAGACAATGTATTAGTTCTTCTGGTATTATTCTTACATGTTCCTGAAGTTCTGTTCATTTTGTTCCTAGTCTATCGTTTCTTTCCTTTTTATACAATTCTTTTTCTTTCTTTCTTTCTTTCTTTCTTTCTTTCTTTCTTTTTCTTTCTTTCTTTCTTTGAGAGAGAGAGTGTAGGTGCATGTGTGAGTGGAGTGGAGAGAGGCAGAGGGAGAGGGAGAGAAAGAATCTTTTTTTTTTTTTTTAAAGATTTTATTTATTTATTTGACAGAGATAGAAACAGCCAGCGAGAGAGGGAACACAAGCAGGGGGAGTGGGAGAGGAAGAAGCAGGCTCACAGCAGAGGAGCCTGATGTGGGGCTCGATCCCATATCGCCGGGATCACGCCCTGAGCCGAAGGCAGACGCCTAACCGCTGTGCCACCCAGGCGCCCCTAGAGAGAAAGAATCTTAAGCAGGCTCCACACCCAGTACAGAGCCTGATGTGGGGCTCAATCTTACAACCCCGAGATCATGACCTGTGCCGAAATCAAGTCAGACGCTTAACTGACTGAGACACCTAGGCACCCCATTCATTTTTTTAAAAGATAAACATATTCAAAAGTCAAAAGATAAAATATTTTGAATGCTTCTTGATGAATCAGATTAGAAAGTAGTGCCCATTAGCCTAGGAAATCTGTGAATTTCAGCCCTGACTTTACCACTATCACAAGTCAACCAATAAGATGGGTCTGGATCCCCTAATTTACGGAAGAAGTTGGTGCTTGTGGGCCCAAGAGTCTCAGAGAAAAATGATAATATACTCATCTCATTTAATGCACACGATAGAAGAGGCACTGCTATGATTACCATTTTATAAATGAGTCAGCTGACGCTTAGAAAGAGGCAGAGTAATTTGCTAAAATACCAGCTAATTAATGGTGGAACTAGGATTTGAACCATGGGGTACCTATGATCTTGAACTACAGGATGCATTATTGACCAAGGTGCCCAGCTGCAGCTTACTGAAATCCATTGCAGGGATGCTATGACAGGTCCATTTCCAGATGATGTGGGGTTCTCTGACAGCTCACACTTTGCATTAAGTGTGCCTCAAGATCTTTGCCAAATCTCTGTTAGACTTCACAACAGCCTAGGATGCTTCCACCCAACCCTCCCCCCTCCCCTCCTTCACTTAAGGTCAGACAAGCATCACTGATGATGGCTCAACCAGCCTATCCCAGTTCTCTCCTCCATTGTCTCTAACTCAGCCGTTTCTCTTAAGAAAATTCTTGCATGTTTAATCCCATTTTGACATCTATTTTCCAGAGGACCCAAACTAACACAATCAGCCAAACTGATTCGAGAGTCCAAACTATTGACTACCATCCCAGAAGTGGTAGAATGAAATGTTTCTGTGGAATTCCTTGAGATTCCACTGGGAAGATCAAATAAAATATGTGGGAAGATTTTATAATCTCTTAAACTGAATTCAGGTGTAAGTTGTCCTTATCATTCAGGGTTCACACAGCATGGTTTGCCTTGGGATCTGTCTGCTCTCAGCCACCAGCTTAGGTGTGGATGATTTCCAATTTATCATTTAATCTAATGATTGCTTCTTTGTGAGAATTGCCATCTTCTCACTTTAATTTTTACCATACTTAGCATAGCCGTGATTTATGAGGTGTGTTAGTGACACTAAAACTCTAAGTTGCCTTTTATCCACATAAAGTAGGATTTGGCAACAACTTTGTAAAAACTGATATAATTTGCACCCAGCAATGATCCCATTCATTACCATCCCAATTTTCTAAATTGTCTTAAAACAAGGGTGTAGTGACTTGTTGGGGGGACTGATAATAAACCACACAGTCTGTCCTATCTGTCCCATATCAGTCATAATTGAAAACTTACCTATTATTATCTGGCTTCCTCCCCTGGGAAGCAAGAGCCTGAGTGTGAGAAGCTCTTATTCATTTAGGCCACACAAGATAATCTGAATGAGTCACTTAGCTATGTACAATAGCTATGTAAAATGACTCTGTTACTGTTTCTAAGCAGACTTCTGACATTGAATAGCATCAGGATGAATTGAAGTCTACTAAAATGCCAAGAACGTTAAATAGAATATTTCTAAGTATACTTAGAACAAGAAGAAAAACATGAAAAGGATAAGCTGACTATATGGGGTAGATGGTACATGATTAACATATGACAAAAACAAGTAAAAGTTCCCCATTCCTATGTGCTTTCATCTTTACTATCAAAAAGCAGTAAAATACGGAGATTCATATTTCAGTTTAAGAGAGAATGAAAGCCCAAGATAGGTGAGCATTATGATAAGAAAGCATGTAACAATTATATTGAGCTCAAGTCTGGATGAATTCTATTCCAAGGTGGTAATAATGGCAAACACTGATGATCAGATTCAGAGTACTGCTCTAAGTGCCTGATATGTATATTCCCTAACTTAATCCTCACAAAACCCTCGAAGGTCAGTGCTGTTATCATTCTCAATTTTCAGATGGAAAAAACTGAGTCCCAGAAGGTTAAATGGCTTGCCCATGGCAGGACTGGGATTTGAGCCCAGACAGCATGACTCTAGAGCCTTCCAGTCAGCATATGGTTCACAGACCAGCAGCATTATTACCTGGTTGCATGTTAGAAATACTGAATTTGAGACCTATGCAATCAGAATCTGCATTTTAACAAGCTCTCTGGGTCATTCTTCTATATGTTACAGTTTGAAAAGCACTTCTCAGGAGCCTATACACTGATGCTTAACCATATGTTCTGTACCTTCCATCACACTAAAGACCAAACCAGCAATGAATGAGAGTTTCTGTTTTTCCACATCCTTGCCAGCATTTGAGGCTATCAGGGTTCTGGATTATGGCCATTCTAGTAGATGTACAGTGGTATCTCATTGTTTTGTTTTGTTAATTTTTTTTTAAAGTAGGCTTCATGCCCAACGTGGGGCTTGAACTCACGACCTTGAGATCAAGAGTTGCACGCTCTACCAACTGAGCCAGCCAGGTGCACTGGCATCTATTTTAATTTTCATTTCCCTGATGACATATAATGTGGGGCATCTTTTCATATGCTTATTTGCCATATTTGGTGGGGTGTCCATTAAGGTCTTCCAGCCATTTTTAAATTAGGTTGTTCATTTTCTTACTGTTGAGTGTTAAGAATTCTTTGTGTATTCTGGATAATGGTTTTTTATTAGATGTGTCATTTGCAGATATTTTTGTTCAATCTGTGGCTTGTCTTCTCATTCTTTTGAATTATTTTATTATTTTATTTATTATTTTATTTATATTTTTATTATTATTTTTTATTATATTTATATATATTATATTCATTATTATTTTTATAATATTTTTATAATAATTCTTTATTATGTTATGTTAGTCACCATACAGTATATCCTTAGTTTTTGATGTAGTGTCCCATGATTCATTATTTGTGTAAAACACCCAGTGCACCATGCAATATGTGCCCTCCTTAATACTCATTCTAGATGCTTATTTTCACTTTTCATATGTGTTTGGGGGTATATTTAGTCTCCAGCTCATTTCATAGATATTTTTGAGCAGATTTATATGGCAGTTACTATGTATAAATTAGGAGATGAAAGGAAAAGAAACCACTCCCTCCCACTGAGGGCTTTAGAGTACAGTGTGGGAGATGGACATGTGAAGGAGCATCAGGACAGACAGTGGGAGCAGGAAGCATGGGGATCTATGACAGAGCATGAACAGGTCCATTAACAGAGACTGGAAGGAAAAGGGTAGAATTTAACCAGAAGAAGGAGGCGAAAACATTCCTGGTAGTAGGTGCAAAGCAATGTGAGAATAATGCAGTAGGGGAATTTCAAGTTCAATATGGCTGGAGTACAATGACAAATGCAGACAGAAAAATGGACAAGTCACGTCATCTAACAGTAGTTAAATTTTACTGAATAATTATTATGTGCCAGGCACTCTTCTAGTTTCTTGTCATGTCTTTTATTGTCACAACACTTCATGAGTAGGCATTATTCTTATTTTTATTATTCCCATTTTATAGATAAGGTAACCAAAATATGGATAGTTATATACTTAGCAAGTATCTGGGAGAGGATATCAATCCAGTCCTGTGCTGGGACACACGCTTCTGTCTTCCACACCATTATGTCTCTTAAGGATGTTGTATCATCAGGAGTTTGATCCTGAATATAATAAGGGAGATAGGAAAAATTTTAAAGCAAAAACATAACATGACCTATATGTATTTGGATCATGCTTCCAAGAAAATTTGCATCTTTAAATTCCTTGACTTGACTACTGCATTCCAAGCTTCTTATAGATGGGGATTGATTTCTTAATCCAGTTACATCTGTAGTGTGATGTATCCAGCAGGTGAACACAAAGACTTAATTGAGATAATGAAATGTCAGATAGTCATTTCTAACTAGGCAAGCTGGCAGAGGGTCCCTTCCTGATCTTAGATATTCTCTAGAGGTTTCCTTATGTTCCAGCAATGCCTGTGTTGGGTCCCTAACATAATCTAAATTGTTCTTTTGCTAGTTTGCTTTGCTCGTTTGATGTTCTGATTGTTTGTGGAACCCCAAAAATTGCAGCCAAGAGAATAAGTCATGTTAGTCAAATGGAAATGTCAGTCATATTGGAAACATACTTCACAGAGGGACACTTGATCCAAAAGTCACTTTTCAAGGAGGTCATTGGTATTGGAGAATTAGATGTTGTGGGTTAGAGGGAAGATGTGTGGTTTTCAAGAGTGGAGATATTAAAGACCCTTGGAGATCTTTACACAGGGATGTTCCATGTACAATAAACTCTGATATGATGACATTTTAGTGAATTAAAAGAACTTGATGGTAGAATTAATAATATTTCCTGGATGGAGTCTAAAAACACAAAGATATAGGAAGTAAGTGCAAAATGAATTTTTTTTCCTTGCCCTCTGTCATTCTATTCTAGGAAATCTGAGAGTAAAGATTTTTAAAAGAGCCCTAAAAATTCAACAAGAGAAATGGACATGTGGAATAATAACAGAGATGTAGCTACAGAGTGTTATGGGGAATAATGGAGAGGAATGAGACTTGTTCCATTCTGAGAGTTCACAAGAGGTTTCCTGGAAGAGCTAATGCTTTAGTTGAGTATTAAAAATGAGTCAGGCATAATTAGCCTGTGAAGAAGGGTGGGATGCGTATTCCAGATTGAAGGAATAACTTCCGCAGAGGCACAGAGCTGGGAGCTCCTTGGCCTGTGTGGGGAATTAAAAGGGTATTACAAGAGTGGAAAGGGACAGGGGGAGTTATTGGGAGATGATACTGGAAAGAGAAGTCAAAGAGGACCTGGACAAATAGTTAACTGCTTAGTTTGGTGTTTAGTAAATGATGGGGAGTTTTTAAAGATTTAAAGTGTTTAAGATCAATTATTTAAACTGTTGTATACAGTCTTAAACAAATTTAGGCAGGAGGAGACCAGTTACAAGCAAATCAGGATGACTCTAAGAGCTTGGATTTTGATAATAGTTGTAGGAATAGAAAGAAAGAGATGCATTAAAAAAAAACCCTCTTCACAATGTTAAATCTACATAATTAGGTGATAAATTGGATGTGTGTGAGGATGGGTCGAAGTAGAGAAGTAAAAGGTAGCTAGTGCCAGTGACTGGTGAAGTGGGGTGCCACTAACAGAGCTAAGAAATACAAGAGAACATATTTGGGGTGAGTTCGTTTTTGAACATGTTTAAGGTGTCCATTTTACATTCAGGTTGAGAAGTCCAGGCCGAAGTTCTGAAGAGAGTTTGGGCCTCCGGAGAGAGAGATGGATTTGGAAGACATCAGACGATTGGTGGTGGTTGGATCCATGAGACTAGAGAAGGTTACCAGGGACAGTGAGGAGAGGCATGATGAAATTTGCTTCATCCAAATTTTCCAAATAGAAGTCTGGTGCCAAGATAGAACAGAGTCACTGTGAACTTAAACTATTTGGGTGTAGATAGGGGAGAATGTCATCGCATGCTCCCTGCTGAGAGGCCAGGAAATTGGTTTAGGGCAATGGCAAGTGGCCCCAGCACTAAGGAAAATAAATCAAAAGGCTAAGCCAAAAGACTGAAGCTAGTTATTTCATGAAATCCCTGAGCTCTACCTCTCAGGGATATAGTTGATTCACACACCTACAGGGTATTTACCTTTGGTTTGTCCTTGTTTCACTGAAGTGATAATGACATAAGCATGAAGGTACAAGATCACGCCCTTTCTCAACGGTGAACAATTTGTCATGGACAGGGTTTGACGACGTGCCCACAGACAATAAGTAGAGAAGCCTCTCCAGACCCAGATCATTAGGAATGATTTTCCAGGTGCCAAATAGTTGTTGCTTCTGTTGCTTGTTTCAAGCTCTTAGAAAAGTGAAAATTATCCCAAAGCCACTGGGCCAATGCCATCTTGCCTGCAGGAGTAGCCTAAGTCTGGAGTAGAGTCACGT
>NC_048232.1:63093863-63275444 GCF_002007445.2 Ailuropoda melanoleuca
GTAGTTTTCCTTCTGTTTCTATTTTTTGAAATAGCTTTCGGAGAATAGGTATTATTTCTTCTTTGAATGTTCAGTAGAATTCCACACGAAAACTGTCCGGGCCTGGAGTTTTGTTATTTGGAAGATTCAGTTTCTTCATACTTAATTGGCTCAATTTATTCATAGTTAATTGGCCTGCTTAAGAAATCTATTTCTTCCTGTTTCAGTCTTGGTAGCNCTTCCTGTTTCAGTCTTGGTAGTTTATAGGTTTCCAGGAAGGCCTCCATCTCTTCCAGATTGCTTAGTTTTTTGGCATATAGCTGTTGATAAAAATTTCTAATAATCCTTCCAATTTCAATGTTGTTGGTCGTGACCTCTTCCTTTTCACTCATAATTTTAATAATTTCGGTCCTTTCTCTTTGCTTTTAGAGAAGTCTTGGCAGTGGTCTGCCAATTTTATGGATTCTCTTAAAGAACCACCTTCTAGTCCTGTTGATTTGCTCTACTGCACTTCNATTTCTGCTCTAATCTTGGTCAACTCCTTCCTTGTCAGTGGGTTAGGCCTGTCCCTCTGTTGCTGTTCCAGTTTCTTGAGGTGAGAATATAGAAACTGCATTTTAGATTTTTCTATTCTTTTGAGTGAGGCTTGGATGGCTATGTATTTTCCCCTTACGACTGCCTTTGCAGTATCCCATAGGTTTTAGACCATTGTGTTTTCATTCTCCTTGGTCTCCATAAATTGTTTAAATTGCTTTTTGATTTCCTGGTTTATTGAGTCATTTTTGAGCAGGATGGTTCTTAGTCTCANAAGTGTTTGAGTTTCTTCCAGGTTTTTCCTTGTGGTTGAGTTCCAATTTCAGAGCGTTGTGGTCTGAGAATATGCAGGGGATAATTTCAATCTTTTGGTATTGGCTGAGACCTGTTTTGTGTCCCAGAGCATGATCTATTCTTGAGAATGTTCCATGGGCATTTGAATAGAATGAGTATTCTTTGGTTCTGGGGTGTAGTGTTCTATATATATCTATGAGGTCCAACTCGTCGAGTATGGCATTCAAAGCCTTTGATTCTTTGCTTAGTTTTTGCCAGGGTGTTCTGTCTATTTCTGATAGTGGGGTGTTGAGGTCCCCTACTATTACTGTGTTTTTATCTATATGTCTCTTTATTTTGGTTAAGAGTTGGCTTGTGTATCTTGCTGCTCCCCTGTTGGGGGCATATATATTTATAATTGTCATATCCACTTGTTGAATACTTCCTTTAAGAATAATATAGTGCCCTTCTGTGTCTCTCTCTATAGCCTCTAGTTTAAAATCCACTCTATCTGATATGAGAATTGCTACTCCAGCTTTCTTTTGAGGTCCATTTGCGTGGAAGATGGTACTCCATCCCCTTATTCTAAGTCTGAATGCATCTTTCGGTTCAAAATGAGTCTCTTGTAAACAGTAAATGGATGGGTCATGTCTTTTTATCCAATCTGCATCCCTGTGGCATTTTATGGGAGAGTTTAAACCGTTTGCATTGGCACTGAGAACTAAGAGATAGAATTTTAATGATGCCATGTTGCCAGTAAAGTCTTTGTTTGTATCAGTTGTGACTTTCCGATCTGTATCACTCTTGGGGCCTTTTTACCTTTATAGAACCCCCCTTAATATCTCCTGTAGACTGGTTTCATGGTTACAAAATTGGTTAATGACTGGCGATTCTGGAACGTCTTTATTTCTCCATCAGTCTGAATGACAGCCTTGCTGGATAAAGGATCCTTGGCTGGCATGTTTTTCTCTGAAAGAGCTTTAAAAATGCCCCCCCCCAAGCCTTTCTCTCATTCCAGGACTGTGTAGACAGGTCTGACGTAATTCTGGTACCTTTGCCTTGGTACATGAGAAATTTCTTTGCCCTGGCCACTTTCAATACTGTATTCTTGGATCTAATATTTGCAAATTGCACTATGACATGCCGTGGCATAGTTTTGTCATGGTTGAGCTTGGATGGGGTCCTCTCTGCCTCTTGGACATGAGTGTTTGTTTCCTTTGCTAGATTAGGGAAGTTTTCAGCTACAATTTTTCAAATATCTCTTCTAGACCTCTGTTTTTCTCCCCCCCCCCTCAGGGATGCCAATGATTCCAACATTGGATCGCTTCATAGAGTCAGTAGTCTCCCGAAATCGACATTCGTGGGCATGGATTTTTTTAAGACCAGCTTCTATTTTCATTTTTTCTTCTACTAACCCATCCTCCAATTCACTAATGCATTCCTCTGCCTTGGTGACCCTGGCCATCAGAGCCTCTATTTTTGACTGCATTTGGCTTATAGAATTTTTAATTTCTGTCAGATTTGCTCTCATTTCTGCCCTTAGGGATTCTATATTCTCAGTAACATTTTCGTTAATACTTTTTTTCAAGTCTACTCATCATCTTGACCATTGTTCTGAATTCCATTTTTGATTATTTGGATACATCCAAATCTATTATTTCTGTGGCAGAGGCCACAGACTCATTATCTTTTCTTTGCTGGGGGGGTACTTCTCCTTCTTGTCATTCTGATGAGGAGAGATTGCGGGGTTTTCCAGAGACCAAATTATTGACTGCGACCCAGGCCGTGCGCCCTTGTTTTATAGAGATCTTAGGGATGTGGGCTTCTTCTTTAAAGATTTTATTTATTTATTTGAGAGAGAAACAGACAGTCAGCAAGAAAGGGAACCCAAGCAGGGGAGTGAGAGAGGAAGAAGCAAGCTCCCAGCAGAGAAGCCCGGTGAGGAACTCCTTTACAGAATGTTGTGATCACGCCCTAATCTGAAGACAGGCACTTAATGGCTGCACCACTCAGGTGCTCCGGGTTGTGGGCTTCTTGATTTTTCAGCCTGCCTTCTGGGGGAGGGGCCTTCTATGCCGGTACCCAGGCAACCCTGTTTGGGTAGAGTCTCCATATCCCCTGTGAGGGGGAATGGGGATGGGCATGCTGTGAGCCTGTATTTCCAGGCTTTTGTTCTCTGGCAGCTTTCCCTGGTGGTTTGCTGTGCCTTTTCTGAGAGTCAGAGCAGCAGTGGCCAAAATTCAGCCTCTGTCTCAGAGCAGAGGGATCATGGACCATTCTCCACTGATGTTCTGGCCACTTTAACACTGTTTCTGTTGGTGCTGCTCAACCCTGCAGCATCCCGGGATGTGTGCCCCAAACCCGGCGTCCCAGCCCTCACTTCCAGGGCCAGCACGTCTCTGTCCTTTGTGTTTCTAACCCCGCCGGCCGCCAGTCAACAGTCACCCCACACGTGCTCCCGGAGCTCCCGGTCACGGTCTGGTGTCTCGTGGGTGCCAGCCACGAGTCTGCCGGCTTCCCCGTGCAGGTGGCCTGCCAGCCGCCAGCCGCCCCGCACACTTCCTGGAGCTCCCGCTCTCAGTCTGGATCCAGTGAGCACACCGGAGTTCTGGAGCTCCGTGAGATGCTTGGTGGTGTGCACTCCCAGCTCACAGTCTCAGTCTGCTGTTTCAAGGGTGCGGGTCTGTATTTCACCTGCTCCCCGGTGCAGGTGGGCCACCAGCCACCAGCCACCCTGCGCATGCTCCTGGAGCTCCCGGTCTCAGTCTGGACCCAGTGAGCGCACCAGAGTTCCGGAGTTCCGTGAGATGCTTGGTAGCGCGTGCCCCTGGCTCACAGTTTCAGTCTGCTGTCTCAAGGGGGTGGGTCCATGGTCCGCCCGCTCCCTTGTGCAGGTGGCTACCATTTCCTGGGGCCAAGACATGGCAGCTCCCTCCCCCTTCTTTTTATCTTCTGATATCTGTGTGCAGTTTCACAGCTCCCCACTTCATAAATCAGCGCTGCAGATGTTCATTTGTAGAGATCCAGATGTATCTTCCTGCATCTCAAGATGATTCCGTGGATGTTCTTGCTGGTCTGGTACCTATCCAGCTCAACTCAGGGGACCAGCTGAAAAAGGGGTCCCCTACTCCTCCGCCATCTTAACTCCTCCCCCTCCGCCATCTTAACTCCTCCCCTAATGAAAATATTAATGAGAATGTAGAATCTCTAAGGGCTGAAATGAGAGTGAATCTGACAGAAATTAAAAATTCTATGAGCCAAATGCAGTCAAAACTAGTGGCTCTGATGGCCAGGGTAAAGAGGCAGAGGAACGTATCAGCAATTTGGATGATAGGTTAGTAGAAGAAAAAGCAATAATAGAAGCTGGACTTAAAAAAATCCATGCTCACTAATGAAGGTTACGGGAGATTACTGACTCAATGGGATGATCCAATGTCAGAATCATCGGCATCCCTGAAGGGGTGGAGAAAAACAGAGGTCTAGAAGAGATATTTGAACAAATTGTAGCTGAAAACTTCCCTAATCTAGTGAGGGAAACAAACTTTGGTGTCCATGAGGCAGAGAGGAAACCTCCCAAGCTCAACCATGACAAACATATGCCACATCATGTCATAGTGCAATTTGAAAATATTAGATTCAAGGATACATACTGAAAGTGGCCAGGGCAAAGAAATTTCTCACGTACCAAGGCAAAGGTATCAGAATTATGTCAGACCTGTCTACACAGACCTGGAATGAGAGAAAGAGTTGGGGGGGCATTTTTAATGTTCTTTCAGAGAAAAACATGCAGTCAAGGATCCTTTATCCTGCAAGGCTGTCATTCAGAGCTGATGGAGAAATAAAGACATTCCAGAATTGCCAGTTATTAACCAATTTTGCAACCACGAAACCAGCCCTTCAGGAGATATTAAGGGGGGTTCTATAAAGGTAAAAATGCTCCAAGAGTGATACAGAAAAGAAAGTTACAATCTATAGAAAAAAGACTTTACTGGCAACATGGGATCATTAAAATTATATCTCTCAGTATTCAGTCTCAATGTGAACGGCTTAAATGCTCCCATAATATGCCACAGGGCTGGAGATTGGATAAAAAGACATGACCCATCCATTTGCTGTCTACAAGAGACTCATTTTGAATCAAAGATACATTCAGACTGAAAGTAAAGGGTGGAGTACCATCTTTCATGACAATGGACCTCAAAAGAAAGCTGGGGTTGCAATTCTCATATCAGATAGATTGGATTTAAAACTAAAGACTATAGTTAGAGACACAGAATTGCACTCTATTATTCTTAAAGGAAGTATTCAACAAGTGGATATGACAATTATAAATATATATGCCCCCAACAGGGGAGCAGCAAGATACACAAGCGAACGCTTAACCAGAATAAAGAGACATATAGATAAAAATACATTAATAGTAGGGGACCTCAACACCCCACTATCAGAAATAGACAGAACACCCTTGCAAATACTAAGCAAAGTTCAAAGGCTTTGAATGCCATACTCGATGCGTGTAGAACACTACACCCCAGAAGCAAAGAACACTAATTCTATTCCAATGCACAAGGAACAGTCTCAAGAACAGACCATGTTCTGGGACACAAATAGGGTCTCAACCGATACCAAAAGATTGAAATTATCCCATGTATATTCTCAGACCACAACGCTCTGAAATTGGAACTCAACCTCAAGGAAAAATTTGGAAGAAACTCAAACGCTTGATGACTAAGAGCCATCATGCTCAGGAATGATTCGATAAACCAGGAAATCAAAAATAAAATTAAACAATTTATGGAGACCAATGAGAATGAAAACACAATGGTCCCAAACCTATGAGATACTGCAAAGGCAGTCCTAAGAGGGAAATAAATAGCCATCCAAGCCTCACACCAAAGAATAGAAAATCTAAAATGCAGTTTTTATATTCACACCTCAAGCAGCTGGAACAGCTACAGAGGGACAGGCCTAATCGACACACAATGAAGCAACTGACCAAGAATAGAGCAGAAATCAATGAAATAGAAACTAGGAGTATAGTAGAGCAGATCAACAGAGCTGGACGCTGGTTCTTTGAGAGAATTAATAACATTGACAGACCTCTGGCAAGACTTATCCAAAATAATTTAAAAGGACCCAAATTAATAAAATTATGAATGAAAAAGGAGAGGTAAAAACCAACAACAATGAAATTGGAAGGATTATTGGAAACTTTTATCAACATCTATATGCCAATAAATTAAGCAATCTGGAATAGATGGAGGCCTTCCTGGAAACCCATAAACTACCAAGACTGAAACAGGAAGAAATTGATTTTTTAAATTGGCCAAATAATTATGAAGAGATTGAGTCAGTGATAAACAACCTTCCAAAAAACAAAACTCCAGGACCAAACGGTTTTCCTGGGGAATTCTACCGAACATTTAAAGAAGAAATAATACTTATTCTCCTAAAGCAATTTCAAAAAGTAGAAACAGAAAGAAAGCTACCAAACTCATTCTATGAGTCCAATATTACCTTGATCCCAAAAGCATGCAAAGACCCCATCAAAAAGGAGAATTACACACTGATTTCCTTAATGAATATGGACATCAAAATCCTCTACAATATCCTTGCAAATAGAATCCAACTGCACATTGAAAGGATTATCCTTCATGACCAATTGGGATTCATCCCTGGGATGCAGGGATGGTACAACATTTGCACATCTATCAGTGTCTTAGATTTTATTCAGAAACAAAAATTCAGAAATCATATGATTCTCTCAATAGATGCAGAAAAAGCATTTGACAAAATACAGCATCCTTTTCTAATTAAAACTCTTCAGAGTGTAGGAATAGAGGGTTCATTTCTCAAGCTCATAAAAGCCATCTATGAAAAGCCTACAACGAAATTATTCTCCATGGGGAAAAGCTGTAAGCCTTTCCCTTAAGATCAGGAACACGACAAGGATGCCCACTCTTGCCACTATTATTCAACATAGCACTAGAAATCCTTGCAACAGCAATCAGGCAACAAAAAGGGATAAAAGGTATCCAAATCGGCAAAGAAGAAGTCAAACTGTCTCTCTTCACATATGACATGATTCTCTATATGGAAAACCCAAAAGAATCCACTCCCAAACTATTAGAAGTTATAGAGTAATTCAGTAATGTGGTGGGATACAAAATCAATGCTCAGAAATCAGTTGCATTTCCATACACGAATAATGAGACTGAAGAAAGAGAAATTAGGGAATCTATCCCATTTACAATAGCACCAAAAACCATATGTTACCTTGGAATTAACTTAAACAGAGACGTAAAGGATCTATATTCTAGAAACTACAAATCACTCTTGAAAGACATTGAAGAGGACACAAAAAGATGGAAAAATACTCCATGCTCATGGATCGGAAGAATTAACATAGTTAAAATGTCCATGCTACCCAGAGGAATCTATACTTTCAATGCTATCTCGATCAAAATAACGATGACATTTTTCAAGGAACTGGAACAAATAGTCCTTAAATTTGTATGGAACCAGAAAAGGCCCCGCATCTCCAAGGAACTGTTGAAAAGGAAAAACAAAGCTGGGGACATCACAATGACGGATTTCGAGTTGTACTACAAAGCTGTGATCACAAAGACAGCGTGGTACTGGCACAAAAACAGGCGCATAGACCAAAGGAACAGAATAGAGAACCAAGAAATGGACCCTCAGCTCTTTGGGCAACTAATCTTTGATAAAGCAGGAAAAAGCTCCCAGTGGAAAAAAGACAGTCTCTTCAATAAATGGTGCTGGGAAAAATGGAAAGCTACATGCAAAAGAATGAAACTTGACCAGTCTCACACACCATACACAAAGATCAACTCCAAATGGATGAAAGACCGCGATGTGAGACAGGAATCCATCAAAATCCTAGAGGAGAACATAGTCAACAACCTCTACAACATCGGCCAAAGCAACCTTTTTCATGACACATCTCCAAAGGCAAGAGAAACAAAAGATTAACTGAACATGTGGGACTTCATCAAAATAAAAAGCTTCTGCACAGCCAAGGAAACAATCAAAAAAACTAAGAGGCAGCCCAAGGAATGGGAGAATATATTTGCAATGGACACTACAGATAAAGGACTGGTATCCAAGATCTACAAAGAACTTTTCAAACTTAATACATGAGAAACAAATAAACAATCAAAAAATGGGCAGAAGATATGAACAGACACTTTTCCAATGAAGACATACAAATGGCTAACACACATGAAAAAATGTTCAAAATCATGAGCCATCAGGGAAATTCAAAGCAAAACCACACTAAGATATTACCTTACACCAGTTAGAATGGCAAAAAATTGACAAGGCAGGAAACAGCAATGGCTGGAGAGGATGTGGACAAAGGGGATCCCTCCTACATTGTTGGTGGGAATGCAGGTTGGTGCAGCCGCCTTGGGAAAACAGTGTGGAGGTCCCTTAAAAAGTTAAAAATTGAGCTACCCTATGACCCAGCCATTGCAATACTGGGTATTTACCTGAAAGATACAGACGTAATGAAGAGAAGGGCCATAAGCACCCCAATGTTCATAGCAGCGTTATCCACAATAGCTAAATCATGGAAGGAACTATGATGCCCTTCAACAGATGACTGGATTACGAAGCTGTGGTCCATATATACAATGGAATATTACTCAGCTATCAGAAAGAACCAGTTCTCAACATTTGGTGCAACATGAATGTCAGTGGAGGCGATAATGCTAAGTGAAATAAGTGAAGCACAGAAAGAGAATTATCATATGATTTCTCTCATCTATGGAACATAAGAAATAGGAAGATTTGTAGGGGAAGAAATGGATAAAGAAAGGGGGTAATCAGAAGGGGGAATGAAGCATGAGAGACTACGGACTCTGAGAAACAACCTGAGGGCTTCAGAGGGGAGGGGTTGGGGGAATGGGATAGACTGGTGATGGGTAGTAAGGAGGGTGCATATTGCAAGGTGAACTGGGTGTTATAGGGAACTAATGAATCATTGAACCTTGCATCATAAACCAGGGATGTACTGTATGGTGACTAACATAATGTAATAAAAAAAAACAAAAAATAAAAAGAATAAAAGGAATAATTGGGGTCCCAGAAGGAGAAGAGGAAATAATTTTTTAAAGAAAGAATACTTGAGAATTTTCCAAACCTGGGGAAAAATTTAGGCATCCAAGTTTATGTGGCTATTTGATCACCCTTTTATCTTAATGCTAAAAGACTTTCTCCAAGTTACACTGTAATGAAACTGTCAAAAAAATCTAAAATATAGAAAATCTAAAAGCAGCCATAGAAAAACAAAATAAAATATTGTAAAATACAAAGACACCTTCATTAAGATATCAGCAGATTTCTCAGCAGAAACTCTGCAGGCCAAGTGACAATAAGATGACATAATCAGTGTTGAAAGAAAAAAAATTGTCTACAAAGAATACTCTATCTGCTAAAGTTATCTTTCATACATGAAGGTGAAAGAAAGATTTTCTTAGACAAACAACAATTGATGGAAATTTTCATCACAAGTCTTGCCTTGCAATAAAATGCTGAAGTTCTTCATGTTGAAAATAAAAGATGCTAAATAAGATCATGAAAACATACAAAAGTATATAACACACTGGTAAAGGTAAATACACCCTTAAAAAACATTAAATCTGAAATAAGATGCTATGTGAAACAATTAACTATACTATAATGTTTAAGGGTAGAGAGTATTATAAATAACCAGAGATGCCATAATTTGTTAACAAATACAAAATATAAAAAATAAAGTTTGGTATCAAAAATTTAAAAGAAAAGAGAGCAAAAATGTAGGGTTTTGAATGTAATCAAAGTCAAGTTGCTTTCAGCTTAAAATGCTTTGGTTTATGTATAAGATGCTTTATTTAAGCCACATGGTAACCAAAAAGCAAAAACCTAAAGTTCCAATCATCAAGAATGGCCAATTTACAAAGGTAGACAGAAACAAAGGAAAAAGAAACAATGGAAGTACAAAACAGCCAGAAATCAACTAATAAGATCACATTAGTAAAACCTTACATATCAATAATTACTCAAAGGGGGCATCTGATTGGCTCTGTTAGCTAAGCATCCGACTCTTGATTTCAGCTCAGGTCATGATCTGTGTGATGAAATCAAGCCCCACATCAGGCTCTGCACTCAATGAGGAGTCTGCCTGAGATTCACTCTCCTCTCCTCCCTCTGCCCCTCCCCCTATGCTCTCACTGTCTTTCTCTCTCTCATTCTCTCTCAAATAAATAAATCAATCTTGAAAAAATTAAAAAAATAATCAATGGATATGGATTAAATTAACCAATCAAAAGGGAGAATGCCTGGATGGATTAAAAGAAAATCAAGACATGGGGTCCCTGGATGAGTCAGTTGGTTAACCATCTGCCTTTGGCTCAGGTCAAGATCCCAGGACTATGGGATTGAGCCATACCTCAGGCTCCCTGCAAAGCAGGGAGCCTGCTTCTCCCTCTCCCTTTGTCTTCTACTCACCCTGGATGTGCTCTCTCTTTCTGTCAAATAAATAAAATCTTTTTTAAAAATCAAGATCTAAGTATATGTGGTCTACAAAAGACACAGGTAAGTTCAAAATGAAGGGATGAAAAAAGACATTTGGTGCACATGGACAATAAAAGGAAATTTGGGCAACTATACTGCTATCAAACAGAATAGGCATGAAGCCAAAATCAGTAACATGAGACAAAGAAAGCCATTACATAATGATGAAGGTTTTATTTTTTTTTATTTTTTTATTTTTTTTAAAGATTTTATTTATTTATTTGACAGAGATAGAGACAGCCAGCGAGAGAGGGAACAAGCAGGGGGAGCGGGAGAGGAAGAAAGCAGGCTCATAGCAGAGGAGCCTGATGTGGGGCTCGATCCCACAATGCCGGGATCACGCCCTGAGCCGAAGGCAGACGCCTAACCGCTATGCCACCCAGGCGCCCCAATGATGAAGGTTTTAATTCATCAAGAAGACATAACAATTAATATACATATATTCCCAAATTTGAACCACCTAAATATGTTAAGCAAATACTAATAGATCTTAAGGGAGAAATATACAACAACACAATAATAGTAGAGGAATTCAATGCCCCACTGTCAGCAATAGATAGATCATCCAGACAGAAAATCAACAAGGAAACATTGGGCTTGAACAATACATTAGACCAAATTGACATGATAGATATATACAGAGAATTCCATTCAACAGCACTAAAGTACACATTATCTTCAAGTGCACTTGAAACTTTCTCCAGGTTAGATCATATGATAGACCACAAAATAAGTCTTAGCACATTTAAAAAGATTGAAATCATACCAAATGTCTTTTCTGACCAAAATGGTATGAAACTAGAAGTCAACAAGAGGAAAGCTGACAAATTCTCAAGTATGTGGAAATAATACACTCCTCAACCACCAATGGGTCAAGAAGAAAGTAAAAGGAAGATCAAGAAATACATTGAAACAAATTAAAATGAAAGCACAACATATCAAAACGTATTGGATGTTGCAAAAGCAGATAGGAAACTTCATTTGTGATAAAAACTTATATTAATAAACAAGAAATAACTCAAATAAACAAGCTCACTTTTACCTCAAGGGGGAAAAAGCAGTTCTGAAGGAGAAGTTTATAGAGATAAATGCATTTATTAAGGAGATAGAGAGATTGATTGGCACCCTCTTGGGAAAACACTGCCTAAGATGAAAAAGTCCCCACAGCCTCTGATATTATTCTTGTCACTACAGTACTATTTCCTGGACACTGGGATAAGGAATATAAGGGAAAAATAGATAAAATAAATGAAAATTAAATGTGTATATGAAATCTTCCTCTGAGCATTAGGAGTCACTTTACCACATCTTAAGCGAGAACAAGGGAATTTTCCTGGAGCTCTTTCTGCCTCTTGGGGGTGCCCCTTCAAGTCTCCCAACTGCCTTGGGTGCAGGGCATGAAAAATTGAAGGGAAAATAGGAAACTCACTATTGGCTTGATGATACTTCAAGTGTTAGTGTCTCTCCCAATTGTATTTCTATGATTTACTTTTCTAAGTCTTATATAGCTGCATTCTGTATTCCCTCCATGCCCATGGTAGCATTACATGGGAGAAATGGTGGTTTATGTTTATGATATATTAAATGGAACCTGAGAATGATAACATTATTTCTAACTTAGAAAATTTAATCAATCTGAACCACACAGTGGGAAAAAATTTGAAAATGAGTTGTAAAAGCTTTTTAAGGGGAAAAAAGGAAAGTATATTTTTACAATGTTTTTATTTCTTCAGTGTTCCAGGAAAAAGATGTCATTGTTACTTTGGCCTGTACAGGTAGTAGAGGAAAACAAAAAACGAAAGAGAAAGAAAGAAAGAAAGAAAGAAAGAAAGAAAGAAAGAAAGAAGAAAGAAAGAAAGAAAGAAAGAAAGAAAGAAAGAAAGAAAGAAAGAAAGAAAGAAAGGTCTACAATCAAAGAAATAAAAATGAATAGAATAAGATCTTGGACAATATAAAGTTAATGACAAATACCCTTCCTGTGTACAATTAAATGTCTTATTTTCAAATCTTCACTTCTTTCTCTGGTAAGTCTTTCTGTAGTTACTTACAATGGGTAGTGTAATTAACTCTTCGTTTTCCAGGCTGACTGTCCGACTCAGAAAAAGAGCAAGTGTCTTGCTCAAGAATGAAAGATCAGGAGACTACTGGGAAGATGACAGTGTAGGAGGATCCTGTGCTTACCTCCTCCCCTGGTCACACCAAGAAAACAGACACATTAGAGCGACTAACTCTTAAAATGATCCCACAACTGGCACAATAGACTTTCCACAATTAATTGTAGTGAGGAAGCCAGGCAGAAAGAAGTAAGAGGGGTGAAGACACAGGAATGAAAATCCCAGCAAGACTAACTGTACAAGGGAGAGACATCACAAAAATGGAGCAGCCAAAGGATTAGATTCCACACAAGTCACCCTGGCATGGGAGACCTGCATGGGGAAAGCAAGTCTCCAAAACATTAACTTTGAAAACCAGTGGGGCTTAACTTTGGGTACTTTAAAAATCAGTGGACTTATCTTCAGGAAAGCCAGAGGGCAATAGGAAAATGAGTCCCCACTCTTAAAGAGCCAGCATAACAAATAATCATGCAGAGACAGAGCAGGGACACAGCATAGAAGCAGCACTTTGAAAAGCACCTAAGGAATACATGAAAAAAAACATATTTGCTAATCTCAGAATGTGTGCTA
Organism: Ailuropoda melanoleuca; assembly: GCF_002007445.2. Classification (NCBI taxonomy): domain Eukaryota; kingdom Metazoa; phylum Chordata; class Mammalia; order Carnivora; family Ursidae; genus Ailuropoda; species Ailuropoda melanoleuca. The sequence goes on from NC_048232.1 coordinate 63,106,910, forward strand.
GAGAGGCAGGGATCTTTATAAAACTTCTCCAAGAACAAAAGATCTGGAAAGTGCAAATTCTCTCCCCACCACTCTCACTGCCCAGCTTAGATAGACAAACACTTACCAGAACCAGAGAAAACACTCTCTCCTTATCTTGCTAACACCCAGTGCCCTGTCCCCATCTTTCACTGTGGATCCCACCCCATCCAACCCTTCCCATTCAGAAAGTATCCTTCCAAAACAGCTCCTTTCCTGACACACATTGCAAGCAAACCCAGCAGGGACTGACACCATTCCAAAATGACTCCTGCCCTAGGTAGAGGGGAAGATAATCACACATACCAGTGTGCCCACAGTCTCAGAAGCAGAACCTCATATCTGGCAGTGCAGAGAGAGCACTCTGCCTATTAGATGGACTAGGAGTAGGTAGCTAGTCTGACTGACAGCCCCACCCACCCATAAAAGCATCTCAGCAGACAGAACAGAGAAAGCACCCTGTAATTCAGTGCAGTTGCAACACCAACAGAGAGTTTGAGGGCAGGTATCTGGTCTGACTGTGAATCCAGCTCATGAATTGAAATCTCTCAGGGAACATCATAAGGTCCTAGTTCAATGCAACTGAAGCACCTGTAGATGGACATGGAAGGTATCTAGTCTGACTGCCGACATTGCCTGACTACAAGCCAGCAGTATCCCCAGATAAGACCTATAATAGCAAAAGGAATGAACCCTGCCAAAAATATCCACAACAGGCAAAGTGGGCCATTGAAGTAAACTGGGCAAAGGCAATGTTGCTAAGTCACAAGAGAAGGCTGCACACAGCTCACATAGGTACACCACTGAAACTCCAGATTCTGGTTAACAGGGGGCATTAAGCTACATGGCAATGCAAGACATCTTCTTCATAAGAACTCTACTTTCAAGATTAAGAGATGCAGATGACTTTCCTAATCTAGAGATATAAAGACAGAGAGTTACAACACCCCAAAAATAAAAATAATCCAGTTTAAAAAGGGGCAGAGGACATGAATAAACATTTTTCCAAAGAAGGCAAGATATACAGATGACTAATGAACATGTGAGAAGATGCTCAACATCACTCATAATCGGGGAAATACAAATCAAAACTACAATATTAACTCACACCAGTCAGAATGGCTAAAATTAACAACACAGGAAACAACAGGTGTTGTCAAGGATGCAGAGAAATGGGAACACTCTTACACTGTTGGTGGAAATCCAAATTGGTATAGGCACTCAGGAAAACAGTATGGAGGTTCCTCAAAAAGTTAAAAATAGAACTACCATAGACCCAACAATTGCACTACTAGGTATTTACCTGAAGAATAAAAAAAAAATACTGATTAAAAGGGATACATGCACCTCAATGTTTATAACAGCTTTATCAACAATAGCCAAATNTAATATTACATTACATATATATAATATATATATATATATATATGTAATGTAATATTACTAAACCATAAAAAATAATGAAATCTTGCCATTTACAATTATGTGGGTGGAACTAGAGAGTATTATGCTAAGCAAAATAAGTCAGAGGGAGAAAAATACCACATGATTTCACTCATGCAAGGAATTTAAGAAATGTAACAGATGAAAACAGGAAAAAAGAGAAAGGCAAAACATAAAACAGACTGAATTATAGAAAACAAATCAAGGGGTTGCTGGAGGAAATGTGGGCAGGAGGATGGGTTAAATGGGTGATAGGTATTAAGGAAGGCACTTATTATGATGAGCACTGGGTGTTGTATGGTAGTGATGAATCACTAAATCCAAAACCTGAAACTATATTACACTCTATGTTAACTAACTGGAATTTAAATAAAAACTTGGGAGAAAAAATAGGTCATGGGTATCAAGGAGGTCACTTGCTCTTTTCAGCACTGGGTGTTGTATGTGGGTGATGAATTACTAAATTATACAACTGAAACTACTATTACACTGTACATTAACTAACTGGAATTTAAATAAAAACTTGAAAAATTGCACAGAGAGTTAGATAAAATGAGGAGAGAGAGAGAGAGGGAAATATCCTATATGAAAGAACAGGACAAAACAACTGCAAAACAGCTAAATGAAACATAGATGAGCAACATGCATGACAAATAATTCAAAATGATTTGTTTTTTTAATTTTTTTGAAAAGATTCTTTGATGAAAGGAGTCACTGAAAATGTCTGTGTGTTTGCAACACAATGAAATTGACAACATTAAATATATGTACTTCTTTTACTAGACTCTTTGTGACCCAAGTGTATCAGTTCTAAGAGGATTCAGAGTAAATCCCAATATGATAAAATCTATGTGTAACAAAAATTTGTTTCAGCCTCCAGCTAAAAGTTCTCTTATTTCAAATAATATCAAACCTGCATGCATAGATTTGGGCCTGTTGTGTGTAAGGTGCAGTATTTGGAAAACTTGTTGACATATTTCAGTACCCAGAGACTAATGCAGAGCCTGGCACACAGTAAAACCTTTATTTCCTGTCTTATGTATTCTCTTCTCCCTTTACCTCTCATCCCAGAATTTGTAGCATTTCACAGACCTAGGTTTTTTGTTTGTTTTGTGTATGTGTTCAATGATTCATCAGTCGCATCAAAGAAACCTGGGGTGGCAATTCTCATATAAGACCAATTAGATTTTTTAAAAAGACTGTAGTAAGTGATGTAGAGGGACACTATATCATACTTAAACAGTCTATCTAACAAGAAGATTTAACAATTGTAAATATCTATGTCCCCAACATGGGAGCAGCCAACTACATAAGCCAATGGTTAACCAAAATAAAGAATCATATTGATAATAATGCATTAATAGTAGGAGACCTCAACACTTCACTCTCAGCAGTGGAAATATCATTAAACAGAAGATCAAAAACGAAATAAGAGCTTTGAATGACACACTGAAACAGATGGACTTCATAGATGTCTACAGAACTTTCCACCCTAAAACAACAGAATAGTCATTCTTCTTGAATGCATACAGAACTTCCTCCAGATTAAACCACATACTGGGTCACAAATCAGGTCTCACCCAATACCAATAGACTGAAATTATTCTCTGCATGTTTTCAGACCACAATGCTTTGCAACTGGAACTCAATCACAAGAAAAAAATTTGGAATGAATTCAAACACTTGGAAGTTAAAGAGCGTCCTCCTCAAGAAAGATTGGGTCAACCAGGAAAATAAAGAATAACTTAAACAATTCATGGAAACCAATGAGAATGAAAACACATCAGTCCAAAACCTACGGGATACTGCAAAGATGATCCTAAGGGGGAAATACATAGCCTTCCAAGCCTCTCTCAGAAAATTAGAAAAATTCCAAATGCACAAGCTAACATTACACCTAAAGGAGCTGGAGAAACAACAGCAAAGACAACATAAACCAAGCAGGAGAAGAGAAATAATAAAGATTAGAGCAGAGATCAATAAAACAGAAAGCAGAAAAACAGTACAGCAGATCAACAAAACTAGAAGCTGGTTCTTTGAAAGAATTAATAAAATTGATGAACCTCCAGCTAGACTTATCCAAAAGAAAAGAGAAAGGACCCAAATTAATAAAATAATGAATGAAAAGGGAGAGGTCAGGACGAACACCAAGGAAATAGGAACAATTATTAAAAATTTTACCAACAACTATATGCCAACAAATTAAGCAACCTGGAAAAAATGGATGCCTTCCTCAACACTTATAAACTACCAAGACTGAAACAGGAAGAAATAGAAAATCTGAATAGACCAGGAACCAGCAGGGAACTTGAAGCAGTAATCAAAAACCTCTAAAAAAACAAGAGTCCAGGGCCAGGTGGGTTCCAAGGGGAATTCTACCAGACATTTAAAGAAGAAATAATACCTATTCTACTGAAGCTGTTTCAAAAAATAGAAACAGAAGGAAAAATTCCAAGCTCGTTCTATGAGGCCAGCATTACCCTGATCCCCAAACCAGGCAAAGACCCCATCAAAAGGGAGAATTACAGACTGATATCCCTGATGAATATGGATGCCAAAATACTCAACAAGATCCTAGCCAATAGGATCCAACAGTACATTAAAAGGATTATCCATCACAACCAGGTGGGATTTATTCCTGGGATGCAAGGGTGGTTCAACATTTGCAAATCAATGAACATGATAGAGCACATCAATTAAAAAAAAAGACAAGAACCATATGAGCCTTTCAATTGATTCAAAAAAAGGATTTGACAAAATACACCATCCTTTCCTGATTAAAACTCTTCAGAGTGTAGGGATAGAGGGAACATTCCCCAATATCATAAAAACCATCTATGAAAAGCCCACAGAGAATATCATTTGTAATGGAGAAAAGCTGAGAGCTTTTCCCAAGGTCAGAAAAATGACAGAGATGCCCACTCTCACCACTATTGTTTAACACAGTGCTAGAAGTCCTAGTCTCAGCAATCAGACAACAAAAAGAAATCAACAGCATTCAGATTGGCAAAGAAGTCAAACTCTCTCTCTGCAGATGACAGGATATTTTATGTGGAAAACCCAAAAGACTCCATCCCCAAATTACTAGAACTCATACAGCAATTCAGCAATATGGAAGGATACAAAATCAATGCACAGAACTCAGATGCTTTTCTATACACTGAGACTGAAGAAGGAGAAATTAAGAAATCTATTCCATTTACAGTAGCACCAAAACCGATAAGATACCTAGGAATAAACCTAACCAAAGAGGTAAAGGATCTATACTCTAGAATCTACAGAACACTTATGAAAGAAATTGAGGAAAACACAAAGAGATGGAAAAGCATTCCGTGCTCATGGGTTGGAAGAATAAACATTGTTAAAATGTCTATGCTGCCCAGAGAAATCTATGTGTTCTATGCCATCCCTATTAAAATACCATTGACATTTTCCCCCCTCGCTTTCAATCTGAAGGTATCTTTAGATTCAAAATGAGTCTCTTGTAGACAGCATATGGAAGGGTCCTGTCCTTTTATCCAATCTGCAACCCTGTTCCATTTCATGGAACATTTAGACCACTCACATTGAGAGTGACTATTGAAAGATACGCATTTAGTGCCATTATATTGCCTGTAAAGTCCCTGTTTCTATAGATATTCTGTTTCTTTGTGGTCTATGTGATTCTTGTGGTCTCTCTTTGGTTACAGAATCCCCCTTAATATTTCTTGCGGGGCTGGCTTGGTGGTCACATATTCCTTCAGTTTCTGTCTGTCCTGAAAGCTCTTTATCTCTCCATCCATTCTGAATGACAGCCTTGCTGGATAAAGTATTCTTGGCTGCATGCTTTTCTCATTTAGTATCCTGCACATGTGTCACCAGCCCTTTCTGGCTTGCCAGGTCTCTGTGAACAGGTCTGACATTATTCTGATATTCCTCCCTTTGTATGTAAGAAATCTCTTCCCCCTAGCTGTTCTCAGAATAGTTGTCTTGCCTCTAGGATTTGCAAGTTTTACTATTATATGCCGGGGTGTTGGTCTATTTTTATTTTTCTTGGGAGGGGTCCTCTCTGCCTCTTGGACATGAATGCTTGTGTCCTTCCCCAAATTAGGGAAGTTCTCAGGTATGATTTGCTCAAATATACCTTCTAGTCCTCTCTCTCTCTCCACCCTCTCAGGGATTGAAATAATTCTGACCTTGGAATGTTTCATGGCATCATTGACCTCTCTAAGTCTGTTCTCATGGGCTTCTAGCTGCTTGTCCCTCTCCTCCTTGGCTTTCTTTGTTTCTATTAGCTTATCTTCTAGATCACTAATTCATTCTTCTGCCTCATTTACCCTGGCTGCTACAGTATCCAGTTTAGACTCCATCTCATTCATAGCATTTTTAGGTTAGGCCTGATTAGATCTCATTTCTGCCCTTAGAGATTCTATACTGTTGCTAATGGTTTTCTCAAGCCTTGCTATTGACTTCATGATTGTTATCCTGAGGTTGATCTCTGACATCTTGCTTATATCCGTATCCATTAATTCTGTGGGAGAGGCCATTGTCTCTGGTTCTTTTCGTTGTTGGGAGTTACTCCTCCTCATCATTCTGTTGAGGGATGGTTGGGGGAATATACAGTGTCCAAAATATCTACCATGACCCAAGCAAGATGCACCCTAACAAAATCCGGAGCGGCCAGAAGCCAACACCAAAACCAACAAAGCCAAAATGAAACACAAGAATAAAAGTAATAAAATCAAAATAAAATTTAAAAAATAATTAAGAATAAAAAAGGGGGGAGGGGGAGGGGTTATAATATCTCCATGTGGAAAAAGGATTTTTCAGTTGTTCCTGGGTGTATTTTGTTTTGTTTTTTAGAGGACACTACTTTTCAAAATTACAGAGAAAGTAAAACTTTTAAATATTTTTAAAGGCAATATGGAAAAATGAAGCATATATCTATAAAAAAGTACAGGTGTGAAGAAGTATAAATTAAAAAGCTACTATGAAATATAAGTTGATATATTAAACATCTAGTTGAAATGAGAAAAAAGGTAAAGAGAAAAAAACAGAGAAAAAGCATAAGAAAAAAAAAAAAGAAAAAGAGTTGTATCTGAAAAATAAACAAGCCATGAGGCAACGCCTGGAGCTCAGTATACTATTTTTCTCTGGTGTTGGGATTTTACAGTCTTATAGGGATCCTAGGGCTGTCATTCTCTTGTTCTTCCAGCCTGTCTTCTGGGGGAGGGGTCTGCCACACTGTTTCTCAGGCAACCCTGCTTGGGCAGAGGAGCCCTGCCCCTTTGGCGGTGGGGGGGGGGCTGCATTCAGTGGAAACCAGTTTTTTGAGGTGTTGTTCTCTGGCAATTTTTCATGCCTCTTCGAGGGTCAGAGCAAAAATGGCCACACCCAAACCTCTGTCCCAGAGTAGAGAAATCGCAGTCTGCTCTCTTCACTAAACCTCCAGGACACACAGTCTTGTTTCTGTATGTGCCACTGAAAACCACAGCATTCCATAGTGCCTGCCCACAGTGACTCTCTGAGAGGTCATCTCAAGGGTCGGGGGTCCTCCATGCCCTTTGTACTTCTAAAACTGTGAATGGCCAAGGGATAGTGCTTATGTGCTTATGTCGAGGGGTGGGGGAGAGAAATGGTGCTGGGTAGCTCCTTTTTCCCCTGAGAGGGGTTTCCCTACTTTCTACCTTCCTCAATTTGGCCTCTTCTCTTCCTCTAATTGTGGCGCTTGTTATATCAGTTCACAGGGCGATTTCTTTGATATTCAAATGATTTGACTGCTTTCCGGTTGTGTTCCAATGATGAGAGAAGCCTAAGGTCCTTCTACCACCCTGCCATCTTAGCTCCTCTCACCCTATGTATTTTTATTGGAGCATTTAGTCTGTATACATCCAAAGTAATTATAGAGAGTTATGTATTTATTGCTATTTTATTAGTTTCTCATTAGTTCTGGAGATTTTCTCTGTTCCTTTCTTTTCTTTGTCACTTTTTGTCTCTCCTTTCCACTCATACAGTCCCCTATAATATTTCTTGCAGGGCTGTGTTAGTGGACACAAACTCCTTTAGTTTTTGTTTGTCTGGGAAACTCTTTATCTCTCCTATTCTGAATGATACCCTTGCTTGACTGTGTTTTCTTGACTACAGATTTTTCCCATTCAGCACATTGAATACATCATGTCATTCTCTTCTGGCTTGTCACATTTCTGTTGAGAAATCACTTAGGCTTATGGGCTTTCCGTTATAAGCTAAGGAGTTCTTCTGTGTTGGTGTTTTTAAGATTTTTTTCTTTATTGTTATATTTTGCAAATTTAATGAGAATATGTTTTGATGTTGGGCTGCTTTTGTTGATTGTGGTGAGATTTCTCTTTGCCTCCTGGATCTGGCTGTCTCTTTCCTTCCCCAGATTAAGGAAGTTTTCAGCTATTATTTCCTCAAATAAACTTTCTGACCTCTTTCCTGTCTCTTCTTCTGTAATTCCTATGTAATGAATATTATTACATTTGATGGAGACACTGAGCTCTCAAAATCTATCTCTTGCCTCATAATACCCCTTTCTCTCTTTTATTCATCTTCATTACTTTCCATTATTTTTTCTTCTGTGTCTCTAATTCATCCCTCTGCTTTTCTGACCTACTACTGTTCATTGCATCAATATTTTCCCAATCATATCTATTGCATTCTTCATCTCTGACTGATTTTTAACTCTTACCTTTTTAGTAAGGGTCTCACTCATGTATTTTGTTGTTTGTTCAACCAAAGTGAGTATCCTTATGATTATTGCTTTAAATTCTCCATCAAGCATGTTACGTATATCTGTTTCACTTAGATCTCTAGCCCTGGCCTTGTTTTCTTCTTTCATTTGGGATAAATTCCTCCACTTTGGCATTTTTTCTGTGTCTCTGTCTTCTTCTGTATGTTGGCAAACCCAGTTCTATCTCCTGATTCTGAATGTAATGGCCTTATGAAGAAGAGTTCTTGTAGTGCCCAGGACCTGGCACTTCAGTGCATGTCTCTGGTGTGTGCTACAGGTACTCTGCTGCTGTGTTTTGGCTGCTCTGTCTTCAGGCCAGTCAACTGCAGAGGCTTTTCTTGCCTGCAGTGGGCAGTGTTTGGTACCTGGCTGAATGTGACAAGTTTTAACTAGGTGTGTTCTGTTCTAATTGTGAAATGAGATTTGGTGCCATATCCACTAGAACTGAGGTCCTGTGGTACTCTCTGATCTGGAGACATGGTGTGGGCATGGGTTTATGCTGGTCTTTAGGGGAAGGGACAAATGTGCTGATATTGAGGCAAGTTTGCCTGAGTGGGACACTGCCACCAGAATGCAGGTTTGTGGGTCTTGTAAACATGTTAGGCAGCCAGTGTCAACAGTGCACTGATTCCTACAGTTGGCTCTTGTTTATGCTGAGGGCCATCAGAGGGAAAAAGCCTAAGTCAGCTATTTTGTTCCTAGAGAGGCATCTCCATGAAAGCTGCCTCTCAGTTACACTCTCCAAGAAGGGAAAATACTCTCCCCACTGTGTGCTCCAGACATTTTTCAGATTGTTGTTTCAAGCTTTCTCCACTAGGGTTTTTATTTCTCTGCCTTCTCTCCAGGACCAGTGCAGGGAATTCTAGTCTCTATCCCAACCAAGCCTGCATACCATTAAACTCCATGCTTCAGAGATGTGGTGTAGGTTGAGGCTTGTTCTGTTCTTGTGGAGGAGGGGCTCATCATGCTGGGACTGAGGCAAGCTTGATTGATAAGGGCAATCCCACCAGAGTGCAAGGGTTTGAGACTTGGTGTAAGCAAGTTAGATCTCTAGTGTCTAAGCTGCATTGCTTTCTTCAGGTGCCTCTGTGTTTATGCTGAGGAGTAGGGGAGGGAAATGCTGCCAACCAGCTCCTTTGCTCCAGAGAGGAAAATCTGTGAGTACTGTCTCTCAGGGATGGGCTCAGAGAAGAGCAAATACTCTCCCCACTGTGTGCTCCAGGTATTCTTTAGATTGCTGTTTCCTTGGGCTCCTGGGTGGCTCAGTTGGTTAAGCATCTGCATTTGGCTCAGGTCATGATCCCAGCATCCTGTGATCAAGCAACGCATCTCACTTTGCCTGCCTCTCCCTCTGTCTGCCATTCCCCCTTCTTGTGCTCTCTCTCACAATCAAGTGAATAAATAAAATCTTTAAAAAAATAAAGAAAGAAAGATTGCTGTTTCCCTGTCATCTGTCCCTGGGTTGTTTTTTTGCCTTCTCTCTTGGAGCAGGGCATTGCCCTTAGGGTTCTTTCCCAAACAAGCCCTCTGACCTTTAAAACTCAAGGCTTTAAGTCTTGCTAGTATCAGGAACTCAAATATTCAGGCCCTCTCATCTTCTAAGCCAATCTCTTTGGGGAAAATTTCTCCTTCTATATTTCCCTGTGAGCTCCTCTCTCTCTCTTGCTCTTCTCTGCAACCATGGCTTCCTTCCTTCCACAGTACAAGAGATCCATTTCTTCCCTAAGCTGTGCATCTGCTTTTCCTACCTTCTTGGATGTAATCCTTTCTTCAGTTGTGGGATTTCATCCATCAAACTTCAGGTCAATTTTGGGGGTATTTAGAATGATTTGATAGTTATCTAGTAGATAGTTATCATGGAATGAAAGGAGCCTAGGGTTCTTTTAGTCTGACACCATCATCCCTCTTGGAACCATAAATTGAATTGTTTTCCTTATTTCTCTTTCTTCTGCTTCATTATTGGTGTACAGAAATTTAACAGATTTCTGTAAGTTGATTTTGTATTGTGTGACTTTACTGAATTCATTTATCAGTTCTAGCAGATTTTTGGCAGAGTTGTAAAAGTTTTCTCTATATAGTATGTCATTGGCAAATAGTGAAAGTTTTATTTCTTCTTTCCAATTTGGATGCCTTTTATTTCTTTTTGTTTTCTGAATGTTGTGGCTAGAACTTCCAGTAGTACATTGAATGATATTGGTGAAAGTGGACACCCTTATCTTGTTTCTGAGCTTAGAGGAAACGTTCTCATTATTCTCCATTAAGGATGATGGGGTTTTTCATACATAGCCTTTATTATGTTGAGGTATATTCCCTCAAAACATATTTTGTTGAGGGTTTTTACCATGAATGGATGTTATACTTTGTCCAGTGCTTTTTCTCCATCTGTGGAACAGATCATATGGCTCTTATCCTTTCTCTTATTCAGGTCATGTATCACATCAATTGGTTTGCAAATATTGAACCATCCTTGCATCCCAGGAATTAAGCTCACTTGGTTATGGTGCCTGTTTTTTTTTTTTAATTTTTATTTATTTTTTTAATGGTTCTTTATTATATAATGTTAGTCACCATACAGTACATCCCTGGTTTCTGATGTAAAGTTTGATGATTCATTAGTTGGGTATAACACCCAGGGCACCATGCAATACGTGCCCTCCTTACTACCCATCACCAGCCTATCCCATTCCTCCACCCCCCTCCCCTCTGAAGCCCAGTTTGTTTCTCAGGGTCCATAGTCTCTCATGCTCCATTTCCCCTTCTGATAACCCCCCTTTCTTTATCCCTTTCTTCCTCTACCAATCTTCCTAGTTCTTATGTTCCATAGATGAGAGAAATCATATGATAATTGTCTTTCTCAGCTTGACTTATTTCACTTAGCATTATCTCCTCCAGTGCTGTCCATGTTGCAGCAAATGTTGAGAACTCATTCTTTCTTTTTTTTTTTAAAGATTTTATTTATTTATTTGACAGAGATAGAGACAGCCAGCGAGAGAGGGAACACAAGCAGGGGGAGTGGGAGAGGAAGAAGCAGGCTCCTAGCAGAGGAGCCTGATGTGGGGCTCGATCCCATAACACCGGGATCACGCCCTGAGCCGAAGGCAGACGCCCAACCGCTGTGCCACCCAGGCGCCCCAAAAGAACTCATTCTTTCTGATAGCTGAGTAATATTCCATTGTGTATGAGGACCACAACTTCTTAATCCAGTCATCTGTTGAAGGGCATCTCGGCTCCTTCCATGATTTAGCTCTTGTGGACAATGCTGCTATGAACATTGAGGTGCATATGGCCCTTCTCTTCACTACGTCTGTATCTTTGAGGTAAATACCCAGTAGTACAATGGCTGGGTCATAGGTTAGCTCAATTTTTAACTTTTTAAGGGACCTCCACACTGTTTTCCAGAGTGGCTGTACCAACTTGCATTCCCACCAACAATGTAGGAGGGATCCCGTTTCTCCACATCCTCTCTAGCAATTATTGTTTCTTGCCTTGTCAATTTTTGCCATTCTAACTGGCATAAGGTGGTATCTTAGTGTGGTTTTGCTTTGAATTTCCCTGATGGCTAATGATTTGGAACATTTTTTCCTGTGTCTGTTAGCCATTTGTATGTCTTTTTTAAAAATATGCTTTTGAATTCAGTTTGCTAGTATTTTGTTGAGAATTATTGCATCTATATTCATCAGGGTTATTAGCCTGTGGTTCCCTTTTATAGTGGTGTCTTTATCTGGTTTTGGTTTAAGGGTAATGGTGACTTCATAGAATGAATTTGGAAATTTTCTTTCCTTTTCTATTTTTTGGAATAGTTTAAGAAGAATAGATTTTAATTCTTCTTAAATGTTAGATAGAATTTACCTGTGATGCTATCTGGTCCTGGACTCTTATTTGTTGAAAATTTTTGTTTACTGAATCAATTTATTTGCAGGTTTTCAGTCTGTTCAAGTTCTCTATTTCTTCCTGTTTCAGTTTTGGTAGTTTATATGTTTCTAGGCATGTGTCCATCTCTTCCAGGTTGTCCAATTTGTTGGCATATCGTTTTTCAAAATATTTTCTTACAATTTTTGTATATCTGTGGTGTTGGTTGTTATTTCTCTCTCATTTGTAATTTTATTTATTTGACTCATTTACCTTTTTTCCTTGATAAGTGTGGTTAGAGGTTTATCAATTTTACTGATTTTTTTTTCAAAGAACAATCTCCCAGTTACATTCATGTTTTCTATTTTTTTCTTGTTTCTATATCATTTATTTCTGCTCTAATCATTATTCTTTTTTTCCTTCTGCTGGTTTTAGGTTTTGTTGTTTTTGTTGTTGTAGCTCCTTTATGTGCAAGGAAGGTTAAGTGGCTTATTTGAGATTTTTCTTGCTTTTTGAGGTAGTACTGTATTGCTATACGCTTCCCACATACAAACATTTTTGCTTTTGAACTGTTGTGTTTCATTTTCATTTGTTTCCATGTGATTTTTTTATGTCTTATTTTATCTCCTATTTAACTGATTCATTGTTTAGTAGCATGTTTTTTAACCTCCATGCATTTGTGGTCTTTCCAGATTTTTTCTCGTGTTTGAATTCTAGTTTCATACTGTTACAATCAGAAAAGGTGCATGGTATTACTTTGATTTCCTTGAACTTGTTTGGGCTTGTTTCGTGGTCTAATATGTGATCTATTTTGCAGAATGTTCTGTGTGCACTTCAAAAAAATGTGTATGCAATGCAAATCAAAAGTACAATGAGATATCACCTCACACTTGTCAAAATAACTACAATTAATAATACAAGAAACAATAGGTATTGGCAAGGATTTGGAGAAAGAGGAATCCTCTTCCACTGTTGGTAGGAATGCAAAATTGTGTACCCATTCTGGAAAATAGTATGGAAGTTCCTCAAAAAGTTAAAAATAGCACTACCCTATGATACAGAAATTGTACTACTAGGTATTTACCCAAAGAATACAAAAATACTAATTTGAAAGCATTCATGCACCCCGATGTTTATAGCAGCATTATCTACAATAGCCAAATTATAGAAACTGTCCATGTGTCATTGACTGATGAATGGATAAAGAAGATGCAGTATATATACAGTGTAATACTACTCAGCAATAAAAAAGAATGAAATCTTGCTGTTTGCAATGATGTGGATGGAACTAGAGAATATTGTGGTAAGTACAATTAGTCAGAAAAAGACAAATACCATATGATTTGACACAGGTGGAATTTAAGAAAGAAAATGAATGAGTGTACAGAAAAAAAAATTGAGAAAGAGGCAAACCAAGAAACAGACTCTTAACTATATAGAACAAACTGGTGGTTGCCAGAAGGGAGGTTGGTGGGGGATGGGTTAAATAGTTCATGTATTTAAAGAGGGCACTTGTTTTGATGAAAACCAGATGTTGTACGAAGTGTTGGATCAGTATGTTGTACACTTGAAACTAATATCACACTATACGTTAACTAACTGGAATATAAATAAAAACTTAAAAACAGTAGTTTATAATCATTCAACACTATTGAGTGGCTATGATATGCTAAGCACTCTTCTATTGCAGAAAATTAGACACAGTTGAGAATGACACAGACAGGGTACCTATTCACAAGGAACTTTCATTTTAACAGAGCAAGAGAGAATATACAGATGGATATTCAAGCAAATTTCAGATTGTGACAAATAACAGGAAAAAATTGAAACAAGTTAAGGTTATAGGGAGTCGAGAGCTACTTTAGATGGTCCATGTGGGGTACTCCAAAGGAGTCAAATATGAACAACAAAAGAGCCATTCAAGCAAGGACTGTGATGAAGAGAGGTCTAGACAGAGGGAACTGAAAGTACAAAGGCCGTAAGGCAAAGTGAGCTTGAGGTGTTTGAGGAAAAACAAGAAGCTTGTGTGGTAAGAGTATTATGAGTGAGTGAGGAGGTCAGATGAGATAAAGATGAAGTATAACTGAAGGTCAGATCATATAGGACCATAATATGCTCTTTACATTTTATTGTAAATGCAATGGATCTAAATTGCAGAGACTGAAGCAAAGAAATAAATGATCTTTTTTATAATTTTAGAAAATTGGAATTATTTTGTGGAGAAGAGATTCTAGGGGAACAGAATAAAAATGGGAATACCAGTTAGGAGGCTATTTCAGCCATCCCAAGGGATATTTGTCATCATAAACATGATGAGAAGTTTTGAAATTAGAGCAGACTATCACAAGCCAAATTTGTGTAGTAAAACAACAGCATGCATTTATTAAGTGAAAAGCCCAATTTAAATTACACCTTCATATTTATGTAATGTAAGTTATTTAAGTAAAATTAATATTTATATCCTGTTTATCATAAAAAGTATGGCTTGAGACCCCCTATAATAAAAAATACAGATAAAATATGACTATTATAATGGTAAAAGAGCCAATTGACACAGGCAAAATGAAAACTGGGTTAAAAAGTGCTTGCTGCAGTTGAGCATACATTTTTTATAACTTCCTAATAGCCACGGCTAATTTATTAGGCACAATACTATTTATCAAGAGGAATACATTTTACCCCTTGGAACTAAACTGCAGTATAACGTTATCTTGTGGATCTTTATACGTAAGTGTAAGGGCATTGAGCAAACTAATAGATGATGTTGGTTTCATTTTTAGTATTATTTTTTAGTGCAACTATTTCTTTGACCTCTTTTGGATATAAACACTATTGTTACTGAATAAGAATGCTGACTATTATATAATGTATCTATACAACATCTACTAAAAAGAAAATCTGATCAAATTAGCTTATCTGACTTGAAATTCAAAAGCAATCACCTTCCTTTTACAATAAACTACTTATCTTTTTACATCAATATAATAATGATGATAATATGAATAGCTTTACCCTTACTAAGCACTTACTATGTGATAATCACCTTATATAGATTAGTACCTATTAATATTATCCATGTTTTATAAAGAGCAGGTTGAAATTTAGAAATATTAAATGATTAAAGCCCAAGGTCACAGCCTGTAAATGAAAAAGCTGGCATCCAAACTCAGAATTGAATTGGAAATCCATGATTTTAATCATTACTGCATCTAAGTGGAGAGCTTTTTTTTTAAGTTTAGAAAGGGTAGGGTTTTATGAAGTTAACTAATTCCAAATGATGGTAACCTCTATGGAATCAATTATTATTTGTATCCCACCCTCTTGTGGGTGGCTGAGTCAGGTAGTGCTCTACTCTGCTTTCTTTAACACTGTGTTCCATCTGTTTCAAGGATTACCATGTTTGCTTTGGACAGTCCCAGTTTCTGCATTTTGTCCCAGTATAACTATTAATAGCATCTTATTTCAATCTCAAAAGCATTCAGTTTTGAAGAGTACATTCCTTAGCTACCTAACTTGGCCTATAGCAATACAAGTGGTTACTAGAAATTAAAATACTTTTCCAATTTGAGCTTTCTCCTACTTAGGTAAGAATGGTATTGCCAGAACATTTTGGCACACATTTTCTTCCTTTATCCTTTACTTAACGTCATTGTTAAGTACCTCAGAAGAAGGGAATATAAGGCATAGAAAGTGCAAATAGTGGCAGAAGGAGAGGATGATGAAGATACACCTTGACGTAGTTTTGCTGAATGCTAGAACCCCAATTGAATTTCTCCTCATTTACCTACCTCAATAGTTTCTGCTTCTCTGTATTTTTGCCTGTACTTTAAAGTAACAGCTGTATTTTGATTGGGATAGCATTGAAAGCGTAGATTGCTCTGGATAGCATGGACATTTTAACTATGTGAATTCTTCCAATCCATGAGCATGGAATATTTTTCCACCTGTTTGTGTCTTCTTCAATCTCTTTCAAGAGTGATTTGTAGTTTCTAGAATATAGATCCTTTACGTCTCTGGTGAAGTTAATTCCAAGATAACGTATAATTTTTGGTGCTATTGTAAATGGGACAGATTCCCTAATTTCTCCTTCTTCAGTCTCATTGTTCATGTATAGAAATGCAACTGACTTTTTTTCAGCCGGTCCCCTGAGTTGAGCTGGATAGGTACCAGACCAGCAGGAATATCCACGGAGTCAGCCTGAGATGCAGGAAGATACATCTGGATCTCTACAAATGAACATCTCCANGCAGGAAGATACATCTGGATCTCTACAAATGAACATCTCCAGCGCTGAGTATCGAGGTACGAAGCGGGGAGCCGTGAAACCGCGCACAGATATCCGAAGCTAAACAGAAGGGGGAGGGAGCCGCCGTGTCAGGGCGCCGGGAAGCGGTAGCCACCTACAAGGGGGAGCGAAGAGACCCGGACCCGCACGCTTGAGACAGCAGGCTGAGAAGGGAGCTCCGGGACCGTCCGCGGGGCGGCTGANAATGCACACGATAGAAGAGGCACTGCTATGATTACCATTTTATAAATGAGTCAGCTGACGCTTAGAAAGAGGCAGAGTAATTTGCTAAAATACCAGCTAATTAACGGTGGAACTAGGATTTGAACCATGGGGTACCTATGATCTTGAACTACAGGATGCATTATTGACCAAGGTGCCCAGCTGCAGCTTACTGAAATCCATTGCAGGGATGCTATGACAGGTCCATTTCCAGATGATGTGGGGTTCTCTGACAGCTCACACTTTGCATTAAGTGTGCCTCAAGATCTTTGCCAAATCTCTGTTAGACTTCACAACAGCCTAGGATGCTTCCACCCAGCCCTCCCCCCTCCCCTCCTTCACTTAAGGTCAGACAAGCATCACTGATGATGGCTCAACCAGCCTATCCCAGTTCTCTCCTCCATTGTCTCTAACTCAGCCGTTTCTCTTAAGAAAATTCTTGCATGTTTAATCCCATTTTGACATCTATTTTCCAGAGGACCCAAACTAACACAATCAGCCAAACTGATTCGAGAGTCCAAACTATTGACTACCATCCCAGAAGTGGTAGAATGAAATGTTTCTGTGGAATTCCTTGAGATTCCACTGGGAAGATCAAATAAAATATGTGGGAAGATTTTATAATCTCTTAAACTGAATTCAGGTGTAAGTTGTCCTTATCGTTCAGGGTTCACACAGCATGGTTTGCCTTGGGATCTGTCTGCTCTCAGCCACCAGCTTAGGTGTGGATGATTTCCAATTTATCATTTAATCTAATGATTGCTTCTTTGTGAGAATTGCCATCTTCTCACTTTAATTTTTACCATACTTAGCATAGCCGTGATTTATGAGGTGTGTTAGTGACACTAAAACTCTAAGTTGCCTTTTATCCACATAAAGTAGGATTTGGCAACAACTTTGTAAAAACTGATATAATTTGCACCCAGCAATGATCCCATTCATTACCATCCCAATTTTCTAAATTGTCTTAAAACAAGGGTGTAGTGACTTGTTGGGGGGACTGATAATAAACCACACAGTCTGTCCTATCTGTCCCATATCAGTCATAATTGAAAACTTACCTATTATTATCTGGCTTCCTCCCCTGGGAAGCAAGAGCCTGAGTGTGAGAAGCTCTTATTCATTTAGGCCACACAAGATAATTTGAATGAATCACTTAGCTATGTACAATAGCTATGTAAAATGACTCTGTTACTGTTTTCTAAGCAGACTTCTGACATTGAATAGCATCAGGATGAATTGAAGTCTACTAAAATGCCAAGAACGTTAAATAGAATATTTCTAAGTATACTTAGAACAAGAAGAAAAACATGAAAAGGATAAGCTGACTATATGGGGTAGATGGTACATGATTAACATATGACAAAAACAAGTAAAAGTTCCCCATTCCTATGTGCTTTCATCTTTACTATCAAAAAGCAGTAAAATACGGAGATTCATATTTCAGTTTAAGAGAGAATGAAAGCCCAAGATAGGTGAGCATTATGATAAGAAAGCATGTAACAATTATATTGAGCTCAAGTCTGGATGAATTCTATTCCAAGGTGGTAATAATGGCAAACACTGATGATCAGATTCAGAGTACTGCTCTAAGTGCCTGATATGTATATTCCCTAACTTAATCCTCACAAAACCCTCGAAGGTCAGTGCTGTTATCATTCTCAATTTTCAGATGGAAAAAACTGAGTCCCAGAAGGTTAAATGGCTTGCCCATGGCAGGACTGGGATTTGAGCCCAGACAGCATGACTCTAGAGCCTTCCAGTCAGCATATGGTTCACAGACCAGCAGCATTATTACCTGGTTGCATGTTAGAAATACTGAATTTGAGACCTATGCAATCAGAATCTGCATTTTAACAAGCTCTCTGGGTCATTCTTCTATATGTTACAGTTTGAAAAGCACTTCTCAGGAGCCTATACACTGATGCTTAACCATATGTTCTGTACCTTCCATCACACTAAAGACCAAACCAGCAATGAATGAGAGTTTCTGTTTTTCCACATCCTTGCCAGCATTTGAGGCTATCAGGGTTCTGGATTATGGCCATTCTAGTAGATGTACAGTGGTATCTCATTGTTTTGTTTTGTTAATTTTTTTTTAAAGTAGGCTTCATGCCCAACGTGGGGCTTGAACTCACGACCTTGAGATCAAGAGTTGCACGCTCTACCAACTGAGCCAGCCAGGTGCACTGGCATCTATTTTAATTTTCATTTCCCTGATGACATATAATGTGGGGCATCTTTTCATATGCTTATTTGCCATATTTGGTGGGGTGTCCATTAAGGTCTTCCAGCCATTTTTAAATTAGGTTGTTCATTTTCTTACTGTTGAGTGTTAAGAATTCTTTGTGTATTCTGAATAATGGTTTTTTATTAGATGTGTCATTTGCAGATATTTTTGTCCAATCTGTGGCTTGTCTTCTCATTCTTTTGAATTATTTTATTATTTTATTTATTATTTTATTTATATTTTTATTATTATTTTTTATTATATTTATATATATTATATTCATTATTATTTTTATAATATTTTTATAATAATTCTTTATTATGTTATGTTAGTCACCATACAGTATATCCTTAGTTTTTGATGTAGTGTCCCATGATTCATTATTTGTGTAAAACACCCAGTGCACCATGCAATATGTGCCCTCCTTAATACTCATTCTAGATGCTTATTTTCACTTTTCATATGTGTTTGGGGGTATATTTAGTCTCCAGATCATTTCATAGATATTTTTGAGCAGATTTATATGGCAGTTACTATGTATAAATTAGGAGATGAAAGGAAAAGAAACCACTCCCTCCCACTGAGGGCTTTAGAGTACAGTGTGGGAGATGGACATGTGAAGGAGCATCAGGACAGACAGTGGGAGCAGGAAGCATGGGGATCTATGACAGAGCATGAACAGGTCCATTAACAGAGACTGGAAGGAAAAGGGTAGAATTTAACCAGAAGAAGGAGGCGAAAACATTCCTGGTAGTAGGTGCAAAGCAATGTGAGAATAATGCAGTAGGGGAATTTCAAGTTCAATATGGCTGGAGTACAATGACAAATGCAGACAGAAAAATGGACAAGTCACGTCATCTAACAGTAGTTAAATTTTACTGAATAATTATTATGTGCCAGGCACTCTTCTAGTTTCTTGTCACGTCTTTTATTGTCACAACACTTCATGAGTAGGCATTATTCTTATTTTTATTATTCCCATTTTATAGATAAGGTAACCAAAATATGGATAGTTATATACTTAGCAAGTATCTGGGAGAGGATATCAATCCAGTCCTGTGCTGGGACACACGCTTCTGTCTTCCACACCATTATGTCTCTTAAGGATGTTGTATCATCAGGAGTTTGATCCTGAATATAATAAGGGAGATAGGAAAAATTTTAAAGCAAAAACATAACATGACCTATATGTATTTGGATCATGCTTCCAAGAAAATTTGCATCTTTAAATTCCTTGACTTGACTACTGCATTCCAAGCTTCTTATAGATGGGGATTGATTTCTTAATCCAGTTACATCTGTAGTGTGATGTATCCAGCAGGTGAACACAAAGACTTAATTGAGATAATGAAATGTCAGATAGTCATTTCTAACTAGGCAAGCTGGCAGAGGGTCCCTTCCTGATCTTAGATATTCTCTAGAGGTTTCCTTATGTTCCAGCAATGCCTGTGTTGGGTCCCTAACATAATCTAAATTGTTCTTTTGCTAGTTTGCTTTGCTCGTTTGATGTTCTGATTGTTTGTGGAACCCCAAAAATTGCAGCCAAGAGAATAAGTCATGTTAGTCAAATGGAAATGTCAGTCATATTGGAAACATACTTCACAGAGGGACACTTGATCCAAAAGTCACTTTTCAAGGAGGTCATTGGTATTGGAGAATTAGATGTTGTGGGTTAGAGGGAAGATGTGTGGTTTTCAAGAGTGGAGATATTAAAGACCCTTGGAGATCTTTACACAGGGATGTTCCATGTACAATAAACTCTGATATGATGACATTTTAGTGAATTAAAAGAACTTGATGGTAGAATTAATAATATTTCCTGGATGGAGTCTAAAAACACAAAGATATAGGAAGTAAGTGCAAAATGAATTTTTTTTCCTTGCCCTCTGTCATTCTATTCTAGGAAATCTGAGAGTAAAGATTTTTAAAAGAGCCCTAAAAATTCAACAAGAGAAATGGACATGTGGAATAATAACAGAGATGTAGCTACAGAGTGTTATGGGGAATAATGGAGAGGAATGAGACTTGTTCCATTCTGAGAGTTCACAAGAGGTTTCCTGGAAGAGCTAATGCTTTAGTTGAGTATTAAAAATGAGTCAGGCATAATTAGCCTGTGAAGAAGGGTGGGATGCGTATTCCAGATTGAAGGAATAACTCCCGCAGAGGCACAGAGCTGGGAGCTCCTTGGCCTGTGTGGGGAATTAAAAGGGTATTACAAGAGTGGAAAGGGACAGGGGGAGTTATTGGGAGATGATACTGGAAAGAGAAGTCAAAGAGGACCTGGACAAATAGTTAACTGCTTAGTTTGGTGTTTAGTAAATGATGGGGAGTTTTTAAAGATTTAAAGTGTTTAAGATCAATTATTTAAACTGTTGTATACAGTCTTAAACAAATTTAGGCAGGAGGAGACCAGTTACAAGCAAATCAGGATGACTCTAAGAGCTTGGATTTTGATAATAGTTGTAGGAATAGAAAGAAAGAGATGCATTAAAAAAAAACCCTCTTCACAATGTTAAATCTACATAATTAGGTGATAAATTGGATGTGTGTGAGGATGGGTCGAAGTAGAGAAGTAAAAGGTAGCTAGTGCCAGTGACTGGTGAAGTGGGGTGCCACTAACAGAGCTAAGAAATACAAGAGAACATATTTGGGGTGAGTTTGTTTTTGAACATGTTGAAGGTGTCCATTTTACATTCAGGTTGAGAAGTCCAGGCCGAAGTTCTGAAGAGAGTTTGGGCCTCCGGAGAGAGAGATGGATTTGGAAGACATCAGACGATTGGTGGTGGTTGGATCCATGAGACTAGAGAAGGTTACCAGGGACAGTGAGGAGAGGCATGATGAAATTTGCTTCATCCAAATTTTCCAAATAGAAGTCTGGTGCCAAGATAGAACAGAGTCACTGTGAACTTAAACTATTTGGGTGTAGATAGGGGAGAATGTCATCGCATGCTCCCTGCTGAGAGGCCAGGAAATTGGTTTAGGGCAATGGCAAGTGGCCCCAGCACTAAGGAAAATAAATCAAAAGGCTAAGCCAAAAGACTGAAGCTAGTTATTTAATGAAATCCCTGAGCTCTACCTCTCAGGGATATAGTTGATTCACACACCTACAGGGTATTTACCTTTGGTTTGTCCTTGTTTCACTGAAGTGATAATGACATAAGCATGAAGGTACAAGATCACGCCCTTTCTCAACGGTGAACAATTTGTCATGGACAGGGTTTGACGACGTGCCCACAGACAATAAGTAGAGAAGCCTCTCCAGACCCAGATCATTAGGAATGATTTTCCAGGTGCCAAATAGTTGTTGCTTCTGTTGCTTGTTTCAAGCTCTTAGAAAAGTGAAAATTATCCCAAAGCCACTGGGCCAATGCCATCTTGCCTGCAGGAGTAGCCTAAGTCTGGAGTAGAGTCACGTCGGAGATAGCAAATTTCCTAAGCTTGTCCACACATGACAGCTTGTAAGGGCCCCCGAGGCAGTCGAGGTTATTGAAGACAGTATCATGATCGATTGACATGCAGGTCTGTCTTTCCCACCTCCTCTGCCTTTTGCTACGAAGCAGATGGTGCCGTGGCACTTGTTAGAAGCCCGCGCCTAATTCAAGAGCATATTTTTGCTTTCACCGAAGCTTCTGAATTTGAGGAGGCCTGGGGAGAATTAATATACCTCAGTATTCCTCTAACATCTTTTCCCTGTGTGATACATCCATTCTCACCTGCTGTTTTCATATTGTACTCCTTTCATCCCTCTGTCTCATATTGAAAGCCTGCTGTGCTGGAACACCGCCTCTATCATTCTTAACAGGCTGCACACACCGTCAGAGTTTGGCAAATGGCAGTGCCCTTCCAGTGGAAATCTTTTCCCAGGGCCTTCTTCCCAGATGCTCCAGTCTAGCAGGGGTTAGCTAGAGGCCTGCTCATGAGCCCATCTCTGGGAAGCTGACTTGCTCCTACTTGCCTGGCTTGGAACTTCTGCAGCCTGTTTCAACATCTTTTTGGGTTGGGTAAGATTGCTATGGGATAGCTGTGAGGACCATTGCTAGTGAGAAAGTCAAAGCAAGAGTAGCAATTAGGTAATTAAATTGGAAGGTGTTCTTTAATAAACAATTCACCACCGCTCCCAAACATAGGTATACTCTGTCCCTCCTCCTAACTCCCTTAAGGGTCCCCTTCGGCCACTGGAGCAATTACTCCCCTCAATTCAAGTGTCCGGAAGGAGTCAGGATGGAAGGCAGGACTTGACTCCACTCCTCATTAGAGCTGTTGGATTCTCCCACACTCTCCAGAAGAATCTTAATAGCCCAAGTCAAAGAATCATCACTAGGTAAAAACCCAATTTAGCACCTTTCTTTTTGGGTCACAGATTCTTTGTGACTCATTGGTCTAGATTTATATGTAGATGATGGTTAATTTTATATGTCATATTGGCTGGGCCATGTGCCCAGATATTTTGTCAAACCTTTTTCTGAATGTTTCTAGGAAAGGTGTTTTTTGGATGAGATTAACATTTAAATCAGTGTATTCTGAGTAAGGCAGCTGCCCCTTCACAATGTGGGTGGGACTCATCAATCAGTTGGAGGTCTTAATAGACCAAAGACTGACCTTCCCTGAATGAGAAGGAATTCTCTTAGCAAACTGCTTTTGAACTAGGATTGCAACTCTTCCCTAAGTCTCCAGGTTGCTGGTTTACCTCATACTCTCAGCCTCTATAATCATGTGAGCCAATTCCTTAAAATAATCTCTGTCTCTCCCTCCCTCCCTACCCACACTTTTTGTTGGTTCTGTTTCTTTGGAGAACCCTAATACAGATAGATAGGTACCTACATACATATATATGTAGATATACACACAGGTCGATGATAGTATGCCTTATAAATATTGTCCTAACCAGGTTCCCCAGGTACGTGGGTAGCTGGATACAAGGGTGGAGGGGTGTGAGGGAACGGTTTGTGGTGAGATATCTTTCTAGTGTAAACCCAAGGAAAGCTCCGCTTTCTCCCTGGCAGATGAAGCTAGAGTTACAGTGGGCCTCGGCATTGGTTTGATAGTTCTAGCAAATCATTGTTTTGTGGTCATTTCCTGTAATAACAAACTGAGTACCTTAGATAAGCCGTTCCATTCCACACTGCAGGACAGTCCCTGACTAAGGAACATGAGCCCCCTCTCCCCTCAAAAGAAATTACCTTGGGGCACCTGGGTGGCTCAGTCAGTTAAGTGTCCAACTCCTCATTTCGGCTCAGGTCACAGTCTCAGGGTCGTGGGACCAAATCCCACGTCAGGCTCTGCACTCGGTGCACAGTCTGCTTGTCCCTCTCTCTCTGCTCCTCCTTGTGCTTTCCCTCTGTCTCTCTCTAAAATAAATAAATAAAATCTTAAAAAAAGAGAATAAAAGAAATTACCTCCCTGCCTTTCCGGGACACAATAGCTTCACATTTGTCTTTTTTGGCTTCCACATATCTGTCTGAATAATTAGTATTCATCTGCTGGGCCCTTCACAGAATTCCAGCTGTAAATAGCTCTCATCATCATCCCCATCACCACAGCTGGTAATGAAGAGAAATGTGCTGGGTAAAGAGGAGAGTGGCCACCATTACAGTAATGACGAAAAATGGACAGAAATGCTGCAGGAATGGCACCTCCACTATTTCCTGGTATAATTGGCATGAGGTAATTGCTTTTTTATCCTCCCTGCCTTCATCTTTGCAAACTACTTCCAAATTCCTTACATTCATCACAAAATAGAAAATTGAAGTGGTGCAATAAATTAAAAAGGCAGAAGAGCTCAGCTTCGTGGTGCCAGTCTTAAAAGAAGGAAGAAAGAACATTTACGGGATTAATAAAAGGGGTAATAGTGGGGGTGGGGGGTTATTTCTTCTTGTTATTATTTTTGTCATTATAGTCTAAGCCTTCTTTCAACTACATACAAAGATGGACGCCAACAGGAATAACTCTGAATTTGCTCTGAATATATACACCCCAGCCACTACTGCCACGGAAACGTGCCCACTCACATGCAGTAGAATGAAACACGAGGCAGGTCTCTCATTCCTCCTGCTGGTAAACCTAGGCCTGAGAGTGGCATAGAAATTAGGTTCGTATCTATGATGCCTCAGGTACCAAAATAAGCCTTGTTAAGGCAATATTTATCAGGCATGTCATTTTTCTGGTTTGCCCATTTTCATCACGTGCTCTGGCTGGAGCTACTCCAGGTGTAGTCCCTAGAAAGTTTCTTAAACTCAGGATTTTATAAAACCTATAAGAGAATTAAGGACCATGACCGAGCCCCATGTGCAATTGGTAAAATTAACTTAAGTATCTCCTATTCTCTTAGAAATATGTCCACAAATGCTTTGATATTTCTCTCCTTCCTCTTGCCTTGAATGTGGGCTCAATTTAATGACTTGCTTCCAGTGAACAGATTACACTTCCAGATTAGGCTATAAAAAGACTGCAGCAAAGGTGGGAACAATCCAAATATCCATTGACAGATGAATGGGTAAACAAAATGTGTTTATACATGCAATGGAATGTTATTCAGTCATAAAAAGGAATGCAATCCTGATACATGCTACAACCTAGATGAATCTTGAAAACATTGTGCTAAGTGAAATCAGCCAGACACAAAGGGATAAATATTATGATTCCACTTACATGAGGTATTCAGGGTAGGCAGATTCACAGAGACAGAAATAGAGAATACCAGAGGTTGGGAGTAGAAGGATGGGCAGTTATTGCTTCATGGACACAGAGCTTCTGTTTGGGATGATGGAAATGAATAGTGGTGATGGTTGCACAACAGTGTGAACGTAATTAATACCATAGAAGTGTACACTTGAGAATTGGCTAAAATGATAAATTGATATTATATATATTTTACCACAATAAAAAATGTCCAAAAAAAAAAAAAAGATTACACCTTCCATATTAAGTGTTGTGGGTCTCTCTCTTTCTGTCTCTTGGACCACGTACTCTGGGGGAAGCCAGCTACCATGTTTTGAAGCCACCTAGGTGGCTGTATGGAGATGTCCACATGGAAAGGAACTGAGAGTTCTGGACAACACTAATTAGGGAACCTTCTTTGACGCAGATCTTCCAGGCATATCCAAGGCTTCGGATGATGCAGCCCTGGCTGATATCTCGAATGGAATTTCACAAGAGACCCTGAGCCATAACACCCACCTAAATCCCCACTCCGGGATTTCTGACTCTCAGAAACTGAGAGATGATAAATGTTTGTTGTTTCAAGCCATTGGGATAACTTGTTACACAGTAATAGATACTGAGCACAGTATGAGTATATATACACAAACTCACAATCCTATTGAATAATATGAGTTCATAATAATATTCATTTTAAAAAAACTTCTTCCTACACAACAATTAGAAAACGCTAACCGCTGAGGTTAAGAAAAATGTCTATGTCCTGATCCTATTTTGTATCTCTTCCTTGCATTCATTTGGTTCTTTAAAATATGGCCCTCTCCTCTCACGTTCCATATGGTTCCCTTTCCCACATTTGTCTGTGTGGAATGGGTATTTTTATATCAACTGCAGAACATTCTTTGTCTCTGTCTGGAGTAATTCAAAATTCATAGTTCAAGTACAGAATCTGTATTTTGACTTTATATCTAGAACTCCAGATACTACTTGGTTGTTGCAAAGATACACACCAAATGGAAACTCCACAAATGAACCCCCACTATCTGTCTTCTTCTCTCTCTCACTCTTCCTAAACTCTGCCTATCTTTATTATAGTGATGATGAAAGCAATTTGTACATAGCTCTGGGGTTGAGAATTATAATAACTATTACCAGAAACATTCTTTCTCACTCACCAATGTCTAGTGGAGACTGAATGGGGCCCTCTTCAAGCAGCCTGTAGGAGATAAGGCTGGGAACCTGGTTGAACCAGCAATAGTGTTACCTATCTGATCTTTTGAGGAATCACTCAGCCATTTGGGAAAGATCCCAACAATAGCAAACCAAGTTGAGGTGGCAAGTCATGGGGCAAAGAAGAGGAGGCTAGGAGGAGGCTCTAACAGAGGACCACGTATGGAATAAAGTTGACAAAAATGGAGTAAGAAACAATGTGCTATGTTATAAAGTCAGGGATTTAAACCATTAACCCATAAATACTGACTATGCTGCAGGACATTACTTTAATTGAGTTTGGGTCAGATTCTTAAAGAAGCTAAATTATGCTAGTGATCAGAAGGGATTGCTATCACAGGACTGCCTATGTTGCACTATTAAGTATCCCATTCTTTTTCTCTCCCTGGTAGACACCACATTTGCATAAGTCATTATGTTTTGGCATCATACGTTCCTTTAAGTATTTGTAAAGTAGCATAAAGTAGGAGGTAAAAGATAAGGGCCCTCAGCTCCCCTATCTTTCACTCTTAAAGATAACCAGATAATGTTAAATATGGCCTTTAGTCTCTCTGAGCCTCTATTGTGTCATCTGTAAAATGGGGTCATTCTACCCAAGATGTTTGAACTTGATCAAATGATCCTTTGAAATTTCTTTGAACTCTAAACTCTGCAATTCTGTGGCTGAATTCTGATGTCCATCCTCTATAGGTTATTCCTAGGGAACCACTCTAGCATGGCTACCTGGACAGTTCAAACAGTCTCTCCATCTCCATTTTACATGTCCTCCAACTCAGAGCAGAAGCAGAGTTTGTATTCTGAAAACTCAAGAGATATGAATGGTGTAAGAATAAACAGTGGGACTGTGAGCACCTTAATCAGAGCTTTATTGCTAGGGAAGTTCTTACCTTAGCAAGAAGATGGCACTCCAAGGGGTGAAAGTTAGCTGAATGTCCCACTCAATCAGGACAGCAAGCCCCCAAACTCTGCCTCGGGCAACAAGGGCATTTACATGAAAATTGGCCTGGGATGAGTACAAGGATGATACAAAGCTAAGAAGAAAGAATTCCAGAGGCTAAACTTCATCAACTTCACTGTTTTGCAACTCCGGTGGCAAATGAGTTTAGCTGGGACTCAGAACATGTTCTGGGGAAGTGAAAAAGTAATTGCCCCCTTTCTTTCCCTCCCTTCTTTTCTTTTCTTTTCTTTTCTTTTCTTTTCTTTCTTTTCTTTTCTTCTTTCTTTCTTTCTTTCTTTCTTCTCTTTTCTTTTCTTTCTTTCTTTCTTTCNCTTTCTTTCTTTCTTTCTTTCTTTCTTTCTTTCTTTCTCTTTTCTTTTTTCTTTTCTTTTCTTTTCTTTTCTGTCTTTCCTTTCTTTTTACTTTCTTTCCCTCCCTCCCTCCCTTCCTTCTTCCTCCTTTCTTCCTTCCTTTTTAAGTTTTTCTGTGCCTCATCAAATGGAAGAGTCTTTATACATGAGTCCTCAACCAGTTGGTGAGAGTCTGCCGGTAGAGCTCAAAGCCTGATCTGATAATGCTCCAGTGAGTGGCCTGGGAATTGACAGCTTCCCCAGGGAGGAATGAAACATCTTCTGGAAACTCCCCACCCCCACCCCTTGACCTTAAAGCTTTAGGGGAAATGAAAAGCAGCTTCTCTCGGCAAAAAGATTGGGAATTTCTGCTGCAATGTCTCACTGTTTCTTTAAGGCTTCCATGGAAATGAAAGATGTTCCCAAGCAAAGATAGGTCAAATCTATTAAGAGAGTAGATGAGGCATTTCCCTCCTGAAAACTGGAGAGTAACAGAAAAGAATCTTTTCTGATGAAACAAGAGTATCATTTTGTTTGTTTGATTTTGTTTGTTTCACATTTATTTACTGAAAGTTGGAAGAAATGATTTAATTTGGGTATGAAAATAGCTAATTATTAGAAGAAAAGAGCAAGGGATTTCCAAGATGGAGCCCCTGTAGTCCACACATCATGTAAATCCTATTCCTCCTCTCAGCCTTTCCCACCTCCCTTCCCTCAGAAATTCTGTTTCCCTCCTCTCAGCTCCCAGAGAATCATCAAGAAGCTGAGTCTTAGTAGCCCTGGCCTCAAAGACATTTTATTCCTCTTTCCAGCCCCCAAATGGACCATCTTACCAGACTTTGTTCCATCATTATGGGGAAGGGGATGCATTGAGCAAGCCTCTCTCCAAACTACAGCTACATTTTTATATTAATCTGACACCTGCCATCTGCTTTATTTCTAGGGAAGTTCTTCTTCCCTGCAAGAAGGTAGCACTCCAGGGGTGAAAACCTGGCTGAATGTCAATGAGGATTCATTAGATAATATCCTGAAAGCCCTTTGGAGGGCCTTGCAAAATACAACTAAAGGTGGTACAGTGATTTCCCAAATCCAAGATTTCAGGTTTATCTTTGATGTTCCCTGGGCATTAGCAATGTTTGGTCATATAGAGGAAAAAGAAATATTAAACAATTTTTATTTCAGCTGACGTTTTACAGAGACCAGAAGTAATTTTGTCTGGATTCTCCATTTCAGTGTAGGACAATAACAGCTAGACAGGGAATGCCCAACACTTTGTGAGGTTTGCACTCAACTGCCTTTGTCAGATTGGCATTTGATATTAAATCAATACAGCACTGTTATTAAGACACCAGACTACTATAACTTTAGACTAGAGACGAAACCAAGACACTTTTTCTGGACCACTACAGTCTCCATGACTATAAACACCATGATGTACTTGAAAGACCCGTTGCAGCCTAGGAGACATTATAGTGGGATGATCTGGAATCAGACTGTCTAGATTTGAAGATGAACCCCACCATTTGCTTACAAATGCCGTGATTTTGAGAGACAGTAGATCACAGGGGTTAAGAACGTACGTAGGCTCTGGAACCAGACCGCTTGGGTTGGAACCTTGATTTCACCATTTATTTGCTGAATGACTTTGGGGAAGTTCTTCAAACCTCTGGGCCTCAATTTCATCATCTACGAAAGGAGGATATTAATGGCATCTAATATCCAAATGTTATAGGGAGGATAAAATAACTTGATGCATGTAGAATGGTTTGAGAAATGTCTGGCATATAGTGAGAGCTCAATAAATGTTAGCTACAGAGATTGGTATTGTTTTTTTTCCCAAATTTTCAACATTTTAGCCATCAATGCCAGGCAAAATCAATAAAGAAAGAGAGCTAACCAAGGAGAACTCAGGAAAATGCTGAATTTGCAAAACTGGGAATCAGGCAAAACTAGGCACCCTCTGTTCATTTTACTTTTGCCAGTTCCTCCTAGAACACTGCACCCAACCTCCAGGATTTTTCTCTGCTCCCCTCCACACTCACCCTTCATCAATCAACCTTTACCCACATTAATTCTATTGCCTCAGGACTTTGCTCTGAGCCAGATGAAAATTTTAAAAAAACAAAAGAAAGAAAGAAAATCAAATCTAATTTAAAGTATTAATGGATGCTGACAATGTAGGCTTTTGGGATATCACATCTGCATATTACAAAATAAAGATTATCTTATCACCAGGAGGAATAACCAAAACTAAGAACTTCGTGTTACGTGGGAGGTGGGTAAGGATGATATTAGAGCATTCGGTCTTCCTTGAATCACAGATAAGCTGTTATTTGGGTAACCCATAGAACTTGTCCCAAAGTTGTTTAATATAAAGTATTATGGACAGACTTTGAGGCTAAACCAGAGCACACTGTGCTTAAACACCATGTTATTATGTTGACAAGCATGGCATCATGGCCCCAGTGTTGTTGGTCCCACAGCTCCCAGGGCTGCTGTCAACAAGTCATGACAAATTGGACTAGCCAAATCTTTCAGTCACATCCGATTTTCCTAAAGATGTAGATGGACCTGCTGAAGATGTTCCAAACAGGAAAGCAGAATAAAGCTAACAAATGGAAAAACATGGCAAAGGCCCGGCATTGACTTCTATCACCAATTATTATGGCCCTGGGATATGCAGTGCTCTGTATTAGAAATGGGGTCAAAGGTAAGGGGATTAGTTCTAAATACATCTCTGTCACTAACTGATTGTGTCTTTAAGTGAGTCAAACCACTTTATCATGGAAGGTTCTATTTGCAAAACTAGGGGAGAGATGCTCTAGAGCAGTAACCCTTCATCCCTTCATCCCAGTCAGAGGTCCCATGGGGCTTGGGGGTACCCCTAAAGTCCCACAGAGCAATTTAAGTACCTCTACAGATGGACAGTGAATGACAATGGGGTTTCCTAATCAAAGAAAGTGATGAGTAAATTAAGATGCTGAGAAGATTAATCTGGGGGAAAGAAAATATGGAATAAGATAGTGAGTAACAAGATTGAATATAAGAACATCAACAAGAAGGCTCTTATAGAAAAAAAATATATATATATATATTTAACTGGCTCTATGCCAGAGGAATTATATGGAACTCTCTGGGTCTAAGATGTAAGCTTCAGTATAATGTAAAAAGCTTCCCATGTAATCCTACTGTTCATCCAGTGATAAAAACCACCAGTCGTAGCCTATGCTGACTTTTAATGATGAAATGGAAGAGTGGTATGTAAGCGATGTGTGAAGGTGACCAAAGAGGATTGCCAACTGACTACACAGGAGAGATAAAGGTCAGGAAAGACTCTAAGACAACTTAGAGCTCAAGCAAATGTGACTAAGAGAATGGAGAGGTCATGACGCCATAGTGGAAGGGAAATGGTTTTGGAGGGAAGATGGGTTTGAACTGAAGCAGACAGTAGGATGTCCAAGTGATTCCATCACTTTACAATATCCACAGTCATAGAATTTAACTTTGAATTGAGTACTCATCAGCTTTTATCAAAAGCCCCACTGAAGCAAAATAGCAGTGCAGGAAAGATGGACTGAGAGGGTGTTATATATTTTTTCAGTGTTTGTGTATTTTGCTTAACTTCTTTCAGACAGTTGTAAGTTCTTTGCATGTTTATGAAAACTATGCAACCAATTCTCAGGGGAAAAAAGGCCATTAGAAATATATATGTAAAGTTTTGTATGGAGGCCAGGTTAAGAATCTCTTTTTTAGATAGGGACTAACAGGGGCACCAAGCCAAACAAAGTTCTCATTGTTGCTATTATTACTATTATTGTAGTTGTTATTTTAAGATCGAAAACTGCAGACAGAAGAGAAATACATGAAGGGAAGAGAGAAAAGAGATAGAGAATAGCTTTTTTTTTTTCTTTTGAACAATGAGGTCACTGTTGATTCTCAAGAGGAGGCATTATCTCTTCTAAATGGAGCATTTCATGTCTTCTCTCTGTCTTTATTCTTCGATTAAAATGTTGATGTGTTATGTGCACCTGTCCTCAGCTTTGTCGTTAAAACATCCTGGCAACCACAAGAAAACATGCCAGCTCATGATGACTATCTGCATTTTTAATAATGCTTAGCATTTCCTACAAATAGGATTTCAGTATCTAGAACTTTTGATTTGGAAAATGAAACAGCTCTTGTTAGTTCTAATAGAAAAAGGCAGCTTGATTTCCAATGCTCTGTTTCAATTTGGGGTTTACCAGCCAGTGATTTTATTGAAAGTGAAATCCATATTCCTGTTTAGCTTTAGCATCTCAACTCTAAAAACGGGAAAATCACAGCTTCAGTAACAGAATTGAGAATGAGGTCCTGGCATCTTTCTTAAAAGAAATTTGGATAAGAGTTCTTGGTAAATGCTCACAAATTACTCATGCCGTATGTCTAAACACACACAAACAGGTTTGGAAAACCAGGTTGAATTCAATGAAATAATTAGGTATGAAGAAAATAACAGGGGTTTCTTTTGCCAGATTCCTATCAACATGGGCCATACTTGCTCCAAGACAATGAGGAGGGGAGGCGACTTGATCAAGGTCATGACCAAGAAGAAATGCATATGGCCAAGTTCTCTTTTATCTCCGTGAAGTTATCTCCCACACTACCCAGAGTGCTCTGCTTTCCCCTTGCAACTTAAAGGAAGACTTTCAAAATGTCTGGAGCCCTAGATGTCCTGCAAATGAAGGAGGAGGATGTGCTCAATTTCCTGGCCGCAGGAACCCACTGAGGCAGCACCAACCTTGACTTCTAAACAGCACAGTACAATATGAAAGGGAAAAAAAGGATGGCATTACCTCATAAATCTGAGGAGAACCTGGGAGAAGCTTCTGCTGGCAGCTCATGCCCTTCTTGCCATTGAAAACCCAGCTGATATCAGTGCTGTATCCCCCATGAATACTGACCCGCGAGCTGAAGTTTGCTGCTGCCACTGAGGACTCCTGCAGTGGGCGGCTTAGCTCCTGGAACCTTCCCTAAGCTGGGACTTCCGGTGGTTCCTGATCCCAGGGCTGAGTGCCCGCTGCTCAGGGAGGCCTCCTAGGTTAACCCGTCCGCCCTGGCGCTGGGGAACACAGACTGTCCTGCACGCGATATGGACATTGTCATCTGCCTCAGAGGGGCTGATGGGGTAGATGCTGGACCGGAAGCTCTGCGCACGCGTGACGCCATGTCCGCGAAACCCCGCGGTTGGTCCCGCCCGGTCTCTGCTTCTACAGAGATCNGCATGCGTGACGCCATGTCCACGAAACCCCGCGGTTGGTCCCGCCCGGTTTCTGCTTCTACAGAGATTCTGAAAGGGATTGGAAAGGAGGACCAGGCCGCTGCTGAAATGCCAAAGAGTAAGTTCTGACTTTAGCAATGAAAGGGAATTACCTTCCAAAGTGCCCTCTCCTTGATGTCTAGAATTACACGGTACACCACGAAGACCCCTATGAGCTCCCACTTCATCACAACAAGGGTAGAAATGGCTTAAAACAAATTGCGAAAGCCTCCCGCTAATACTGTCCATGTAGTGAGGGATCATCTGAAGTCCGGATCCAGCCTATGCCCCTGGCTGGGTCCTTCCGAAGAAGGTGTAGAAAGGACACAAAAGCAAGACTCTGGCATTCAGTAGAGATGGTTTACGTCCCAGCCACGTCCCTGGCCGGCTGAATAGACATTGAAAACTTAACTTCCCTGAACCCTGTTTTCTTTGACTGTAACATAGAGGTAATAATATCCAACCGATGGATTCGATAAGATAAAAATGCAAGGCTTAGAGGTGTTCGATGCACTTTAGTGTTCCTTTCTCCGCGCTTCCTTCCCTACTTCCATTCCTTCCTGAGTCACAGCCAAGAATTGTCATGCCTTTTCCTGGTCAAGTAGTGAGAATTCTGTTTGTCTTGTGCAAACTCAAAGCAGAAAGTATCCGTAATTATTAGAGGCTGGAAATTCACAGCAACTGGAAGATTAAGTCTCAGACATTTCATTTATTCTTTCTCTATTTTACTTTCTCCCGCCTTTTACAGTACAGGCACTGTTCCCTTGGCATTTGCAAATTTACTTTTTTTTTTTTTTAATTTCTGCAGGTGTAGGTGGATTGATTCAAGAAGAGAAATAGTAGCACAAAAGAGAAGATTTTTTTTCCCCAAAGGTAGAATTCATTTCAGAAAGGGGGATCTTTTTCATGATTAGCTAACATTTGAATGCTTGCTTAAGTGTCAGGCACTCTTCTGTCTACCTCACACATGTCAATCCATTTTATCCTCACAACACCTGTATTAATAGATAAGGAATAGAGGCACAGAGAGTTTAAGTGAATGATGCCAGGTCACACAGCTCATAAGTGGTTGAACCAAGATCTGAACTCAGGCAAATCTAGTTTCAGAATACATGCTCTCTACCATTTCAACAGCGTATTCATCTCTTTTCCCCAGGAGCTCAATACACAGAAAATTAAAGGATGATAGATGGGGAAAACACAGATCAAAAGAAAATGAATCATGAAGACCAATTTGAAATAGTTATTAAGCTTATGTAATTGAAATCTGATGCTGTTTTCAAATATTCATAATAGAAACACTAATGTTTTATATATGGGCAGGTAACAGTCTGATCAGCCTTGATGTTTGAAGTAACGATGTCAGAAAGCCAACAGAGACTCCTGAGAAAGTGTTTGTGGTTTGCTTTATTTCCCTGTGCTAATATTCCTTGACCAAAAACAATCTCAAGGTTTCTAAGGGTGGCCAGAATATCCAGTCTGCTTTCTTTGAAGGGGGAAATATTTCCATTTTGAGAAGGCGAAGTGGACATTTTCTTGGCTGCATATTTGATAATGTTTCTTTACTGGAAATACCTACATTTCTTCTTCCTAAACCAGATTTCTACAATTTTTTTTTACTGAAAGAGACCATTGATACTATTTGCCTCCCCTCCTTTCTATGTAATGAAAAATGAGAGGTCAAATAGAGTCAGCTCTTTCACTTATCTAGAAGCCAATCTAGGATTCAAGTCCAGCTCTCTTGACTTCTCATCCAGTCCTGCCACTCAACCACATGTGTTTCTTTCTCTTACACACAGGCTCTTTTTGGCCACCAGTAAACACACTGACCTTTGAAATATGGAAATAAAAGTGCTTTGAAATAAAACTGGCACAAACAGCGGTTAGACAGCCGTCATCTGGAGGCCGAAACAAAGAGGGGCATAGTGTTCAAGCTGTCTTCATAATTACATGAAGCAGTTATCACTCAGACCCCAGTCTGAGCATTACCCCCACAAGCAAACAGCCGAGGTTTGAGAAAGCACATAGGCGACTTTGTTGCTCTAGCATACTGAGGGGTGGGAAGCCCCCCAGCTGAAAAATCACGTGTGGCTGGGGCTGTTTTCCAGAGCTCCAGGCTTTTTCCTTTCTTCCTTCCCCATTAAACCCCTCTACTCTCCTTGGCAAAGGCCCTCAGGTGAGGTAAGTGCCAATTAACAACAAAGAGCTTGATGTATTTCAAGTTTATGACTTAGAGCTAGGTTCTCATGAAATAGATTCTTCTTTGGTCTAGGAGCCTGGATATGCAGAGAGCAAGGATTCTAAGCCTGGCTGAAATGTGGTTCAATTTTGCTACTGCCCTTAAAGTGTTTTCTCTTTTAGGGGTTTGCTCCAATAGAAAGCCTGGTAAGCAACCCCCCCAAAAAGAGGCAAATCGGGCTCTGAAAACTTTTGCTGTGGAGATAACTGGAGCACAAGGCTAGGTGAATTGGGGTTTTGGAAAAAGTGATCCTAAATTTCTCATGGATCCATTGGATGAGAAATTCATCCGTTGGATGGAGAGAATAAAGATAGCCAGCTTCAGAATAAATAGGAGAGATGAGAATTTCTAATCCAATGTATCTCTGAAGCCTTTTCCACTTTCAAATTTGGATTTGATTTTTTCTATCCTAGAAATGGTTTTAGTCATGTTCTAAACATTTGAGTGTTATCACACCAATTTATAAAAAATATCTTTGTGAATTGTTCTCAGGCCATAAAGATCTGAAATCTGACCAATAAAAGGATCTGTTTTGACATCTTAGAGCCCTGAAAGACCAAGAATTCTGGCAATAGAAACATAGATGGGTTAAAATATATTTTAAAACAATTCCTCTAATTATTAATTGTACTCAGTTGTTTAATATTTTCAGCGCCTACTGAATTTAGCAAAGGGAATGACAGATGCGTATTAAAATGCATGCAAATACTACACACGAGCCACATTTGAATATATTGTTTTGCATTCATAATTTTAGTCTTGTGATTTGTATTTTCATTTGCTTGGGAACAAAGACTTTCTTCTTTCCCCACTTGGGAAACAAGGCAAGACTTGTTCCTGCCAGCATCCTAATAGTATTCCTGAAAAAGCAGCGAACTTAATGGTTCAGGAACTGCTCTCCACCACCTGCTTACGGGCCCCTTAAATAGGGGCTGCATTTACAATGCACTGAAAAGGTGAAAATATGCAATCAATCAGTTGCTTTGTCGTATAGTGGCAGGCAATCATATTTTCTTGTTGTTGTATTAAAACTGAACAGGCTGCTTAAAAAAAAATAAGCTGTTTAAATGTACCATCTCTTTTCAAGTAGAAAAGAGATTCACCAAATCCTGNTTGTCGTATAGTGGCAGGCAATCATATTTTCTTGTTGTTGTATTAAAACTGAACAGGCTGCTTAAAAAAAAATAAGCTGTTTAAATGTACCATCTCTTTTCAAGTAGAAAAGAGATTCACCAAATCCTGTTCCTTTTTTTTTTTTTAAGATTTTATTTATTTATTTGACAGAGAGAGAGACAGCCAGTGAGAGAGGGAACACAAGCAGGGGGAGTGGGAGAGGGAGAAGCAGGCTCACAGCAGAGGAGCCTGATGTGGGGCTCGATCCCAGAACGCCAGGATCACGCCCTGAGCCAAAGGCAGACGCTTAATGACTGAGCCACCCAGGTGCCCCCCTTTTTAATCCAAAGTCACAGATAGAACACACTTCCCAGCCTCCCCTGCAATTAGGTGGTTTCTGGCCAGTGGAATGTGGGCCAAAGGAATGTAGGCAATGTCCAAGCCTGGCTACTAGAATCTACTGGACAACTCCTACACTAGTCCTCCACAGTGGGCTCCTGATCTCCTGGCAAGATGCAGAATGAAGGTGAAGAATGCCAAGAACATAAGGAGGAGCCTCTGGATGGAAGGAGGTTGGGTGCTGGAGTAAAACTGCGAGCAGACAGACTCTGCCTCTTTCCGTCTTCCCTGACCAATGACTCACAGTAGGCTGTGACACACGTTCATTGTGTGGTAGCCTGTCCAATGGTCACATCTGACTTTCATACCCTTGTGTATTTACTTCCCACATGGTACCAGCATCGGTCTGTGAGACCAACAGCATGTGGCAGAAGTGATGCATGTCACTTCTAAGGTTATTAAAGACTATAGTTTCTGCATCGGAGCTCTCTCCCTCATTGTCTCTCTCTCCCTCCCTCACCACTTTCTCTCAAGGAAGCCAGCTGCCATATCTTGGGGTCACTTAGGCAGCCTGTGGAGATGCCCACATAGTAAGGAATGGAGACTCCCTTCCAACAGCCAGCAAAGAGTTGAGACCTGTTAGTTTAGGAGTTGCTGACCTACAACTTCAGCGGATAGTTGGAATATGATTTGGGAGACATACTGAGCTAGAATCACCCAGCTAAGCTGCCCCTGGATTCTGGATTCTCAGAAACCGAGAGAGATAATAAACGTTTGTTGTTTTAAACTGCCAAGTTTTAGGGCCGTTTGCTATGCGGCAGTAGATAGCCAATACCACATGAATAAAAGCAAAAGTTAACCGAGTCACAGAGACATTGGGACTGTCTGTTACAGTGCGTAAACGCTGACTGATACAGAGGAGCAATGCTCATAATAATTATGCACATGATCTGAGCACCCTGAAGGGCTCCTAAGGGTAGACTTTGGCTTGTTCTTTCAGACATCACTGACTAATACTAGTGCCTAGATGAGAGCAAGTGTTCCAGAAATGATAAATAAGAAGTACGGCTTTCAGTAAGGCGCAGGGTATGCTCCTGTACATGGTACCTACAAAGTCAACACTGCTCGAGGGCTACCACTTCAAAGCTGGATGGGTTCAACTGCAACTTCTTTTGGGTCAGCAAAATTCTGGAATTGTATTCTTAGCAAATGCAGAGATTGTGGTGTGACAAACATTCGTGTGCAGGGAAGACTTCAGTTATCTAGTTATATTTGTGTTTCCAGATTGTCATGCTTAGGTTTACATAGAACCAGGTGCTGTTCTACTAGGCACATGTGTTAATTTATTTAATCCTCATAACAACCTGATACAGGGTGTGCTGTTGCTCTTCTAACTTTACTGGTGAGGAAATAGGCTCAGTAAAGTTAAGCACCTTGTCCCAGGTCACAGAGCAATTTCTTGCCAGAATCTCTGCTTCATCTCTGGGCTTGCAGACTCCAAGGATCATGGAGTGACCATGAGACCAAATCACTCTCTCAACAGAATTCTCAGAAGACACACAACAGAGCTGCAAAGTCCAGGAAAAGGCTGCTAAATTGATGGACTAGGTTAAAAGATATTCCTGTGAGGACAGGATAGAATAATCGTGACTTTTAGGCCTTGAGGGATTCATGATACAAGGGGCTATGGTCAAAGTTTATAAAATGCTGAAGGACATGAATTTATTCACCCAAACTGATGCTCACTACAGCAACGAGGCTTCCCCTGAAGCATGTCAGAGGGTTCTAGCAGAACTGGAACGAAGGCGGTTTGTCGATGTCGGGACGCACCCCTGTCTGCCTGCATGGCAGCTGCAGAGACTAGACCCACCACCCCCGAAGCTATGATGGAGAAGGAGAGAATATCCCGAACCACGGGGCAACAGTTTCATGGGGAGCCGCCGAGAAGGGGAGGCTTGGCCTCCCTGCTAATTGGCAAAAACCTTCATAACGAATTCCTTCCAATGCTTGCAAATCAGCGCTAGCCTCAAAGAAATCGGGAATGGGCCAAGGCAGCACTGGGAATGGACGGACACTCTGTGTCTGCCTTGCCTGCCAGCCCCATTTTTGCTTGTTTTTCATGGGAACGTGTGTGCAGTGAGGACTCTGGGTGAGTATTTGCTGCAGGCAGCTCCCCGGGTTCTCTCAGCCCAGATTTGTGGGAAGGAGGGGAAGTTGCTGTTTACGAGGAGCCCTGCCAATGGGCTAATGAGAATTTTTCATGACTTTTGGATGTTTGCAGAACTGAAAGCTTTTGAAACCTGATTCCAAGGCTGACCTCAAGTCTTGGAGACAAGAATAATAACCTGTGGAAACAAGCTGGGGCTAATACAGAAAAACCTCACTTATTCTGACTTTTACGAATTTTGGTTGCCGAGATATGCTTCTCTCACTCTTAGACAGCGAGATAGATTTTTAATCTTTAACAGTTGATGCTAGGGCAGAGTTTAAAATTTATCCTTCACTTCATGTAGCAATGGGTTTGCTAAAGAAATGAATGATGCATTCACCTTTTGCAAGGAGAATGTTAAAGTTGTATAGGATAATAGGCTATTTTAAAAATGTGGAAGGACTGTTTACATAAAAAGAAATTGATATGCCCCTTACAAATCACTCTCCGTAATTTATTTCAGCAGGCCCTCAAGGATCTAATTCTAACAGGAACTAAGTTTGAATTCTTACACTTGAAAATAAGACTGAAGGCTTTATGATGGTCCACAATTCAGAATATTCATATATTTACGCTAGTAATTGTTTTCTCCCAATCATTCTGAATTGATGACGTCTTGCCAGAGAAATAAATAGCCCACATTTATGCATCTTTGTATTCCTTCCCAGCTGTGGCTCCCCAAATCAATTACTTGGCATTAATTCATCACTTTTAGACTTTTCCATTAGTAAAAAGATACTTTTTTAAAAAAACAGCCAATGACTGTCAAGGTATAAATAAATTTAGGGTCCACTAACAAGTGGCTCACTATGTGCAAAAGGCCTTGTCCAAGGCCACCCTCTAAGTGAAGAGACAGGCTTGATGAGCTATCAGGGATCCTCTGTATTTACCACATTACGTCACGTGTATTCGATCTGCGTCTTTTCCTTCAATTATTCCTAAAGGAGTAGAAATTTGGGGTTGGAAGAAGATGTGAGGTGCATACAAGAGATTTGGGAAGCCGGTGAACGGAGAGGAAGGTGAGAAACAGGTGCAGCGAGAATGCCTGGCTAACGCTGATGGCAGCGCTCCCTGCTGAAGGTTCTGGCACCCAGCTCCTCTGTGACTGCTGCTCTTCCTGCGGCCGGTGGTTCAGTTTTCTTTAAGTACATCTCTTTACAACCAGGAAATACTGTGCCTGTACATCCTCATAACAAACATGGTTTTTACTGTTGACACTAATAAACTCCTAACTGTTCCCTTCTTCCTTTCTTCTTTGTTTCCCATCCCCCACCACACCACCACCCAAATAATCTGTCTAAAATGCAAATTTCATCACTCTATTGTCCTACTACAAAATGGTTCCTCACGGATGGTTTCTCAGTCCTACATTGGCTTTCAAGATTCTCCACGCCCTGCCTCCAGCGTCTGCGGTCTCTGTGGCTCTCCCCATCAGCTCTGTACTCACAGGGCACCTCAATGGGTACACTCTCTCCACCCTGGTGTTTTACCTGCTGTCCTCTCCACCTGGAATTCTCTCTCCCCTCCTGCGTTCCACCTGCGCTATGGTCTGCCTGGTGAAACTCTCTATCATCCTGCAAGAGCTAGATCTTCATCTCGGAAGCCTTCTCTGGCCTCCCAAACAGAGATGAGCTCTTTCCCCTTTGAGCTTTCACTGTGACAGGTGCAGCATTCATTAAACTATTTTAGCAACTGTTTGTTTATATCACTTCCACTTTTATCATTCTTTCTCAAAGTATGGCCCGAAGAACAGGTGCCTCAAAAATGTCTGTCTATGAAGAGCACAAATACCTTGCTCCTATTTTAAATAGGCATCCCTTGGGGCTTGTTAGGGGACTAAGGTTCCGACAACCACTGGACTCAAGGGCAGGTATCATCTATTAGTACATGGTACGTAGGGGATGAATAAAAATAGCTAATTGCTTTAGGGCCACAGGTTGGGCTTCTGTAGCTCCTTCTCTAGGTATGATTTCAGCTCAGGGTCCATTCAGGCTTGCTCACCATCATGTCTATCCCAGATCCCAGCCCAGGGCCCTGGGGCATGGTAACACTAAATGAGTGCTTTTTCACTGAAAGAAGCTATGGCTTACAGAAGCTCTGAGCGCTATGCAGCAGGGCAGAAATGCAGCCAAAGCATCAACAAGATTAGCACAAGGCCTGTTCAGTTACTCAGGAGGAGGCAGTAAGAGCAAGATCATAGCTGGCAATGCTCTGATGTTCCTTTGTAGAAATCCTTGATGTGGGCTGTGAAATGTCAAATCCAGATTTGATTAAGCCCAACTCCAAATCCCCAAGGCAAGTGTGTATCCACGGACTTAATGTAATTATTGGAGCCACCTCCGTCTGTTGCTTTCCAAAGGGCCGAGCTAGCACCCCATCCATTGATACCGACTCCTACAAAATGAAGCCTGCAATTAATTCAGCACGTCCCAGGCAGATAATGCCTAAAAAGCTTGATCTGGTTCCTTCCCGAAAATTGAAGTATTAAGTTAAAAAAAAAAAAAAAAAGCCCTCGGATCTGCTGTAAAGCCAAGAGAAAGGGTGGGTCCCAGAAGCTGCAGCACAAATCAAAGTTTTTGTTTCTTTTGCTTAAGGCTAGACTGTTGTCTGTTTGGAGCTTTCCACTTCCTCCCTGAAATGATAACCTATCAATTTTCAGTTAACCCATACTTTGAATTTTAAAGGCAGAAGCCAATAAACAGCCCAAGCTGACGCGAGGGCAGCGGACCAGTTGAGTGATTCAGTAGATACAAGTGGAAACTTGGCCTGCTCTGCTTACACACACTTGAGGGATGGGCAAAAAAAAAAAAAGAGTCCGGCCAGAACCGAGTCCCAAACCAAAGTAGGCAACACTGGGATATATCAAATTAAACCCAAATGCCACAGCTTTGCTGGTTCAGACCAGATTTCACCACCGCCTTCTCAGAGGGAAGGGATGGGGGCTGTTACTCCCAAGCTCAACCGCAAGCCAGAGCTCCACTTTGTTCTGTGAAATTCAGAACACATTTGTTCTTTTGTTTTTTCCCTTCAAAATTGACT
This sequence comes from Ailuropoda melanoleuca, assembly GCF_002007445.2. Taxonomy (NCBI): domain Eukaryota; kingdom Metazoa; phylum Chordata; class Mammalia; order Carnivora; family Ursidae; genus Ailuropoda; species Ailuropoda melanoleuca. The sequence goes on from NC_048232.1 coordinate 63,149,096, forward strand.
CCTGCCCTTCCTTAGGGTCTGCCTAGAAGGAAAATACTAAGAGCCAAAAACACCAGCAGAAAGGCTGCTTTATTGTGCAAACCAATCTGAGTAAGACGATCAGCCATCTTTTGACCTTGCCTAGTAGTGAAGTCTAGCTCATCCACACGGTTTAGATAATTAGGAAAAGGTCTGAGGAGCTGTCAAACCACTGAAATTTTAGAGTTTTGCTTGTCACTCTATATAGAAATGATTCAGAAGTTTCTTAAATTCCAGAAGCTTCCTAAAGCAGGACCAATAAGGCTGAGAAGAGAAATCTCTAGTGACCCTAGAACCAATCTCATGTTTCTGGAACTTTTGAAATTAGCCCAGGCCAAATATCCAGAGGTTATAACGGATTCTGTTGGAGCAGTCTATACCAGACTTCCCACAAGAGATAGATCAGTTCCAAACCAACCTCTAGCATGGAGGGGTGGGAAAAGCAAATGACTTTTCACCATTTTTTTGGTTCCTACAGCAGCAGCTAATCCCAGACATGGCCGTGACATTAAGGCTGGAGTCCTGGCAGCAGCTGCCACTGGGATGACTCGCTTAAATATCAAACACTCTTTTATGCACAAATGATATTAGACATAGTCCTGCCTTTCAGGGGTTCCCTTACCTAAAAGCATCCATTGTCTCATTCTCTCTTGGCTTACGTATGACACCCAAACTCATCTAAATCATTTCCAGCTTGCTCTCACCTACTCTTCCCTTTTCCCACTCTCTCTGCTATGCATTCTACCCTCCAGATCAAGGGTTAGCAAACTTTTTCTGGAACTAGTCACACAGTAAATATTTTAGACTTGCAGGCCATGTGGTCTTTTGTCACAAACCTTCAATTCTGCTGTTGTAGAACAAAAGCACTCATCATTAAGACATAAATGGACGAGCATGGCTATGTTTCAATAAAATATCACTAAAAAAAAAAAATCAAAAACCAAACCAAACCAAACCAAAACAAAAACAATTAGCAGGCTAGATTTGGCCCCCAGACTGTAGTTTGCCAACCCCTGTTTTATATAGACCACTTTATTCCTTTGTAGGTGGTGGCTTCTTCTGCCTTAGAACTTTTGTCCTTCTCCCCCCACCTCAAATAAATTAATTTATTATTTTTTAGGAGACTGCGGTGTGTCAGATACTGTTCCGAGATCTAGAGATATAGCAGTGAAAAAACAGACAACATTTTCTACTGTATGGAATTCAGATTCTAGTGGAAGCAAATAGATCATAAATAAGTAGCAAACAAAAGCATAATGCCAGGTGGAGTAAGGATGAAGAAAAATAAGGCAAAGTAAAGGGGTGAGAATGTTACTTTAAATAGAGCGGTCAAGGAAGGTCACTTTGACCTGGTGAGACAGAAACAAAGATGAAAATAAAGTATGAGTTCAGTCACTGTGGATGGCGTGGGGGTGTGGGGAAAGCATTCCAGGCAGAGGGAGTAGCTAGTGCAAAGCGCCCAAGGCAGAGCATTCTCAGTATATTGGAGGAAGTGAAAGGAGGCCAGTGTGCTTGGAGTGTAGGGAATGAGTGAAGGATGAGATCAGAGAAGTAGCTGTGGGCATGGGTTTTTAGAGCCTTATAGGCCAAGGAAGGGACTTTGCTCTTTATTCTAATGAAGACAGGAGACCCCTGAAAGGTAGAGAGCAGAATACGGTAGAATGATCTGCCTTGCATTTTAATAGGATCGCTCCGATGGTCCTGCGTAGTAAAGGGTAGGGAGGTAAGAATGAAAGCAGAGAGATCTGCTAAGGAGGCTAATGCAATAATCCAGGTGGCAAATGCTGTTTAGGGTGATAACAGTGGAGGTGGTATGAGTTGTCAGATTCTGAATGTACCTTGAAGGCAAAGCTGAAAGGTAGGGTATGAAGGAAATACTCGAGGATCACGCCAAGAATTTGGACCTGAGCCCCTGGAAGGATGAAATCTGATTTACTGAGATAGCAAAAACTGTAGGAAGAACAGATGGGGGTGGGAATAATCAAGATTTTTTCAAAATTGTGTTATGTTTAAGATGCCTATTCGGTCTCTAAGTGGAAAGTTGAATAAATACTTTCAAATGCGGTGGAAATAACATGGATAGAGGTAGCTATCTGGGAGTGATTTGTGATGGATGCTATTTAAAACCCGGAAATAAGGTAGGATTAGTTAAGGAGAAGTGAGAAGAGAATAGAGGTCAGGGACTGAGTTCTGAAGCACTCCAACATTTGGAGGTTGGGAAGAGGAAGAAGAGCCAACAAAGGACTTAAAAGGAGTGACCAGTGAAACAGGAAGTGAAGTAAGAGTGACTTCCCAGGAGCCAAGTGAAGAAAGTCTTTCAAGAAGGAGGAAATGAACAACTCTGTGAAATATTGCTAACATATTGAGCAACATGAGGACTAAGGCATGACCCAGATTTGGCAACATGGGAGCCATATTTTGTTTGATGAGTAGTGAGGATGAAAGCCTATACAGAGTGGGTATGACAGAGAATGGGGAAGGCCCACATAGTACCTTCTTTCCCCTGGATCCCATAATAACTTATGCTCTTGCAACATTTCTCACAATTATAATTATTGGCTTCTATTTCTATCTCCTCAACTAATCTGTGAGAAATCTGAATGCTGAGCCATGTTTCATTCATTCTCTCTACAACACAGCACAGGCACAAATGAAGTACTCATTAAATGTTTGTTGAATGAATATGAAATTGTAAGCTAAGAAGGCAAGTTTTCATGTAAACGAATATGAGTACTATTTAGACTAGAAAAAGTGATCCCCATAACAGAACTTAAAAGAAAGGAGAATGGATACTGTATGCTATTGCATGGTATTATGACACTAGAGATATTTGGGTTTCTATGAACATTTTACTCTTTTTGTCTCGAAATTACACATAAATTATTTTCCATAGCATATGGTGAGATCACTTTAGTAGAACTAGTCCAATTTTGCTGAAGAGGGTAGTGAAGCTCTGGAGGATTTAGGAAATGTGCTCTCACCCTGTAGACTGTGTGTACTTGGTATATGAGTCCATACAATGTGTCCTTCTCCTTTTGCATTTCCAAAGTTACAAACACACCTCCATTAGAAGAAACCTCCCTAAATCCCTGTTACCCTATTCTTTTATTTGTTTGTTTGTTTGTTTAAGAGTACATTTTTAAAAATGAGAATTGCTACAAGAAGTTACTTTGGGGTCTGAATAACATTGGGTTGATTAATTCTCTCTTGGTTGGAATGATTATTTGAGCATTCAGGCCTTAGTGCCATGACTATTAAGGTCCAGAAGCAAAAATTATTACATGATGATTCAAGTGACTTTCCGATTATACTGCTTAACAAAATTAGCACTGAAGTCTGAAACACTGTGTTCAGAAGTCAAATGGTGATTTTCCAAGGATCTATTAAAAAGAAAAGTTTCATTTCAGAGGATGAAATGTTGCACTCTTTCTATCTCCAAATGAGTAAGGATTAGTAAGTAGTTAAGTTAGTTCCTGCAAATTAGGTATTCAGTTATATTTTATTTCTTCAATATGGGAGAAGTTTTTGTGAGTGCTGGGTGAGTCATTTCATAAGACCAAAGCCAAGCTAAATTAGAGCAGTCCCTGGTTGAAGATATTTTTATTGCAATGAGTAGGTCTCTCTCTGGGTTCTGGATACACAGGTGTGGTCAAGCTTTGGCATGGAAAGTAAGTGGAATCATGAATTCTAAAGCAATGACTCCTAATGTCTTGACTATGTAATGCTACAGACACATCTACACACATTTGCTGTAAGAAGCCAAAACTATGTGACAGGAAATTAGGTAGAAAGGTTGAATTTGTTTTCCCTTTATCTTCCGCTTATCAATGACCCCAAGGACACAAATACCTGCTCTTTACAAAAAGGACATATTATATATATGGTTTACAGAGAAATAACCTTCTAGAAAACTGTTCTTGTGACTTACTCTTTTGTGCCCATCAGGCTTTCTATTTTGTGGGTCGTGGATTTAATAGGTTGTAATGCTGTTTAAACACCATAGGTACTTAATGCACCATGAAAAGCCCCTAAGCTATGGGAAATTACAAAAATGTCTCAGTGCCATGGTCACAAATGTGAATGATCTTCTCGACATGAACTTCAAAGGTAAAATGAAATTACATTTCCCACAGATTTCTGAGTGTTCATTGTCCGGTGACCATGGTCCCTGAGATTTCACCTGTGTCTCTCTCAGGATTCTGTTCCAGCTAGCCAGCTAATTGTCAGCTACAGTGGCTCTGGAAACTCAGTTCTGGGTAATATTGGGAGCTTTATCAAGGAAACAGCCAAGAGGCTGCAACCATAGTTATCTTTTGGGCACATAAAATAATGACCTTGTGCAGGTCAGGGAGTAGTTTCCTGGTGGTGTTGGTGCCCATATAACAGGCAGTTGAATCAGAAGTCTCTGGTCTGAACAGAGTGTCTATCAATAAAGCAATCATATGGCAAGTGCTCCTTTTCATAATCAATTTTGGCAAACTAATAGAAATCAACAGATATTTAAAAATTAGTACCTGAAGATTATAATTACATAGTATTATACATATACAATTATATAGACACTCATTTCAAAATTTGAAAAACTCATGGAAGGGAATAAAATATCATGGTCTTAGCACACGGTAGCGTGGGTGCAAACACGAAGTAGGCTTCTGTGTTTACATTTCTTCTCATTTTTATACTTATTATTCTTTAAAAAGATTTATTTATTTATTTGAGAGAGAGAGAGAGGAAGCATGAGCAGAGGGACAGAGGGAGAGGGAGAGAGAATCTTAAGTAGACTCCACACTGAGCCCAGAGCCTGACATGGGGCTCGATCTCTTGACCCTGAGATCATGGCCTGAGCCGAAACCAAGAGTCAGATGCTCAACCAACTGTGCCACCGAGGCACCTCCCATTTTTATACTTATTAAAGGGCAAGAGAAAGTTTATAAAATTTTATTTTTTAAGAGAGTAGAACTTTATGCTTTCCTTACTAAAAGGGAGAAGTCAATACCTTCTCCAAATCAGTAATAACCTCTAACTGATTAAGGCAATTGGGTGTCAGCACAGAGACTTCTTGGTGTTTGGAGATAGAGCATACATCAAGTTCAACAACTTATTTTTATTTTTTAAACATTTATTTATTTATTAGAGAGTGTGTGAGTTTGGTAGCAGGGGGAAGGGGGGCAGAGAGAGAAGGAGAGAGAATCTCAAGCAGACTCCCCGCTAAGCACAGAGCCTGATGAGGGCTGCATCTCATGACCCTGAGACCAGGACCTGAGCTGAAATAAAGACTCAGATGCATAACAACTGAGCCACCCAGGTGCCCCAACAACTAATTTTTAAACACGGCAATACCTGTAAGCGTTCTTGGAAACAGGGCAACCAGGTAACAAGCTTTCTGGTATTAATTAGTTCTCTGCCAACCAGGGTGTTCTCTGCCTAGTGCCTGCCTTCCCCAGGTTTTAATAGCTTCAAAACTGCACCATCCTGTCCCCCCACCATCACCTGCAGGCTACGCACAAATGGAAAAAAAAATTTTTTGGTCTCTCTTTCCTTGTGTTTTTTAAAAAATTCTCCCTCTTTCTCTCTTCCTCAACAGTTTTCGAGCTGCAGTACACGTGTTTGAAAGGTTTAGTACAGCGGGTCATCGAAAGGCTTGCTGCTAAAGATCCCTGGGTTTGAATCTCAGGTCCGACATTTATGAACTGTGTCCGCTCAGGCCAGTTATTATACTTAATGCCAAGCTTCAGATTTTTCATCTGTAAAATGGGGATATCAATGACTACCTTCAGGGTTCTTTTAGAGATGAGTTTAGATAATACCGTTAAAAGGCTGAAGATTGTACAGCTTGTGTGACTCATAGTTATTATTACTGAAAAAACTGACAAATTGACTTACAAAAAACAGAGAAAACATTATAATTCTTCCACAGAAATAATATTTGTGAGGACCTAATGGCCCCACTAACACACTGCAAAATTTGCTCAAGCTGACATTAATAGGAATAAAATGCAGACCTTTGTCACCCAACTCCAGGCAAGTTTCATTTCGTACAGACACAAAGTAAAGGCTGAGGTAGAAAAAACATAGAAAGCTGCTAACTTGATACTTAAAATTGTGTATTTCTGCTCTTCACTCGGTCCAAGAAAGCGTATTAGAAAGTATATTTGGCCTAACAAGCTGACAATGTGTGGTATGGGTCAATTAAGGTTATAAAATAACACAAAGAACAGGCCCTCATCAGAGTTCGGTGCTTTACAATAGATGAAAAAGCAAAAGGAGATTTAATCAGCTTACATGGGCTTGGGTTTCTCTTCCCTACTCTTAGAGGAAGGAATCTTGCTTTATTCTGGCTATTTCCTGAGGAGAGCCCTCCTCCCTCCCTCATGTATTCAGGCTAATTACAACTGGTGAGGTAGTTTCCAGGCTGAATAAGAAATCAAAAGGGAAGGGAGGGGAGGCAGTGTGGATTTCAGAGAAAAAATAACTTAAGAAAAAGTATGTTCTCAGAGGGGGGAAAATTAGAGAATCAGGTCACTGAGTTGGAGCCAGGAAAAATCCACACGAGTGGAAATTGGAGCGATGAAAGTATTTTATATTAACACATCCAAAGGCTGAATGTGCCTGGCCCAGAGGATGTTCTCCCCCCTCCTGGAAAGTGGCTGGGGGCTGAAAGACCTCTAGGCTTTTCTATGTCATATTCATTCACTAATCAGCGCTATTCAACCAATCGCACACGTGGTCTCCTATTAGGTGCCCTGGAAAACATGAGGACCACATAGCAACGATTATAATCAAAACCACTGGAGACTCTTATTTCAGCTTCTGAAATACGAAGCTTCAAAGCAGACATGCCTCCAATGAAAACCAGCGCTCTTTTCTTTTCCTTTCCCTTTCTTTTCTCTCCTTTTTTTTTTTTTGGTTCTGCTAAGTCTACAGTTTTAGATTCAAGTACTTGACAATTATATATCAATAGAGACAGAATGCATTTTGCCTAAAGCAAAGAAATAAATGGTTTAAAGGGCGAGCAAAGTGTCATGTGTCAGTAGACATTAGTTGAGGTTAAACTCTGCCGATGTGACTAGAATGTCGACATCTCTGTTAGAGTCAATATCTTGAAATTGGTGGTGTGGCTTGGCATACATATTTTCTTAATGACTTTCCAGGGAAAGATGAAAATATCCAACAGTACTCCATACATCTGAGGGTCCTAAACTCATTTCTCTCAGTTTTACCAAAAATTATCAAACCTTTATATTATCCAAATTTCAATCGAAAATAGTACATGAAGCACGAAATACAATCCCAAAAATCTTGCCCCCCCCCAAAATCAGTATTTTCTTTTTGATTGTATGGCTAAGTATGTTGCAACTGAGGTAATAGTGGGCCTGAATTTGGGGGTGAAGACCTAATGGATCCACCAACACACTGCAAAATCCACTCAACGTGACATTAATAGGAATGAAATGCAGACCTTTGTCACCCAACTCCAGGCAACTTTCATTTAGTGGAGACACACAGAAAAGTCTGAGACAGAGAAAACAGAAAAAAAAAATCTTACGTGGCTCAGAAAAAAAAAAGAAAGAAAGAAAAGAAAAAGAAAGCCAAAAACCCCACAAAAAAATAAGAGTTTTCTTTTATTTGCTAGTTTAGCCACACATCTCAAATTGGTCTTTGCTGTGTTCTTGATTTGCCCCTCTGCAACTTACGACCTAATGTGTCATAACGTAGATGACTAAGGAGGAGTTTTTGTTTTGTTTTTGTTTTGTTTTATTTTATCTGGCTAATTCCAGATTTTAATGACTTGCTAAAGTCTTATCCCTGTGTTACAGCTCAGTTTAACTTTCTAAATTAGTATGTAGTACTTATGATCCCAGCTGGACCAGTGGTTCTGAACCATAGTTCTATGTGAGAGTCTCTAAAGGAGAGCTTTTGTAATATACCAATCCTTGACCCTTTGGGGCCTGGGAGCTGGAATTGGGGCCTGGGAGCTAACCAGTTCTCTTTAAATTAGAAATAGCAAAACTCTGTCGCAGTACTATGCTTCACATATCTACTGCTGTGTAATAAACTATCCCAATACCTAAAGCCTTAAAACATTGAATTGCTGTTTTTGATGATTTTGTGGGTCAGGAATTTGGCCGTGACTCAGCTGGCTGGCCCTTCAGCTCCACATAAAGTCCCCTGGAGTCATTCAGCTACACTGGAGCCCAAAGGACCAATAAGGCTTGATTCGTGTGACTGACACCTCTGTGATCTTCTACAAGATGCCTCTCTCTCCACATGGCCAGCCTGGGCTTCTTTACAATACAGTGGTCTTGTTAGGCAGACTTCTTGAATGCCATCTGGCTTTAAAAGAGAGGAAGCAAAACTGCTAGTCGCTTTCAAGGTGTAGCTTCAGAAGTTGCAAATCACTTCTTCCAAATTCTGTCTGTCAAAGCAAGCTACAAGCCCGGTTTAGACTTAAGGGGAAGGGAAATCAACTCTACTTCTTGATGTGAGGGGAAGCATATATATATACACAAGGGCTGAGAAATTGCTGGTGGCCATATTTTAAGACTGCACATTATATCCAATCAGTTCCTGATCCTAAAGTCACGGCAGATATTTCTAGCCTATCATGGCAGCCTCTCCCACTATTGCGGGACACGGTGCCAGAATTGTCTCAACATGGCACCTCAGAGGTCAGAGGTCAGTAGATGATAGCTACTACGCAGGTTGAAATGTACTCACAAGCCTTCTCTATTGGGAAGAGCGGAAGTTCTAAACCATCCCTTCCGTGGAATAGGAAGCAGAGGTATTAACATTCTCTGGGAAGATTAGGAAAGTGCCAATGGCCTCGCGGCCATGCCTGGGGGAAAGATCTGGCTCATGAGTTCTCACAACTATCTTGTGAAGTACAAATTGCAGGTTTTGCTATTCTTCTCTTGTTTATAAATGGGAAAACTGGGGCTGACCAAACACAAGGTGCCATTTTAGGTGTTACAGAGGGCATAAAACTTACTTAGATGTTGTTAGAGTTCTTAGATCTTTCTGGTAGAGGAAAGGTATTTAAACAACTAATTCTAATACCCAACAAAATGAAATGAAGATGATCAGAGAAGTAGGAACAAAATTGTCCTCGGAGTCAGAGGTAGGAAAGATTCGCTGGAGGGATCTGCCTGGACTTCGTGGGGCTCAAGGATGATGATAGGATAGTTTCTTCAGAGGAGAATGATGTGAACATCAGAGAATATTAAGAAAATTAAACAAGATAATATTAAGAAAATTAAACTAGTCACTTTTGTATAAACATCCTCTTGAAGATCATACTACAGAGAAAAAGATGCCATTTCATGACATCCCACATTTTGCAAAACTTAAACCAAAATAAATCCAAATTGATTTGCTCCTTGTTCATTCTAAGAATTCCTGTGTAAATATGTATCCATACAATAAAATGTTTAAATGTATATTTTAATAAAGTTAGTTTCATAATTTTAGTTTTCTTTTTCAAAATGGATATCCAATCAAACCTATTTTTTTCCCACTACTTACCTTGAAATTTAAGACCTTATTTTTGGTTGATTTATTTTAAATGGCATTTTCCTGGTACCGGGTATTTTGGGTTATAAATTTAATACATAACAAGTACCTGCCATACAATGAGTGCTTCATAGATGTTAGTCATTTATTTTTTTTCAGTAAGTGTTTTTATTTTGTAACAGTTTTAGATTTGCAGAAAGTTGTGAAGATAGTATGGATATACGCCCCACATTCAGTTTCCCCTAATAGCATCTTGCATTTGTGTGGTACAATGTATGGTATGTTTGTTAAAACTAAAATGAACCATTGGTGATACATTATTTCTATCTAAAGTCCACAATTCACTCAGATTTTTGTAGTTTTTACCTCATGACCATTTCTGTTCCTGGATCCCACTCAGGATACCACATTAAATTTAGTAGTCATGTCTCTTTAGGCCATTCTTGGCTGTGACAGCTTCTCTGACTTTCCTAGATTTTAATGACCTTGACAGTTTGGGGGAGTACTGGTCAGTTGTTTTGTAGGATGTCTCTCCACTGGCATGTGTCTGTTTTTCTCATGATTACACTGGGATTATGTGTTTTGCAGAGGAAGACCACATAAGTAAATTTCCATTTTCATCACATCATATCAAGAGTATGTGTATCAACATGACTTATCACTGTTGATGTTAACCCTAGTTACCGAGGTAACTAGGTACTATTTGTCAGTTTTTTCCACTATAAAGTTACTTCCCCCTCCTCCTTCCAAACTGTACGCATTGGAAAGAAGTCATTATGCACAGCCCATGCCTAAGGAGTGGGGGGATATGCTCTGCTTCCTATTACATAAGTTATTGAGAAATATGCATGGGAGTTTTGTCTATTTCTTTCCCCCGGCCCCCAATTATTTTATTTATTTATTCAATTCTTTATATCAGTATAGACTCATGGATTTTTTTTTAATGTTTTTGGTTAAAATCCAGTACTACTTTGTTTTATTGCTCAAATTATTCCAGCTTTGGGCATTAGGAACTCTTTCAATCAACTCTTGGGTCTCTTTGAAATACTCTCACTGATGTGAACTTGTGTTTTATTGTGGGAGTGTTTTTGTTTTTGTTTGTTTTTCTGAGCAGTTCCTTACTTCCTGGCACTACAAGATGCTCCCATTTCAGCTTTTATATTTCCTGCCTCAGTCTTACAATTACCCATTTCTTCCAGGAATCCTGGGTCATTTTATGGGAAAACGGTGTTAGAAACCAAGATCTGGGTGCTAGATGTGCTCATTGCTACTGAGTGTTATGGCTTCTAGGTCTTCTCAACTGACAGAGTAAGAAAATGTGTAGGTGCATGTCAGCTTATGTATGTACACATATCTATAAATATTTCTGTACATAACTGTTTATATATTAAGTTTGACATTAGTTCATACTGATGTCTCCAACTGTAGTCCATTACCACATCAATCATTCTAGCCTCTTCCCCTTGCTCTTCTGCAACCTCCCACTCCAATAGGTGAGAAGCTTGGCTCCGAAACCTGCAATCCATTTATTTAATTGTCCCATTCCTGTGTACATATGTAGCTTTATCAGAGATTCTAACCAATACTTAACTCTACCATCTACATTACAGAGCTCATATGCAGTTTCTTTTGCCTTTAGTCTCATAGACTCCACTCTTTCTCAAAGTTGCTTAGGTTGGCCTCTTTCTCTCCACCGTCTTCAGTGAGCTTGGTTTGTACATTTGTCACATAGCTAGATTATGTTCTCATATTCTGCTTTCCACCCAACCTCCTGAATGATCTTTTAAAAATTTGCATACATTGTTTCACTTTTTGTGCCATACATTTCCATGGGTTTCTTTTCTTTTTTTTTTTTAAGATTTTATTTATTTACTTTGACAGAGAGAGAGAGAGCACAAGCAAGGGGAGCAGTAGAAGCAGAGGGAAAAGCAGACTCCCTGCTGAGCAGGGAGGCTGATGCAGGGCTTGATCCCAGGACTCTGGGATCATGACCTGAGCCAAAAGCAGATGCTTAACCAACTGAGCCACCCAAGGCACCCCTCCATGGGTTTCACCAAATGCATCATATCATGTATCTATTATGCCATTATTATTTTTATTTAACAAAGATATTTATGGTGTTTTCTATGTGATAGACACTAACTTACTTAATCCTTTCAGCAACGTTATTAGACAGACCATTAGCACATCATCTCTGGTATGGGCAAGAAAGTTAAGACAGAGCAATTAAAGTAATTTCCTTAAAATCACAAAGCTAACATGGGTAGATCTGGGTTAAGAAACTTGAACATTGGGGCGCCTGGGTGGCACAGCGATTAAGCATCTGCCTTCGGCTCAGGGCGTGATCCTGGAGTTATGAGATCGAGCTCCACATCAGGCTCCTCCACTAGGAGACTGCTTCTTTCTCTCCCACTCCCCCTGCTTGTGTTCCCTCTCTCGCTGGCTGTCTCTATCTCTGTTGAATAAATAAATAAAATCTTAAAAAAAAAAAAAAAAGAAACTCGAACATCAATGCTCCTAACCGCTGTACTGTCCTGCCTCCCTGGTGTCATAATCATTTCTTCCACTTTGCTATTACGGCTTTCATCTCTTCTTTCTCTTCATTCTAAAACAATTTCCTTTTAACCACACACTGAATTTAACTCTGACCTGCTACAGCTCTTTACCAGCCCTTTCAAATTTCTTTTTTATTTCAATATGCTTATTTTCCATATACAATCTAATCATCATTCCAATAAAAGTTTTTAAAGTAACTATGTTAAAATGTAATTTATTCTGTAAGTTGAGTAGAAGCCCAAGGACAATATAAGGTAGAGGGAAAAATACATTACAGGGGTTTTTTGAGATATAATTGACATATAACATTTTATTAATTTCAGCTGTGAAACATAGAGATTTGACATTTGTATACATTGTGAAATGATCACCACAGTAAGTCTCATTAACATCCAGTCAGTTGCTACTGATTTCAGAAATTCGAGGTGCAGGCAGATAGGTGCACCATGCTGAAATCGTCGCACAAGAGCTGACACATACTCTGACAGTTACCGTGACAGTGACTCTAACAGTTACTCTGAAAGTTACTCTGACAGTTAAGCTACTCTGACAGAACTAACTTGCTGTCCGTATGAAGCACAGCAGCTGACCAGTCCTTTTCAGCTTTGGAACCAAAGTGCTCAAGTGTTAAACTTGAGATTTTAAAGGAAGGGTGATTTGAACAGTTAATATAACTTTCGGTCACTAGTAAATGGTCTCTTTTTCCTTGCCATTCTCCAAAAATTCAAAAGCAGCCTTTCTGTCACTTTTAGAAATTCTAGGAACTGCTGAAAGAAATGGATAATGTTTTAGAGAAGTCAATTCCAGTCACCTCTGTGTCTCTTCTTTGGGAAAAGTGGGTAGATATATTGGAGATAGTCATAAAACTTTAAAGAAGATGCAAGACCTGGATCAAGGTGTTCTCACTATTCTCTTCTCACTGGATTTAGAGTAAAAATATAAGTGGAAAGAGTGGGTAAATTTATTCAAGCAAATATCACATGGGTGTTAAGAAAAAAGGTCATCCAATTAACTAGTCGCTTCCTTTATATCCTCAGTGTAACAACCAAATCGGGTGCTGTCAGATATAGCTCAGAGAGAGTAGACACTACATTTGATATTCACTTGGCTTTTAAAATCTCAAAAAGCAATGTTTCCCGAAATTCTAAGGTGTTTTATTTTTCATTGTGCTATGAGCAAGACCAATGGAAGTGAAAATTATGCTGCTGATCCCTGGATATTAAAGTTCTCCAGGGGCGGCCCTCAGCCCCAGTCAGTAGAGCATGTGACTCTTGATCTCAGGGTTGTGAGTTCAAGCCCCACGTTGGGTGTAGGAAGAAGAGGTTACTTAAAAAAAAATTTTTTTAATATTTTAAAAAATCAAAAAATAAATTTCTCCAGTGGACAGCAAGGGGAAGGTAATTAATGTCTATTGAGTACCTACAACGTACTAGACATTTTTAATATATGTTCCATTTAAACCTCACAACAATCCATGTAGTTCTTGTAGATCAAGTAGGGAATTTGATGTTGTTTTTAATACAAAGGAAGCTCTTGAATTTGTGAAAATAGAGACTGTGGGAGATGTTCAGATTCTTTCTCATGCAAGCAAGTCACGGTGGTGTCACCAGAACTCAAGTCTTGAGCCTCTAAGCTCCAGGCGCCTTTGTCCCGTATCTTCTGTCACTAGCTTCTGAGAGCCTGAGCTGGGGGTTTAGGCTGGTAGAGATGGGCGTGCACAGTGAGAAGACAGCCAGGCAGAGGAATGGTTGGGGAGGGAGAGGGGTGGGGACGATCTGATGAAAGGTAAGCAGAGCCTGGAAGACCAGGGAAGACCTGAAAAGAAGCCCTGCTTGGATGGGCTGGCTTAAAGTCCCCGGTGTGATCCCAGTTTCTCTTCACCTGTTAGATCCAGTTCATGGGCAGTTTCCAGCAACGCTTTAGGAGAGACATCCCTTCCACTGGTGTCACAGTGCTACCCAGAAAGCTGAGGCATTATACGCCTTCTTCAGCATCACGAGATTTCCTGCCACGAGCTTAAGTTTCCTCAGGGCCTAGCTCCTGAGAGGTCTTGGCTTCTCAGCCAAAAGGACCTGGGATCATCGGGCAGTAATTCTCGGATTTATTGCCCTTGTTCTACATTCCTGACCTATGAATATTTGCAGACATAGGGACCAGTTTTCCGAAGCCCAGCATAAGCTGCTTTAATTTTGTCATTGTCCTATAATTTCATGGAAATGGCTGCTGTGAAGCCAACAAATGACTAATAAAATCCCTCTGCCCACTCATTTTTAATGTCATTCTGGAACTCCAGAACAGGGACCATCTGCTCACAGTGCTTACTTTAATATAAAAGAGTGCCTGAGTTGAAAATCATATTTCTGAGAGAAGGCTGGAACGAGTCTTCTGTTTGTGAACCCAAAGCACAGCAAAACAAGGCTAGCGTTTCGTTTGGGCAGGGATGAGATACAGCTGAGTGTTGCCTATTCAGCTCTGCCTGTGGACAAGTTAAACTCTTACACACGTGCGATGTACAGATATCAATCAATACGAAGAACTATCACACCTACTGAACACTACCTGTGTGTCAGTGGCAATGTGCAAAGCACGCGGGGGATTCTGCAAAGGGTGAGTATTCTTAGTGTACTCATTTCATTCGGGAAGTAAACGGAGACCTACAGAAGTGATGGAAACCTGCTCTAAGTCACACAGCTAGTAAATAACAGAGCCAGGCTTGAAACCAGAATCCATCAGTTTCGACATATGTGCCCTGAGCAATTGAGTTATTTGCAGTAAGGACTTTTTGAAGAAAAGCCATCCTAAGCCATGACTAATCTTTCAACTAGGTAAATTGTAGAACCGGGAAGCTATGTGGAGATTTTTTGTTTTTACTTTAGCCTCTTTATTTCAGAATAAATTTAGATTTTATGGAGAAGTGGCAAAGATAGTACAGAGAGTTCCCATCTACCCTTCGTCCCTCTTCTTCTAATGTTAACATCTTACATAACCATGCTACATTTGTCGGAACTAAGAAACTATCTTTGGTACAGTACTATTTACTAAACTACAGACTTTATTCAGATTGTGGTACAGTTTTTCTTTGCAAGTTTTTCTTATATCTTCCAATTTCATCATCCCTTTTAGGATCTTTCTTTTTTTTTTAGTGAATGATTTTTAAAAAGTTATTAAGGCTTTTTGTAAGAGCAGTTTTAGGTTCACAGTAAAACTGAGAGGAAGGTGCAGAGATTTCCTAAATACCCTCTGTCCCCACACATGCACAACTTCCCCCACTATCAGCACCATCCCACCAGAGTGGTTCCTTTGTTACAACTGATGAAGCTATATTGACACTTCATTATCACCCAACATCCCTAATTTACATTAAGTTCACTCTCAACTGTGTACATTTGATGGGTTTAGACAAATGTATAATGACATGTATACACCGTTATAGTATCATACAGAATAGTTTCACTGCCCTAATATTCCTCTGTGCTCCACATGTTTATCCCCCAACACCTCCTGCCCATCCCTAGCAACCACTGACCTTTTCTTACTGTCTCCATAGCTTTGCGTTTTCTGGAATGTCATATAGTTGAAATCACACAGTATATAGTTTTTTCAGATTGGCATCTTTCACTTTTAAGAAAAGTAAATACACATTTAAGTTTCCTCCATGTTTTTTTATGGCTTGATAGCTCATTTCTTTTTAGCTCTGAGTAATATTCCCTTGTCTGAATGTCCTGCAGCTTCCTTACTTATTCTCCTACTGAGATACATCTTGGTTGCTTCCAAATTTTGGCAATTATGATTAAAGCTGTTGTCAACATCCATGTGAAGGTTTTGGTGTGAATGTTAAGTTTTCAACACCTTTGGGTAAAGACCAAGGAGCATGACTTCTGGCATGGTAAGAGTGTGTTTAATTTTGTAAAGAACTGCCAAACTGTCTTCCAAAGTAGCTGGGCCATTTTGCATTCCTATCAGCCACAGATGAGAGCTTCTGTTGTCAGCATTTGGCATTGTCAATATTCTGGGTTTTGGCCATTCTGATAGGTGTAAAATGGGAGATCTGTTGTTTTATGCCCCAGGGAGTCGAGTGTGGTTTTCAATTGTAAGTTGTATACTTAACTAACTCTGCCCTTTCCTGACATTAGGGGCTCCAAATAATGCTGGGTTCAGGGTGAGTAAACACTTCCTGGTTGATCACAGCAGACAAGACCCAGACACTCTCCCTTTTGCTTCTCCTCTGCATCTTCAGCTGCACCTGGCTTCTGCATGTGAGTCTCAACCATGCGACTTGACTTAGTCTTTCTGGCTCTGCTCTCAGGTGCTTCTTACCAAGATTTGGCAACCTGACTCAGAACTTGCAAGTTTCTGACCTCAATTTCTATGTGCCATATTAATTTTCCTTTGGGACACATCTTATTCTGGAATTCCATTTCAGTTATCTCTCCAGCTTGACATTCAGGGTTTGTGTTCTTATCATTCGACTGGACCCTAACTCTGGCATCTCTGTAATCACAGTTCGTAAAGAAGGACCCAAATTCCCTGCACTGACAATTAATTTGTCCTGTTTTATGAAGGAAATGTGAACCTAAAGAAATTGGTTCAGAATCACATAGCACGTGGCTAGAAAATTAAAAAACACAGGGAAGGAGAGGGAAGTTCCTAAGTGTTCTTGGTTGTTAGGACAAGTGGAGCTTAAAAGAAAAATTAAACAGAGATCCAACATTGCAGAAAGGTATATTTGGGAAAAGAACTTTAAAGGCTTTTCCCTGACAAATGGCAGAAACATTTTAATCCAGTTTTGGAAGGGAATGCTGTTATAAGTCACAGTATTTAAACTCGGGCTTTAACAAGGCAAAACAAATATTAAAATCAGATTTAACATGTCTGAAACACATTCATTTTATTTTATTTTATTTTTTTTCTGAAGCCAGTCTCTCCTCTTGCCTCTCCTGGTTTTATTCCTGGGTCTGCATGTTCCTGGAAACCAGGCTAGAGAGGTCAATGTCATCTCATTCTGTCCACGCTGACATGTAACCCAGTGCCAGTTGCAGCCAATTTTGCCTCGGTCTTTCTCATGCTTGCCCCTGTCTTTCCATTTTCATGGTCACTATTCCCTTGCTTAGGTTATTTTATAAACCTCTTAATCTATGGGCCTCAAGTACATGTGTGGGCAGACTCATCTCTAGAGTCACCACAGGTCATCAGTATGCTCAAAAACTTCAATGACGGGTCGCCTGGATGCCATAGCGGT
This sequence comes from Ailuropoda melanoleuca, assembly GCF_002007445.2. Classification (NCBI taxonomy): domain Eukaryota; kingdom Metazoa; phylum Chordata; class Mammalia; order Carnivora; family Ursidae; genus Ailuropoda; species Ailuropoda melanoleuca. The sequence continues at coordinate 63,166,419 of NC_048232.1, forward strand.
TAAGCATCTGCCTTCGGCTCAGGGCATGATCCCGGCGTTATAGGATCGAGCCCCACATCAGGCTCCTCCACTAGGAGCCTGCTTCTTCCTCTCCCACTCCCCCTGCTTGTGTTCCCTCTCTCGCTGGCTGTCTCTATCTCTGTCGAATAAATAAATAAAAATCTTTAAAAAAAACCAAACCAACAAACTTCAATGACATTCCCATACTGGCTGGATTTAGAAAAGATTCCTTACTCTAGCATTTCAGTCCCTCTATATTCTAGCCCCACTTTTCCAAATGTATCTATTATTACTCTCTTGCTTTGTACATCATAAACCAGCCTTACTGGTTTCTGGTTTTCCTTGAATATACACTGCCACAGAACATTTGCACAAGCTGTTTCTGCTGCTTGGAAGGCCTTTATTCCCATTTCTTTCTTTCATTTTGTTTGTTTGTTTGTTTGTTTTTTAAGATTTATGTATTTATTTGAGAGACAGAGAGAGTGAGTGTGGCAGCAGGGAAAGGGGAGAGGGCGGGGCTGAGGGAGAGGGAGAGAATCTCAAGCAGACTCCCCGCTGAGCATGAGCCCTACTTGGGGCTTGATCTCACCACCCTAAGACCACGACTTGAGCCAAAACCAAGAGTCAGACACTCAACCAACTGAGCCACCCAGGCACCCCTATTCCCGATCTTAATATCAGTTTGTTGGCATACACTACATTAGGAATTGGCAAACTACACCCTGAGGACCAAATCTGGTCCACCAGCCTATTTCTGTAGATAAATTTTTATCAGAACAGAGTCAGGCCCATTCATTTAACTATATTTTCTATGCACCGAAACACCCATGGTAATTGCAGCAGAGACCCTATGGTCGGCAAAGCCTAAAATATTTATATTCTAGTCCTTTACAGAAAATATTTGCTGAGCCCTGCAATAAATCCTTAGCAATTACTAATTCACCTGACTGAATATCCAATTCAATGTGTTTTAGGAAAAACTTGTTGAGGCTCTAACATGTGCTAAATGCACAAAAACAGAAAAGATATGGACCGTCCCTCAAGGAGCTCACTGCCTGAAAGTTATAACAAAACTATCAATGAATTATTTCTCTACAACATGATTTGTAAAATAATAGCACACATAGGCAATACTTAGAAACATCGAATAGGGAGTCATTAATCTTTTTGGTAGGGGAGTAAAGTGGTGGGGAAAGGAGTGTAATAGCAGAAGTGGGTTTGTAATGATGTACAGGAGTTTATCTGGAGACCAGGGGTCAAAGTTATTCCAGATAGAGGAACAGCATATACGAAGCTGGAAGAAGATAGCAGCATGGTCTCTTTGGGGAACCTCAGGTAGGGCCTTATGGAGACAAAATGGAAAGAGAATGGACTTTGGAGTCAGATTAACCTGGGTTCAAATCTTGATTCTGCTATTCATTAGCCATGTGACCTTGAGCAAGTCCTGAGCTTCTATTAATCCATTCTTTCCTCTAGCATTATTCACATGGATTAACTAAGGTGGCATAGGTAAATGTTTCTGGCACAATGTTTGACACAGAATGTGTATGCCCCCCCCAAATTAATAAATGTAGCTCTTATTACAAAAAGCAAAAAAAGTTCATGTAGGTTAGCGTGGGACAGAAAGAGTAAAGAGCGACTCTCCTCAGCTCAAAATACAGTATCTCAGTCTCTAGTCTTCCAATGGCCTTTATTCTTCCCTGTATAATATATGGTGGGTGTTGGATATGTTGATCTTATCCTTCTTTCCAAATTGTGGCCTCCTTGAGGGCAGGGACCTTTCCTTATTCTTTTCATGTCTCCCCAGGTGCCTAGAACTGTGTCACATCTAGAACAGGCCTCTGATGAATACTTGTTGTATTTCTAAGTCTTAGATTGTGAAGGTATTTTCACAATAATCAACTTCTTATTTTATATGAAACTGAGACCCATGGGTTGTAAGATGTTTGACTTGTTCATGTTTGCCCAGGTTGATGATCTCAAGTCTTACTTGTAGCTTCCAAGAAGGTAGAATTCATTTTTGTTCTTCCTTCTCCTCTTCCTTCATACTCTCATTCTAGTGAACTTTTTCCTCTTAGAAACATACTTCACCCCACCCTCCAGGTATCCACTGCTCTTGCAGATATGGGCCGTGTTTGTTGTTACATTCACAATGAAATACTCAGGATTTGTATCATACCTCTTTCCACTGTCCGTGGAAAGGAAAAGTAGAATAATCAGGAGTGGATTGCTGGAGGAGTTTTAGGCATCAGAAAAAAATGAGTATGTCCTCAAATCCTTCCACAAAAGCAAACGTTAGCCCACCAGAGATAAGGGCAGTCCTGTGGGTCCTAGAAATAGCAGGACCTTTGATTATAGCGGTATTAGGAGCTATCATATATTGAGAGCTCACCACGTGGTAGACACTTTGTATGAGTAGTGTCTATCCCTCTAGATACACATGCAAGTTACTACTCCACTTTCACAGATGGGGAAACCAAGGCTCGGAAAAGTTAGGCAACTTTTATAAGGTCACAGAGCTAAGGAGCATAACCTAGATCTGCCTACTTCATCAGAGTTCCTGACAATGCCCTTTGATTGCCCTGTGACTGGGAAGGAGGTTAGAGAATCTTTCAGATTTCAGTTCCCTGCTGTGCATTCCTCCTTTCCAGAATTTTCCAAGAAGATGGTCCTTGGAATATTTGCCTGAGAGCAACACTAGCTATTTAATACGCAGAGTTGGGTACAAAACAAAAAGGCACAGCTCCTGTTGAAAAAGCAGAAGCGGGGGTGGGGGAAGTGCCATTGAAGGTATTAAAAGACAAACTTTTTCCTTTGTTCTGCGGTTTCTCTCTTGCCTTGTGATAGTGTGTTTTGTTTATTATTAAATATCATTCGAAATAGACAAAAATTAGCATTTTAAGTTGTTAGCATGAATTTTACCGTTCATGTTTACACTGGACAATGTCAGTTTTAAATGCAAACATAAGAAAGCATATGCAGAATCACCGAAACGGTACAAGTCATAGTCTGTAGCTCATACATGCATATGTATCTTGTTCTTACCACAAGAGTGGAAACGCTGTGAAACATTATTTTCCTTCTTGATATACGCATATTGCACCAACACTCTCTATCTCCGGCTTACTGGTGAGTAGGGAAGAACTGGAAGGAGAAGGAACTTTGGGTTGCCCCATCTTTCTCTCCCTTTCCTACTATGGCCTCATTTTCAGCAAACGTGTTTGGCCAATACAGGGGAAAAACATCAGTAAAAGATGATAGGATTCCTAAATTGTCGATGTTCCTTAAAATCCCACTGCCTTCTTTCTTTGTTGAAAGCACATTCTGGTTCAGATTACAAGTGTAGACTCTTGGGGCTGTCAGTACCCCTGGATTACTCAGTTTTAAATGTTACCTTATACTCACTCCGTCTTGCTGAACTTGCCCACATCATAGGTCTGGCAGAATTCTGTGCTTATAGGGCTCACTAACCCTGTCAGCAAATAGGGAGGCAAGAAATGACAGACAGGCATACGGTGCCTATTTTCTCTGCTCGAGTGCATGCTCCACGGCCTCATGGAATCTCACTGACAAAACACAAGTTCTAAAATAAAAGTCTTGAGAATTTCAAGATGGCAACAGCAGAACATTAAACCAAGTGTGGAGTCCCTCTGACTACACAGGTTGCATGCCCACGAATCTGGCCCTGCCTGGGAGATGTTCATAGGTGTGCCAGAGGATGGAGTTTCTGCAAGCCAAACTGTTCACGAAAGCTTCCTCAATCTCTTAATATCCTTAACCACTTACCCACCTTCTTTGGCCCCATGTTCAAATTCCACTAAAAAATCTTCAACTCAACCAGTCCTTAAGAAGCTGAGGAAGAGAAACCTCAAGTCATTATCTCAGCTGTTAAGAATCTAATCAGCTTCCTTCTGGTCTCAGTAACTGTACTTGTCTTACCCATGGCCAAGCTCCCATCCCACAATCTAGCGTCGGTTCTGGTCTTGTCCATATCTCATACCCTGTTTGAGTCTATACCTTCAGTGTAAGTCTATGCTTTAGTATAATACTCGAGAGAAAACCTTTAGTGATAGAAAGAAACGCAATTACTTAAAACTCTCTATTCTTGCCTAATGTGAGTTTTCCTTTTGTTTTGAGTCAACATTCAACAAACATTGACCAAGTAGCTTCTGCCCTGAGCCAGAGCTCTTTGAGGAGTGAGAGGGTGCAAAGGTAAAGAGGCCATGGTTGCTGCCCTCAAAACAGTCACACGCTAGTATCTTCTGAGCCTAGAGCATTGTGACTCAATGTATCATTCAAATTAAGGAATGTCTTAGGCAGCTCCCTCTTTTTGCTCCTTTCTACGCAGAAGTTCGGTTTATTGAGATAAATATAAGGGTGGGTGCACTGGGATCATTTTCCCAGATCAGCCCTCCATACTCTCTCTAAGGGGTGATGTTTCTAACACAAACTACACCCTACATTTGAATAAATAAGGTACTCCCCTTAATCCTGAATGCTCGGTCAAAATTTTCGAAACCCTCTAACTACAGTTTTCTAACTGATTTCCAAACTTAACCTCAAAGAATTATACAAAGCTTCTGGTGTCTGTGGCTTCTCCAGTTTCCCTCAATTCTTAGTCAACCACTTCACTGCGTTGAACTTCTCTCATCTTGCATTTTTAACTTCTTCTCTTAAGAGCATTCTTGATCTCAATGCCAAGGGTACAGAGTGCTTCCAGTTCTAAATTTGGATGAGCAGAAGCTCTGGCTTAAATGGTTATAGAGTGGTAGACATACTTGAATATCATTACTGAGGTGATAGTTCAGGTCGGTCTAAAGGAGAATTGCAGTTAAAAGGACACTTCTCTGCAGCGGTGGCGGCCAGAGGGGTAGCACAGGGAAGGACTTTTGGGAGATTGGATTATCATCAACAACTCTGCTTCATGTGACCAAAGTTCTATGTTATACTAATTAGTCATTCATTTACTCAACAAATAGTTTCTTACAGGTTTACACATCTAAGTTACTGTGCTGAATTCTGAGAATGCAATGGGCAACAAAACACAGCCCCTGCCCTCAGGGTAGCAATTACAACATAAAGGTAATTTGAAGAAAGAAGAATGTGGGAAAAGCTAACAAATCTGGTTTTGAGGTGGATCAGAATGCTTTCTGAAACAAGGAATAGTTAGATATCTCACTCAGGGGTTTTCAAATTTTAAAGAACCCTCACATTCTGCAGGTCTGAAGCTAGCCAAGAATTTGCATTGTATTTTTTAGGGAGGGGGGCAAAGGGAGAGGGAGAGAGTCTCAAGCAGACTCCCCACTGAGCGCAGAGACCTGAGTGGGGCTCCATCCCAACACCCTGAGATCATGACCCGAGCCAAAATCAAGAGTCAGATGTTTAACTGACTGAGCCACCCAGGCTCCCCAAGAATTTGCATTTTAAAGAAGTACCACAGATGATTCTAATACAGAGGTCTTCAGAGTAATGTTCAAAAAATATTTATCTAAGCCACATTATATTTCCATTTCCGTTCGTGTTACTCCTGGAAAAAAAGAAAAAGAAAAAAAGCGGTATTACTGTTTTTCACAAAGAGGCAGAATTTGATAGCATGGTACAGAAAAGGTCATCACTCACTTTCATTTTCCTCCTACAAAAAGAGTTCCAAGGTGTTTTATGGTGTCCAATAGTCATTTGTTAAAAGAGACTGATAGCTATCACAGGGCTTGCCTCAAGACCTGCCATTTTGTGAAGATTTGAACCATGCTAATGGTCAACAAATATTTTTGTAGAATAGAAACCTGGGGTTTTTTGTTTGTTTGTTTGTTTGTTTTGAGAATTTGAAAATGAGATGCAAATGAGAGTGCACATAAATATAATAAGACCACTTTCACTTTAACAGAATATTTCACTCAATTTCCTTAGCCTAGTGATTCTGTTTTTAAGATGTAGGTATTTAGTAATATTTTAAAGACTTGCTTTTAAAAACATCGATATTGACATTTTTGAATTAACATTTTATTACAACACAATCTAATTCAGAAATCCAGACCATGAAAGACTCTACTGATAATCATAGTCATGAAGGGGCTTCCAATCCGCCTTAATAGTATTATATCAACTAACCAACCAGAGGCCACACTTCAATTTTTAAACAGGCTATTAAATAATTCAACAGTATATCAAATTATGTTTTGGATAACTGTCACAGCCTAATTTTTTAAGCACTCTTGAAAAAAAAACTGCAAATCGTTCATTAGAGGGAATTTTGAGGCCAAAAATGCTAATGTAAATCATGCAGAAATCCTAAAAGGAACTTGGCTTGAAACAAGGAAAGACTTGCTGCTGAAAATAGCAATCGATGGGACTATACCTGAAACATATGTACACAAATGCAATAGATTTTAATGGTAAACATCCTGATGACCTTACTTTCTCTCTTTACATCAATTTTACATGTTTTCATAAATGCCCCCGTTTAACTAATTTCATGAGTGATTCCACGATCTCTTGCTATGGCCAGAAATAACGAGGGTACTTCATGGCTTTTAAAAACACCAGACCAGGAGCTACAGAAGAAATATCAATCATTACATCTGATTTCCCATTTTTTTTCTTGACACAAATCCCTTATTCTTACAACTGAAAGAAAGCCATTAGATATTTGATGATGGTTCCCAGTGCCTGTTCAATGTGGCATTTTCCGCTGAGATGTGCTGGAGAAATTTGAAGGTGGTGCTGGTTATTTCCTTCATGGATTCCATTATTTTGTGTTCCAGATAACATTAAGTACTAGTCAAAACCCAACATTTATGTGATGTAGATGTTATCACATGTCTGCAGTGTTGTTCTTTCTTGGTGTTTTAAAAATAGTGTTTTCCATTTACATGGCTTCGATTCAATTCTACATAATAAAATCATCTTTGTCTGAGAGGATATAATGGCAAGATTCCTATAATCACACAAGACCATACATTTTACAATGGCATCCTTAATTGCATTTCTTAAGGAATAAAATGTTCTGGAGTTCTTTATTTTGAGTTTGAGCCAGATGAGAGCATGGCCCAAGGAATCCAGAAAGAATTGAATCTGAAATGCTTAATCAGCTTTAAGTCTGCTCATCAGCATTGTGGCTCAACTGAAAGATAAATCCTAGTTGCCGGAACTTGAATTTATTACACCCGTTCAATCAGAACAACTGCTTAATTCGGAGACCCTCTCCCTTAACTCATTCATTTGACTGGGCATGGAAGGCAAAGTGTGGAGAAAAAGGGTGCTGGTAAACCCAGTTTCTAATTCCAGTTGTCACTACCAGTTATGTGGCCTTGGGAAAAGCATGTCACCTCTCTGTGCCTTCATTTCCATAAAATGATGGAAATGGCATTTGATAATCCCTAACATCTCTCCCAGCTGGAAAATTCAATAAGTCATTTAAAGCGCTCGTTCCACCAGCATCATTAAAAAGCAACTCAGAAAAGAGGGGATTGATGGAGGTCAAAGACCTTGGCCTGCTGATATGTACCTACTCTTCCTTGTACAAAATGACCAACTCATCCCAGACTACCCAATGTACTCATTCGGGGTTGACATCGTCCCAACCTCTTTGGATAGGGAATGATATGAGACCCCCTCTAAACTTTCTGAACCACTTTTTACAATAACCCAAACGCAGCTGGCTCGAAACATCAGTGATGACAAATTTAGACCTGGGATGGTGCCAGAGCAGCAGCCTCTTCCTCCCTGTGAGTTCTGCAAAGATAATCAAAATCTAAACAAGATAAATAGAAGATACTGGAGGTGGGAGCACTGAGGGGGGTGGAAAGAGGAGGGCCTACTTACCATCTGCAAAAGTGCATTTATCCGCAGGTGTCAGGGTCTCTGAATTCAGAATCTCCATAACCAACCATCCAAAAGGAGAACATTTTCACACATAACATGTGAAAACTATATTACATTTACATTTCTTAGCCTGTCTGAAGATATATACATATGGATTTAACAAAACAAGCCTCAATCTTCGGAATGAGACTGAGTATGGCTGCTTCGGTAAATGTTAAACATAGCAACTCTAGGGCCAAGCTCAGTTTAAATTTCAGCCTTAATTCCATCCTGAAGGTTATTGATATTTTTTTCTGTAGTGTGTTAGCATGGAGTCTAAATCTAAAGCATTTCCTTGTGTGAAATGAATATTTTAAAGATCCGACCCATTCACTGCATCCATTATTTCCATTATGACTGATGTTCCTCTGGACTGTATATAGCTCTTGGATTCCTAGAAATATCACAAGGTTTTTCACTGTGCGGAGATTATATATTCAACGTACAGTAGACTTAAATCAAAGTTGGATTAGAAAACATAACATTTTGAAACCAGAAGCAAATAAAAACACCATATTACTCACAATAGGATTTCTCACAAGGCAATGTGGTAAAGAGCAGAGGTCCTGGGATTTTAGTTTTACTTAACTTGGCCTGGATTTTACTCTCAGTTCTAGCATAAACTCTGTAGATTTGGGAAATTAACTAAAATGGCAAGGAGCTCAGTTCTGTCATCTGTAAAATGGGTCTGATTACTTTCCTCACTTACTTACAAAGACAGTTACTTACTCACAATTTGATGTGGAATACAATGGTGATTTTATTATATAGGATTAAGCTCCAAGAAAACAACACTTTGCTAAAATGTGGTGTCTACTGACCTTGGACCAACCATCCTAAAACTGTTATTAACATTGTCAACTGGGGGCTCAGTTATTCCAAGTGTCATTAACAAACAAAAGGTTTTTTTTTTTTAATGAAAGAAATAATTGAGAATGAATGAATATACTACAGAATGAGAACGAGAAACGATTCACTGTAAGTTAATTCTATAACAAATAATGATAGTGTGGGTCTGGGTGTTAACATCCAGTTCCTCCCCGTTGGAGAGCTGGTAATTTCTCTGCCTTTTGTGATCTGAAACCCCTTATCTGCCCATCTCCTGATTTTGCATGTCTCAGTGTTTGCCCTCTGTGTTTCCTGTAATTATCCAGACTGGTTGGAAAGGTTGGTTCCCTCTATCTTGTCATTTGCAATTTAACTACAGATAATTTCTGTATTCCACGGAATTTGCATTGGTGAATTCCACATTATCTGCTGTCCTTTGGGAAACTCTGAAATGCTGGGTGTTTCCTACAGAAATAGTGTTTCTGCTAAATGTGCTCCCTGTTCCTTGTGGTTCGTCTGCTGTGTGTGAACGTTTGTTGGGTACCCACGGGATGCAAATATGCATCAGCTGAGGTATTGTGACCTGTGAGGAGAACATTCACCTCTCTATTCTTTCCTGTCCAGGATTGCATTTTTCTGAGCATTCCTTTGTTTGTGTTGTAAAAAATCCCAATGTATGTATTTAATGTATTCATCACAAGGGCTCAACCAGAGACTTAATTTAAAAAACAGAAATAAAACAAAAGTGATACCACAGCTTAAGATATGGAGTCCTAAGCAGGACCGAAGGAAAGGACAGACCATCTAAAGAGAAATAAAAAGACAACGCAAGGACAGAGGCTGGACAGTCAGGGTTCTTGGCTGGACACCTGCTTTGGGCAGGTTTCTTGCAGATATTTCTTCAAGGCTGTGGGGTTGTTCTAGAGCTCAACAGCATGTGTGTTCAAAAGGCTATCAATGTTTGGTTCTCCTAGCAGGCTCCAATGGACGGCAGGATGGTCCTGAGGTCACACAGGGCGGACCACTTGTCCTTCGGGATGTCCAGGCAGATGTCACCCTGCGTGTCCGTGTTGGGGCGGTAGCTGAGCGTAAGGAACGTCACCGTGGGTGCACTGGAAGGGTACCCCCCCCGGGGGGGAGGTGCAGGCAGGGAGACGGGAACTCTGAGAGCACGACTGTAACTCTCTGAGCTGGTTTGTGAGGTTAGGAGGGGTAGGATAAGCCCAAGTTTGGGGCAAAATGGGAGAATCGTTTATGGCAAATAACTGGAAAAGGACTCCTCTGCTGTGCAGAACTCAGAGGTACTTCCTGGCTGTCTTTGGTCTCCTCCTCATCACCATCATCAGAACTGTCACTTACTGATGACCTACAATGCGCCAAGTACTTTATATGTGTGCTCTCATCGAATCCTTATAAAGATTCTATAAGTTATCTTATTTTACAAATGCAGAACCACACCTGTATAGAGACAACATTACCCCTTTCCCAAGGTCACGAAGCTAGTTAGGCTCAGTGTCATGTTTTAATCCTAGTCCTAGCCACCTGATGCCAAAGCTGTTGATTTAATCACACCCTTCCATCATGCCCCTTGCCCACCCCAACTGTGGCCCATGCAGGATTCTAATGTTTAACCTTTCAATGTCCTTTTTTAAGGCACTTATTTTTCATAGTGAAAAGTTTTCATTAAAAATAAGGTCTCATGAAGTTTTATTTCCAAAATGTAACTTAGCAATACAGTGATGGAGTCTTTACTCCAGTCCCTTAAAAAGTGTAGTGACACTAAGAACATGTGTTCTTAGCACTGGACATTCTCAGGGTGAGACTCGGCGCTTAACGACAGAACGGTTGCTTTCATTTCCTCTGCAGCACCTTCGCTAACAAGCTTTGCCTCTGAACAAAGTGTTCCTGCTGTCTGCCTGGCCATCCCATTCCCTCCGGGACAGTTGAGGGAGACTGACTCTCTGGTCACTGACCAAAAGGCTGGTATTAAACTGGGGAGGAGTTGGCCAGGAAAGCTGTAGGTAACTTTGGGACACTGGATGTAGGTGAGTCACTAGGATTTGTGTTGAGAAATCTCTTTGTCTTGCCCTTGCTTGTTGAGATTACTAGCCGCTAAAATATAAGGATATGAATTCACATTAAGAGTTCACCATTCCACGCTTTGCATTCTTCCCCCAAGACGGGAGTCTACCTTGGACTGGTAGGATTCTGAGAGAGGATTTACAACACATTGATGATTCTTTATCAATGATTAGTGATGACAGTGAGCTACCATTTCTTTACACATTGTCAGGCATTGTGTTAAGCATTTAAGGCATTCTTTTAATTAACCCAAGAAGGGGAGATACCACCTATGGATGTGATGAGGACTAAATGAGATAAGACCGAAAACGCACTTAAGACCATGCCTGGGGAACCTGGGTGGCCCAGTCTTTTGAGCATCTGACTCTTGGTCTCAGCCTGGGTCATGATCTTGGAGAGGTGGGATCAAGCCCCACCTCTGGCTCTGCGCTCAGTGTAGAGTCTGCTTGAGATTCCTACCGTGCCCCCACCCCTCCCCCAACCCGTGCATGCGCGTTCTCTCTCTTTCTCTCTCTCTCTAAAATAAATAAATAAAATCTTTAAAAAGGGAAAGCAAAACAAAACAAAACAATAACAAAACTCATGCCTATCTGGAGCTCTATAAGCCCCAGTGAATGCAGCTCTTTTTTTTTTTTTTTTAAGGTTTTATTTATTTATTTGACAGAGAGAGACAGCCAGTGAGAGAGGGAACACAAGCAGGGGGACTGGGAGAGGAAGAAGCAGGCTCCCAGCTGAGCAGGGAGCCCGATGGGGGGCTTGATCCCAGGACCCTGAGATCACGCCCTGAGCCGAAGGCAGACACTTAATGACTGAGCCACCCAGGTGCCCCAAGTGAATGTAGTTCTGATTATGATCAGTTACTTCCTTTCTCTTATTTTTAAAAATTTTTTAATTTAAATTCAATTAATTAACATATAATGTATTACTTGTTTCAGGGGTACAGGTCTGTGATTTATTAGTCTTATATAATACCCAGTGCTCATTATAACACATACCCTCCCCAGTGTCCATCAGCCAGTTACCCCATCCCTCCCCCACCCCTCCTCTCCAGCAACCCTCAGATTGTTTCCTGAGGTTAAGAGTTTCTTATGGCTTGCCTCCCTCTCTCGTTTCGTCTTGTTTCATTTTTTCCCTCTCTTTATAATCCTCTGCCTTGTTTCTTAAATTCCACATATCAGGGAGATCATATAATTATCTTTCTCTGATTGACTTATTTTGCTTAGCATAATACTCCCTGGTTACATCCATGTCATTGCAAATGGCAAGATTTCATTTTTTGATGGCTGCATAATATTCCATTGTGTATATATACCACATCTTCTTTATCCATTCATCTGTTGATGGACACCTGGGCTCTTTCCATAGTCTGGCTATTGTGGACACTGCTGCTATAAACACTGGGGTGCAGGTGCTCCTTCAGATCACTGCATTTGTATCTTTGGGGTAAATACCCAGTAGTGCAATTGCTCAGTTGTACGGTAACTCTATTCCTGACTTTTTGAGGAAACTCCAGACTGTTTTCCAGAGTGGCTGTACTATCTTGCATTCCCATCAACAGTGTAAGAGGGTTCCCCTTTCTCCATACCCTCGCCAACATTTGCTGTTTCTTGATTTGTTCATTTTAACCATTCTGACTGGTGTGAGGTGGTATCTCATTATGGTTTTGATTTGTATTTCCCTGATGGCAAATGATGTTGAGCACTTTTTTGTGTGTCCGTTGGCCATTTGTGTGTGTTCTTTGCAGAAATGTCTGTTCATGTCTTCTGCCCATTTTTTGATTGGATTATTTGTTCTTTGGGGGTTGAGTTTGATAAGGTCTTTATAGATTTTGGATACTAGCCCTTTATCTGATATGTCATTTGCAAATATCTTCTCCCATTCTGTCAGTTGTCTTTTGGTTTTGTTGACTGTTCTCTTTGTGAAGCAAAAGCTTTTTATCTTGATGAAGTCCCAATAGTTCATTTTTGCCTTTGTTTCCCTTGCCTTTGGAGACGTGTCTAGTAAGAAGTTGCTGCAGCCATGATTGAAGAGGCTGCTGCCTGTGTTCTCCTCTAGGATTTTGATGGATTCCTGTCTCATGGTTAGGTCTTTCATCCATTTTGAGTCTATTTTTGTGTATGGTGTAAGGAAATGGTCCAGTTTCATTCTTCTGCATGTGGCCGTCCAATTTTCCCAACACCATTTGTTGAAGAGACTGTCTTTTTTCCACTGGTTATTCATTCCTACTTTGTTGAAGATTAGTTGACCATGGAGTTGAGGGTCCATTTCTGGTTTCTCTATTCTGTTCCATTGATCTATGTGTCTGTTTTTGTGCCAGTACCATGCTGCCTTGATGATTACAGCTCTGTAATAGAGCTTGAAGTTTGGAATTGTGATGCCACCAGTTCTGGTTTTCTTTTTCAGCATTCCTTTGGCTATTCGGGGTCTTTTCTGGTTCCATACACATTTTAGGATTATTTGTACTTCCTTACTCTTAAAGGGGAGGCTGGAAAATGCTGGTAATGGATAATTGCCCTCAAAATTAACTCACATTTTTTTTTTTACCCAATATCATTTTCAACCAGCTGTGAAACTCTATCCAGAGCCTAAAGTGACCCTTTACTGACTCCCCTGGCAATTTCAACATGCAGTATTCTACCTTTCACTGCTGATCAAGTCTGTTTTGAGAGGATGCTGATCTGAGGTCTCAGCACTGTGAAAATGAACCCACTGCCATTAACAGAGTGAGCCTGGCAGGTCATGATCAGAGACTTGACCTCAAAGCGTTGACACAACAGCTAGATGAATTTGAACACCATGAATGAGCAAGTCACAACAGCACCTGCGGGCTTCGGGACTAATGTGCAGACAATGACGTGCATTTCAGTAATAGAGCCCAGGCAATGCATTGCAGGGAAACCCAAGGCCAGCCTACAACACTCAGCATTCTTGACTTGTTTACCCAGAAACTAAAGGAAGGAGAAGCCAGTGATGCATAGAAAAATATGTTTCATTAGTAAGCTTCATCTGGGGTGTAACTTCCTTTATTCAATCCCAGAATTTCCACCCACCATTGATCTTGATTTATAATAACGCACTTATAACTCTCATCTCCTGCATGGGAAACCAGGAGAGAGTGGCCTCCGTTTTCCTTTAACATGGTGAAGATATTTGGGAGAACTAGGTAATCTTTCAAACTAATTATAGCATGTGATATTGGGAATGCCATATAAAAATATGAAGAAGCTCATCACATTTCCAGATTCCAATCAACTGTGTTTGTAAAAATGCTTTGAGTTAGCAAAATTTTGCACGGTGGAGGGATTGAAACTGAACTAACAGAAAACCCTTCTTAACGGTTTAATGATTCCAAGATTATCTAGGTCAGTCTGCATGGCTTCAAGATTGTAGTGAATTAGTAATTTCTTATGCCAAAATTGTCAGAAAACAGAAGGAAATCAGATGTATAAACAGAGGCTTGGGAAAATTGGAAAGGTCAGGGAAAGGAAAACTGGATTTCTTACTGTGTAGATCAGGCACCTTGTTTAAAAAATTAACCTATTTACTTCTTAAAAATCAACACATGTTCAAAATTTTAAAACTCAAATACAATAACACAAACTTTTAGTGTCAACTCTTCTCCCCGCATCCCAAGTTCGTTTCCACTTTCAACCAGTTTAGCGGTTTCTTCTGCTGTTTTCCTTCATATTTACACACAAGACATTTCTAGGGCTACTTCTTGATTATTTAAAAAAACTTTAGACATTGCCTACTGAACTAATAACTTCCTCTAGGGAAAATGGGGATTAATTCTCTTATCTCAACCCTTTCTCCCATAGGCCTAATGTGATTATATCCAAATTTCTAGTTACATCAGTAGAACTAGGACAGGCCACAAAGGCTGATCCACACTGAAAAATCAAAGAAAATGAGGGGTTTTTTTCTTTTTTACTTGGCTAGTTAGTTTACTTGAAGTTACCATCAAAGCAGCAAACAAGGAATGCAATGCATACAGCACAGCATTAAGCGGCAATTATATGGACAACTGGTTCTCCCACCTCTCTTTGTTCCCCTCTGAACTGTAGACTGAGCTCAGGGTCTTAGCCCTCTGTACTTTGTCCAGACTCCTCCAGGTCAGACAGAACAGGACTGTGAGGTCACCGCTGTTGAGCTTGTCTTTGGTGATGGTGTTAGGCACTGGGGCTATGCCAGCACACCAAGCCTACACTATTATTACATACTAATTGGCCAAAAAATAATTCTATTCAAAAAATATTTTCAAATTTGTTTCTAAAAATTCAAAATAATACATATTCATGCATTGTAAAGTAAAAAAAAAACTTTATTTATGATTATCTAACTATTAAAAATACTATGAGAATAATTATTCTTGATACTTATTTATATTATTTAATCATTTAAAGCTATACCTGAATCTAATATCATGACACTGGAAATTTTCTGAAAAATGTATTTTTAATCGTCTTATTATTTTTAACTTTTCCCATAAAATTGCCAGTCTTCTTTAAAGTTGCACTCTTTAGTGGTTAATAAATTTGACATGCTGACAACCTTAACTGACTTTTCTCTGTTGACCATAAATTTTTTACTGAGAAAATACTCTCTCTAAAGCTGCTGAGGTATTTTGTAATGGCAGAGTAAATTCTGCTCAATGAAGGATATTCTTAAGGGAGTTTACTGAATTGTATAAATATTTTATTCTATTTTGAGGGTACTATCTTACATTTTTCTCTCAGAATGCTTCTTTTTTCAAATGTTTTTAGGAGACAAAACACATCAAATAGGCTTTCTCTATTTTTGTGATGATTTTAATCTTTTGCCAAATTTTGATGCTGCAGCATCATGGCTTTCCTTAATTTTATTCCATTCCAACTCTATAATTAAGTGATTAATGATTAATGTAACATAATGATTAATGATTAATTTTACCCCACTCTAACTCTCTAACATAAATGATCCATTTTAGAGGGGGAATCTGTGAAAAGATTTTTCTTAAAGCTGAGATATTTCAAAACACAATAACAGAAATGCAAAATTAAATTTCCTGCCTGGGCAGTAAAATCTTGATGTCCAGCATCCTGAAATCTTATCAGGGAAGAGGTTAGGGTTTTTACTCTTCAGTATGCCAACAATTACATAATGCACTATTTTTAGTACAAGTTCTATCAAGCCCCCCTTCCTCTGTGCCTGATCTTTCAGACTCCAGAGTATCTCTTAATGTACTCAGCAAATAAGCATCAAATCTCCTGCAGAGTGGGTAGGGGATGTTCACTGGGGTATTTGGAGATAGGAGAAAGGTTTTGGTAACTAATTGCTTCTGAAGCAGACTTTTAACAAACTTCCTGTTTTGCCTGTGTCGGCACTTGATGCCTTCAATGTCTGAGACTTTCAGAGTTCTGCAGTGTGCATGGGCTGCCTCTTTTGGGATCCACTCTCTTTTGCTTTGCTTGTTTAAATTAGTATCGCTCTCTCTGGTTAAATTAATCACCATTCTTTCAGTTTCCAGAATTAGGTAGACATGTAGAGTTTGCTGATGTCCCCCCACCTCTGCTCATTTCTCTCTATATTTATGGACTTAAGTTATGTATTCTTAATTTTAGTGAGAATTTGGGAGGAAGCAAAGAGAAATACAGGTGTTATCTCTGCCAGCTTTAATGGGGAGTTTATCCCAGACCAACCACACTTAATCATCAGTAGGGTTGCCAGGTGTAGCAAATAAAAACACAGGATGCTCAATGTAACAGTGTCCTATGGCTGCTGTAACAAATTTTTACAAACCCAGTGCCTTAAGAACACCACAGATTTATTCTGTTACAGTGCTGGAGGTCAGAAGTCCAAAGTCAGTTTCACTGGACTCTAATCCAGATGTTAAGTATGCTGGTTTCTTCAGGCTCTGAGGGGAGAATTTGTTCATTTACCTTCTTCAGCTGCTAGAGGCCACCTGTACTCCTTGGCTTGTGGCCCCTTCCTCCCTCTTCAGAGTGCATCTCTCCAACCTCTGCTTCCATCTTGACGTTGTCTTCTGTAACTCTTCCTGCATCATCCTTCTCCTAAGGACCCAAGTTATTACTCTGGGCCCATCAGGAATCCAGGAGAATCTCCCCACCTCAAGATGCTTAACTTAATCACAATTGCAATGTCTTTTTTGCCATATGAGATAACATTTACAGCTTCTGAGCATTAGGATGTAGACATATCTAGGGGCCATTACTGAGCCTACCGCACTCAGTTAAACTTGAATTTCAGGTAACAGATAGGCATAGGATATATTTATGCTAAAAAAAATTATGTTCTGTTTTCCTGAAGTTCAAATCTACCTGGATATGATGTATTTTATCTTTATCTTTTATCTATCTTATCTCCCTAGGCTCAGAACAAATTTATAAAGTAGTTGATACTTACAGTTAAAATGCAGTGACAAAATTGATGTTCAAGTGATTAAATAGCATGCCCAGGGTCACACATATTTAGTGGTAGAACCAAGTTTCCAGCCTAAATCTGTTTGGCTTCAAAGTCCATATTCATCCCATCTGTTTTTTCTTTGTTTCTTCCTATATTTCTCCCTCTTTCTTTCCTTCTTCCTTCTTCCCTCCCTCCCTTCCTTCTCTCCTTATTTTTTTTATTATACTGATATGTAAATATATTCTCCTGTAAGGTATAAATAGTTGTCACTACTCCTCTGATCACACAAGTTTGAACCTGAAACTTACACTTCAGATGCTATTTAGTTTCCATTAATTGATGAAACTTAAACGAAGTGAGAATTTCATAAGGCTTAAAATATATATCATTTGGCATAGACAGAGAATGAAGTGTTCTGCCTAACAAAATACCATGGTTAATAGATAATCAAATATAAATCACCAAAGGAGAACCGATTCCCAAGTATCTAGACAAAAATGCAATACATTTAATAGATTTTTATATGGGGAATAATTTATCTTTTCTTTGTGATCCAGGAAATATTTTAGGATCATGGAGGATCTCTGTATTTTCATTCTGAATACTAATTTACTATAGATGTATCAATATCATAGTAAAAGTTAATAGAGCATTATATTGAATTCTAATGAATAGAATTTCTTATGGTAACATTACTAGGGCCTCATGGATTCAGGTGATTTCTATCATCTACAGCAGGGTCAGCAAATATGTTCTGTAAAGGGCTAGATAGTAAATAATTTCGACTTCCTAACAGTTTGTTGAAACTATTGAGCTCTGTATTTATACTGCAAAGCAGCTATAGATAATATGGAAACAAATGAGAGCGGCTGTATTCCTATCAAACTGTACTTACAAAACAAGTGGAAGACAAGATTTGGCCTGAGGGGTTGTAGTTTGTGGATCCCAGACCTATACACAGATAATTCTCAAACTTCTACTGCGTTTTTAAGCACTTCTCTTTAATTCTGTAATTGTATTTCTAATACTATCACCTGACACTCAAAAGGTCTAAAATACAACTCAGAATGTCTCTCTAAATCAGATGGCTGTCCCACCAAATCTGCTTCTCCTATAATTTTTCTTCATTCTTTGTTCTCCAAAATGCATTCTTCTTCCTCACCTTCCAAACTTTCCACTTGGTGTAGTTCTCTTGTTTCTTTTTTTACAATGTATTTCACATCTGTCTTTTTGACAACATCTCCTTCATCACTCAGTGTCTTGCATGAACTCGTCGGGACTCTCACTGTGGTCTCCCATGTGCTTCTCCACTTCTCCACTGGATCCTACGCACCCCTCGCTGCTGGCTCAGTCTTCCCACAGCAGTGGGCTGGCCTTGCCACTTCTTAGCTCAGGAGCCAGCATTAGCCCAAAGTGGAAATCTTTCACCATCTAGATGCAGTCGACTTTACCGAATATGATTTCTCACTTCACTCCCTTATGAGGTCAATTCCACCTGAAATAGATGACTTGCTTTATTGTTTATGCAAACCCTGTGCTTTCCATTCTTCCCATCCTCTACATTTGCCTACGCTATTTGCATAGCTATTTCTCTAGAAATGCACTGGCCAAAACGGTAGACATTAGCCATGTAATTGTTGAATTAGCCACATTCTAAGTGCTTAATAGTCATACATGGCCAGTATCTATCCTGTTACACAGGGAAGATATAGAACATTTTCATCATTGCAGTAAGTTTTGTCTGATAGTACTGGCCTAAAATGTCTTGCTCACATTGCCTCACATTTAGTCCTAATATGATCGCCATTGCCTAGCTCAAATAACATCTTCCCTATCAGCCTACTCCTTTTCACAATAGCATTTTATATGTGTTTGTGTTACGGCACTTAACCACTTTCCATCCTGGAATATATAGTGACTTGAAAATATCTTATGCTGTAGACTGTGATTTCCATTTGTTTAATTCTTTTACCTTCTTGTTAAACACTGATCCAATGCCATGTACATGGTGGGTGTTCAAGACAGACTCGTTGACGGTTTCCACTAAAACATTCTCCATAGCTTTGTAAACATGGAAATATTTCCATAGCAAACAATAATAGCTCTGCTTTGAAAATTTACCAGATAGAATTAGCATAAAATGTGGGACATGTAAACTATTTGTAGAAATGATATATTTTAGAAAGCCTAATGATACATCAACATGATTTCCATAAATTGTGATTGATTTTATCAGCTTGGGGAGGCAGCATTGTGTAATGAAAAGAAGATGGATGTGAGTACCAGATTGTCCTGTATTAGAATCTTGTTTCTGTCCATTCCTGACAAGGCTTGGCCAAGTCACTTAATTTCTCAGAGCCTCATAGAGATGGCAACAGGCACTTGCAGTAGTTGAAACTCTTTGGTTACAAATGACAGAAATAGAAATTGAACTAGCTTTGTAAGAAAAAGGTATTCATGGACGCATGTAATTAAAAAAGTCCAGTGTCTTTAACATGACTGGATCTGTGTTCAACTAATGTTATAGTTCCATTTTCAGACAAGCTCTTGACACACAGCAGTGAGATGGCCACTAGAAGTTTAAAGGCTCTCGTGTTCCTTACAACCAAGATCCAAGAGGCAGAAAAGATCTTTCCCCTTTGCTCCAGGGAAGGTGCCACGGGTCCTCTCATTGGTCTGTCTTTGGTTAGGAACGTCCTCGAATCCACTTTGGGTATGAGATGGAGAATCAGATGGACTGAGCTTGGGTCAAATGACCAAAGTGAGGCCAGGAAAATAGGCCTGCTGAACCATATGGATGTGCAAGATTGCTGTGGAATGGAGGCTGGTTCTGCAAAGAAAGGGACACTAGGTAAACAAAGCAAGTCGTGTGCTGCATTGCATGGCTGCCATGGGCACTCTTGTCATCGTATTCAACATTAATGGTGTCTACCAGAGTCAGGCAACATTTGGATCTCCCTCTCTTACGGGTTTGTAGTAATGATTGCGTGGTATAATATAGATAAAATGACTAGCAATTCATAGATATCTTCTTCTCTTTCTACTCTTTTGTACCTGTGTTTTCCTGCTTAAACTGGGAAAAGGCATATTTTTCAATAGTGGTTAAGGTCTGGATTAGAGCACTCTGGATTTACTAGCACTTGCTCTGAATTAACGGAAAAAGAAATTAGAGTTCCCGCCAATATTTTTACCTTAAGGGCATTCTTTAGTCAATACAGAGGGTCTGACTCTAATAAAATTAAATAATTTAGAGATGGTCCTCTATTTCATTATTAGTGCCTCCAGAAATGCTACATTAACCCAAAGTTCTTTGGTAAATAGCTTATAATTCAAATATTAAGGTAGGTGAAACTCTAGTCTCATTTACCTTTACTTCAACCAGAGAAGTGTCCTATTTGTCAATTTAACATTCAACAGGTTAACATTTAACAGTTTAACATTTAATTGCTCTTTTTTTGCTAATGCAGAAATGTTTAAATAAGTAACAAAGAAATAAGTGATCTAGAGGAGTTTTTCTGTGTCACACAAATAAGTCCACAAGTAGGCAGTGCAGGGGGTGGTGTGGTAGTTCCATGATATCATTGAATACCCAAGTTCTTTGGGCTGTGGCCCCATCTTTGTGTTCTCAAGAAGGCTGCCAGAGCTCCAGCTATTATGTCCACAGCTCAGGCAGGCTAGAGGGAAAGGGAAAGGGCAAAAAGGTACATGCCAATTGATTTAGTCCTCTTTGATGGATTTTCTTGTACACCTCATATTGTATGTTCTTTTGACTAGACCTGTGTCATGTAACCACACTCAGATAAAAGGAAAAGCTGGAAAATCTGGGTTTTATTGTTTTAAACTGGGTATATTGCTGTCCCAAATAAAAATTGGGGTTCCTTAACAAGAAAGAAGGGGAGAATGTGTATTGGGTTGATGACTAGCAGTCTTTGTCTCATACAACTTAGCATTTTTCTCTAAGACTTTGTTTGAATAAAACATTTCAATTCTAAAAGAAGAGAGAATCTAAAAACCATTGATGTAATTAAGCTCTAAGAAGAGAGCAGCCATGTATATGTAATTTAATGGAATGATGCTCAAAGAAGCCAGGGAAGTTGTGATATTCACACCTTAAAAGCATTAAACCCAACTCTATTCACTGTGGGCACTTTGAATAATAAGTAAAACTGACGGACACTTTTCACCACTCCCTTAAGAGGCCTTGAGGACACTTTTCACCACTCCCTTAAGAGGCCATGAGAACTGTGTAGCCTGATGCATGTGTTCCCATTCGGCATTTCCTTCTCATTGGTGTCCCTGTGCTCAAATGGACCAAGAGGGTGGTTGAAAAGGCAGCCAAATAGGAAATGGGTGATGTGTGCAGCTCCACATCTTGGAACTGTCATTGAAGCCCAAAGTGCCCTCTGGGGATTCCTTGACAGGGCACGTGCTCTGGTCCCTCCACAACCACGGGATGGGGATGGTGTCAGCAAGGCAAATGGCTCATTAATGTGGTGTGGAACCAAAGCGAACATTTGGAAAACACCCATGTATTTAAATAGACCAAAATGGATTTTCTGCTCAAACTGCCAAGCTGGTTTGTCTGTAACGTTGGCTTGCTTAGAAGAAGAGAGGAAATCATTTTTACAAGGACTTATTCACATTGAAAAAATTATGCTTTGCTTTGATTTTAGCAGTCTCTCAAGTGAAGGGTTTATTGCACGATCTTCTTTCTTCACTGCCTGTTTGAATTCTACATGTCCTTCAAGAGCTGACGTTAACCTCATCTTGAGGCAGTATACCAGATGGCTGAAGTCCTCGGCAGCTTCTCCTCCTAAAACGTGGTTCCATTCATGACGACCAGGTCATGTATTTGACGTTCATCATGCACAGCTTTGTTGTGTTAGTTGTCTTTTTCTGTTTGTGTCTCCTGTCTCCCTAACGGAATTTAAGGCCTCTAAGGTCTAGGGGACCATATCATCTATTATCTAAATTGGGACACTTTTGAGAGTGAAAAGAGATATTATTAATAATTACATCAGGAAACCAGGCACAAACCTGAACTGTCCAAGCAAATTATGATGTGTGGTCCTCTATTAAGGTCAAAAGCCATTATTTACCACTTCTCTTTCTCATCACCCACAGGGCCTAGTGTAATTCACATACAAACGGACATGAAAGTCTTAAAAATAAATACCTTATTGAAGCAGCAAACAGTTTCTCCTACAACAGCTGTGAAATAGGTGGAAGATGGAGACGGGTCCTTACCGGTGGGAGATTTAATAGTTCAATATAGGAAGTAACCACAAACTAGAAGGCTTTAAATAATCAGATAAAGAGCGTTCACAATAGAAACCAGCCTAGAATTTATATTCTTACCACCAAAAGCTGTGAGGTTCAAATAGGCACTTTCTTTTCAAGAATAGAGAGGGGGAAAAGTGTTTTTAATGGGCATTTTTGTAGAGTGCGTTCTGTTTAGAAGCACCACACTTCCCAACAATCACACGGACATCCGCATCAGTCTGAGCAGGAGGAAATAGGAACAGAATTAGACGGAAGTGTAGATTCATAGCCAAGGCATTATGAATTCTCTGCAGTTAGTGCTCTTACTGGTAGAAAGTTTCAGATTGTCTGGTGTGGCTCAGCTGAAAGACCTAGAACAAAATAGATCTTCCTCAATGGAGAATGACGCCTGAACCATGATTCTCAACACTGCGCACATTTTGCTTCTATTCCAACATTTTTGACAACTCATCGTTGCTGTGGAAAATGACATAAAGTGATGTTTTCCTCCCTCATTAACCCCAACTGAATACATACTTCTAACCTCCCACACCATTTGCTTGATGTTGTTTTAAAACAACATTGGGAATGTTCTGCTTGACTTTATACGTACAGACATACTTTTCTTACGCCTCCGTCATATTACAATCTTGAGGACAGTTTCTGAGTTTTCCTTGATTTTGTATCTAATCTAACTAGGTTGACCATGTAATTGTTGAGAGTGAAGGGGTCAGTGGCTCTAAGCATATAGGACACAACTGGCATAAACCAGGACTGTTTGGGGCCAACAGGATGGATGCCTCCCTCAATATCTATACTGTGTCCTGCACATTCTAGCGACTATATGAATATCAGTTGATGTGACCTTAAGTCACATCCTGCTGAAAGTATTTTGAGCTTAACTTACAGCCTCAGTTCCATTGCTTTGTCTACCACAACTGGTTGCCTTTAGTGACCTAGTGTAAGACAAATTCCAGGTCAAGTCCAGAACTAAAGGCATTTCTTACTTCTACACTTAAAAAGAAGCCCAAGGCTACTAATAAATGCCATATGTTTCCCTGGTTCCCAGTAGTTCCCTATTGACATCGGAAACACACGAGGTTCCTTTTAGAGACCTCCAGTCTTAGAGTCTGACTTAANCTACTAATAAATGCCATATGTTTCCCTGGTTCCCAGTAGTTCCCTATTGACATCGGAAACACACGAGGTTCCAGTCTTAGAGTCTGACTTAGCCACGTGATACATTAAGAGAGAACTAAGCAACACTGGCATTTTGGTATTAACAATGAGATTAGAAACATGATGCTGGCAAAGATTTATCCTAGCACATGCAAGATTTTAGAAATGTGATGTGGGAAAATACCAGGAGTTAGAAGCAAAGCACCTACGCTTAAATCCTACCTCTGCCACCTCTGAAATAATATTTCATCTGAAAATCAGCGACAATAACACTACCTCTATCAGTGGAGACTTTGGGAATCCTTAAGCGAGATAATATATGTAGAAGTTTTACAAAATTCCAAAAGTCTGTGAGGATACACATTCTTCTTTTCATTGCCTGCTTGAATCAACTCTCAATTCTGTCTCAATCAAGTAGCCTCAGGCTGGGTCACCAGAACACAAATGTACAGTTATAAGGTTTAAAAAAAGTCCGCAAAACAACTGGTTGTTACAAGATCCCTGACAACAGTTGGATGGACCTTTCCCCCAATTAAATGAAGTGTTTTGGCCGCATATGAGCGCAGCCCGAAGTATAACTAGGAAAGGGAATGATTTCCCTTAGGGAGAGTGTAATTTTAACAGAAGTTCAACTTACACATTTTCACATCTGTACTTTGAACGTCTCTGTTAAGTGCAAAATGAGTATAATTAGTTATGAGACATCTTGCCGTTGGCTACAGTACGCACAGAGCTACAGTGTAATATCACTCGCAACTTATTCGTGTTCTGTGGTGTATTTTGGGACTTCCTGTGCTGTAGTCTCTTAAAGCAAATACTGTATATAAGGTTTCAGAACCTAGCAGTTGTTCCTTCGGAAGGGTTAGGCGTCGGAGCAACACATCTGTGGCCTTCAAATAGACATATAAATTTCTTACGGACAGGATCTCTATCTTTTCACGCACGGCTCCCTAACATGTAAATGAAACGGCACAGTGAAGGAAATGTGTGTACAATAAATAGCAGAAGAGACAGATCTCGGATGAAATATTCCAATGATGTGGGACACAGAAAATGACCATTTTGAGGGGTGTCTGGCTCTGCTGGTTAAATGTCTGCCTTCGGCTCGGGTCAGGATCCCAGGGTCCTGGGATCGAGCCCTGCATCAGGCTCCCTGCTCAGCAGGGAGTCTGCTTCTCCCTCTCCCTTTGCACCCCCCCCAAACTTGTACTCTTTCTCAAATAAATAAATAAAATCTTAAAAATAACGAAAATGACCATTTTGAAGTGTTTGAGAGCCCCATGTCACCTAGAACCTCCATTTCCCCCAGCTAATCCTCCAGGAGCGCTCACTGTGGCACAGCTGTGATTACTGAACGGCTGTGCTACAGTCAATGGACACGCCCTTGCTGTTCCCTCCTAACTTTGTAACCATCATCCCAATGTGTAAGGCATAAAGATCTGAAGGGTCACTAGAGAAAGGGTGAACATGTGGCCCAGAGCCTGCGTCAACAGGGAGCTGTTTCTTAATAATTCATGTTATCAAGTATGTTTATACATTGAAACCAAAAAAAAAAAAAAAAAGAGTTGAGCTTCCTCTTATGCGGTTTTCCTGAGTTCTGCAAGCTAAAAAGCTAACGTAAAAAAAAAAGTGAAGGGCACTGTATAGGCGATGCTTTCTGTTTGTAGAGCCTCACACAGGAAGTGATGCTATGTCTGTCTCGAGAATGTGGCTAGACTTTCATAGCCCGGAGGCAAGATCTGCAGCTTGATAATTATTTAGACACTGGCCTATAACGCAATTAGTCTGGGAGCTACCTGAAGGTAGAGATGGGCTTACCTGCCCTCTGTCCAGCACTTCCTCACATGCCCCTAAAGCACATCTTGACACAATGAACGCTCGATTAATGTTGAACCAGTTTTAAAAGATTTAGAAAAAAAATGACATTTTTTAAACTCATAACTTCTCATCCAGTTAAAGAAAAGGTTAAAAAAATGAGAGTTTGAGTTAAATATACCTCTTCACTGAGTAAAAACCATATACCCCTGGAGGGGGTGTGAAAGGTATGAGCAAGCTACAGCTCCTGTCCCCAAGAAACCGAAGCTATGTGGCCAACAGGAACAAAGCAAAAATCAAACAGAGAAACATGCCAGTTGACAACATGTATACAAATACATTGCCTTGATTGCTCCTGGGCTGGACATTATAGAACCATTATAGTATTTATAATATTTTTAATATTAAATATATATTTATTTAATATATAAATATTAAATACAAAATAATATATAATAATTATGAATATAACTATATTTATAATGGTTATATATTTATATAGTTAATATAGTTATGATTGTGAAGACCCTATTTGGTATTAGAGGTCTAAAATGACCCTGTTTGGTATCATATACATGTGACAGCAATTGACTTCTAATCATTGACTTCTCGAATTATCTATACCTAAAAGTCCCAGAAAAACCACCCAATTTCAGTTATCTCAATTCACGAGGTTGGTAGGTGACTCCATTGTTCATCTTCAGTTTACGATGGCGGCTTGTGAATGTAGCCCATAGAAGCCCAGCTATGTGTTTTTGAATACTCCAGAATGATTGGAGAATTGTGTATGTGTGTATGTACATCTATACATACATGAATATGTACGTATATGTAAGTTATATCCATACATGCACACATATATCTAAGACTTACACCATCTTTGTTCTCTCATTGTAAAACTGAGCACAGATCTATTGGTGAAGCTTTTCAGCCCGACTACAATAGCCAGCTGTCTTTAGAAGAGTGTTACTGAGTCTTTGCCATGCAGACAAGAAAAGGAATATTTGAAAGTGTAATGACCCTGCAAGTGCTCGGATAGTCATTGCACATCATGATGATTACATCTGAGAATCTGTTCCTGCTTTATTCGACTTTTTCTTAAGAAATAGTCTTTTCTTTAGGAATGTGTGGAAGCAAAATGGCTGGTTTATAACAGATGGTATTAAAAACTGTGAGTACAATACAGAAATGCAACTGTCAAATTGCAAACTGAGAAGAGGTATCAAACAAGGGCAGAAAAGCGTTAAGATTTGAGAATAAATTATGCATTGGACCGAGTGGTAATCATTTCGTGAAGGAGAGGAGAGGTAGATTTAAATGGTCAAATACTAAAAAAAAATAAATAACTGTTTGGGGGAGGCCGTCTAGCATAGCGTTGAACAGCACAGACCCCACTCTACCCCCAGAACGGAGTTTGAATCCCAAATCTCCCACTTAACATGTTGTGTGACTTTGGACCAGAAGGTAAACTCTCAAAATCTTTTGTTCCCCTGCACTTTGCAAAGAGGGAGAGGTGTACATACTTAGTGGAAATAATGGTTCGTGGCAGCATGTAACACATCTCGAGCATTTCCTACGTGTCAGGCACTAAAGTATGCATATTACCTAGATACGTTCATTAATTCTCATATTAATCCAATGAGGCAAGTGCTATTACTATTATACCACTGTAACATATGAGGCTAGACTAGATTAGGTGACTTGTCCAAAGGGATAAAGCTGGCAGAATGATTCCAAAGCCTGTGGTTTAAGAACTATGCTATCACATTGCCGTATAAAGTGCTTATCATAGCTTGGCAGAGAGGAAGCCTTCGATATATAATAAAGAGTCAACCAAACAAGATCCATTAAAAATTCACTAAGAAGGAAAACCAAATCACCTGCCAGCAGCAAACAGACTTGGCCTTTTCTTCCAAATACATCATGTGATGTGATATATGGAGATGCGAGATGATGCCAAAATGGCAAATAGAGTCCAGTTGGGAATCATGTGATGAGCTGACTCCCGTTCAAATGAGCCTACGTTGCTAACGACAAATCTCAGGCTCGGTTAGCCGATACATCCTGTCCACAGCGTACACATACCCACCTCCTTCCATTGCATGTGTTCCCTTTCCTTCCATAGAGCATGTTGCATATTTCAAAGGTAGAGATTTGAGCCTAATGAAGTTAGTACAGGCTTGGATGTTAACAGCCTCCAGCAGATTCATAGCTGCTCTGATCTTGTCAGCAGGCTGTGAGTGTGAACACCTAGTTAGAGTTGAACTTGAATCCAATTCAAAGAGCAGATTCTGTTAGAGTATCTGACACCCAGAAAATGTTCAAGGGGAGCCGGAAGAGAGGAAGGGTGGGTAGGGAGTGCTGGAGGCTTTATTCAACCACCACGGCCCCCTCTGCCAAGATGAAAGATGGTTGTGGCTTGAAGTTTTTACCCATCTCGGTCTCTCAGAATTATTCATATTACACCAATAAAAGAATGGACCACTCCTGCCTCCTTGTCATCCTTCTCCTTTCTGTGACACAAGCATGTGTGTGCACATTCCACACCGTAGCCCTGATGGCCAGGAAACCTGTCTCCCCAAATAACTGTCACATTCTCATGTGCTCAGTCAGAGGAATTTCAGCTTCTCTCTCCCCTACCATTAGAGAGGAGATTGAGGTCACAGGACTGACAGGATCCCGTCTTGTCTCCCAACAAGAGGGGCCCGTGCAGCTGCTGCGCCCACAGCAGACAGAAGGCACGCGGCAGCTGGGGCACCTTGGAAGGCTCCTTCCACCCACTTCCTGGGTCTGGCTTTGATTTCTTAGAGGGCAGATGCGCTTATTCCAGAGTCCCTCCCTGATTTGGCTGGAAAACAAAAACAAAAAACAAAACCAAAACAACCCAAAGTCTGAAGCAATCTTTCCTTTTCTGAAGTTCCTTCCCTTTGTCTCAGATCCTCTTTTCTGACCTATCTGGCACCAACTCTCTGTCCCTCTGTTCAGACCGCATGGGGCTGAGTTTTGTCGATGCGAAATAATCTCTGATCTGAATGATAAACAGGCTCGGCTGAGAGGAATGGTTTCACTAGGAAGGCCAAGCCCAGGAAACAAGATGGGTCGGTAGCAAAATGGAATTCAAACTCATTTCCCAACAAAGACCACCACCAACAGAAACAGAACCACGATTCTACTCATTCTCCAAGTCATAGCTGTCTGTGGACTGCCTCCTGGCCGGCCCACTGCTCCAGTTCATTCTTCCTTTACTTTGCTTTCAAACTCTATGCTTCAGCAACACTGCTGCTTTTACGTTGACTATACAGAGCTGTTCATGCTTCTGAACCTTTGTGGAATCTTCTCTCTGCTTGAAATGCCTTCTCACTATGTCTTCCTGGAAATGCCTTATTTGACTTTTAAAACCTGACACAGACATCACTTCATCTACCCCCGGTGACTCTGATTTAATTGGTCTGGGTTGTGGCCTGAGCTTTGGGAGTTTCAAGCACTCCCCTGGTGAAACTAATGTGCACCAGAGTTTGCGAATGACTGCTCTAGGCTCGTGGTTTTCAAACTTGAGCAAGCACCGGAATCAGCTGGAGGGCATGTGAAAGCACAGATTGCAGGGTCCGCCCCCCGAGTTTAGAACTCAGTAGTTCTGGGGCCTGAGAATTTGCATTTCTAATAAGTTTCCAGGTGATGCCAGTTCTACTGGTTCTGAGGTTTTGAGAATGGATGCTCTATTCCAACTCGCTAACTGGCACAGATTGCCTCCATCGCCCGTAGAGCTGCACGACATAAATTGTACTTACATTGCATGGTTACCAGAGATTCGCATGTCTATCCTGTCACTAGAAGGTAAGGACAATAGCTTTTTAATCTCACCACCCAGCACTGCCCCTGGTAGATAATAGATGCTCAATAAATGGTTAGTGAATGAGTAAATAAATTCGGCGTCTAAGTTATCGCAGAGAAACAAAGTCATGGGCCAAATGTATGCCAATCTTTTTTGGAGTATTGGCTCTAAGAAATATTCCAAGCATCTGAATTTCAATCTAGAAGGCAGTTTTCTTGGTTTCTATGAATGACATCTTGGATTTTGATGATAGGATTAGCTTGGCAAAGTACTCTTAATACGCTGGGATAAAAAGGCTTATGCAAAAGCAGATTATATTACATTACATCAACAACACCTCTTTTTAAACTGACACTTAATGAGTATCTCTATCAATAAAGGCCTTTTAAGAGCTGGCCATAAAGTGTTGCGAAAAATGAGAACATTTAAAATAGAGGCAAACAATAAGCCCCATTCATTCAGCTTCTTCACCTTATTTCACTAGTATCTGAATCTCAATCCGGCTCACTGACCCTCCTCCAGTGAAGTTGGCGCATGCTAGCCATATTGATTGTCTGATTACAAATATACACTGTGGCAGTGAGGAACCCATTTGTCCCTGTGGCTTGTATGTGGATCTCAGACTTAACACACACTCAGCTACAAGCAATGGAAGCAGATAGTAAAATGTTACTCCCAAGCAGAATAGGCTCTGATGCAAGAACAGTGATTTCGTTGTTTCATATAACCTTCTAAAGTAAATCCAAAGAGATGTTTGAAAAAGGGTTTCCTGATCCTTGCTAATTTCTTAAATACCTACTCTCAGCAGAATAAATTTGCTGTCTATTCATTGATTTGTAGAACACACACAAAAAAACACAAATGTGTTGACATAACCCTTTCTAAACTCAAAACCCAGAGGTGATGATGTGGTCTTTTTTATGTGTGTGCATGTATTCATGTGTGTGTGTGTGTGTGTGTGTGTGGGTCTTGTTTATTGCACATGAGGTAATGCCGTTGCAATAGCATCCAGGTAACATTTTTCAATTAGTCAGTGAGGGACTCAAGATGGGAAACTTGTTCTTCTGACTCTCTGCTCAGTCTCTCTTAATAGCAGTTCTCTGTCCCTGGTCACCTCTGATCATTATATATGATTCAAAGAACATCAAAATTTCTGGATATTGACTTTCTGAATTAAGTATATCATGAATTCCCCTTCATTACGTAGCCAGTGGATTGAACATGATCAAATCAGGAATGAAAGATTCTATAGGTTGTTCCTTCCTTTTTTTTCCAAAACATAAAATTTGGAGGGCACCTGAGTTGCTCAGTTGGTAAGCGCCCGACTCTTGATCTCTGCTCAGGTCTTGATCTCAGGGTCACGAGTTCAAAATAAAACAGAACAAAACATAATTTTTTTTTTAATTTTTATTTTTTAAGTTTTTTTTTATTATGTTCAGTTAGCCACTGTATAGTACTTCATTAGTTTTTTATGTAGTGTTCAATGATTCATTAATTACATATAACATCCACTGTTTATCACAACACATGCCCTCCTTAACACCCACCGCCCTGTTACCCCCTCCCCTATGAAACCCCCAGTCTGTTTCCCAGGGTCCATAGTCTCTCATGGTTAGTCTCCCTTTCTGATTTCTCCCCCTTNATCACAACACATGCCCTCCTTAACACCCACCGCCCTGTTACCCCCTCCCCTATGAAACCCCCAGTCTGTTTCTCAGGGTCCATAGTCTCTCATGGTTAGTCTCCCTTTCTGATTTCTCCCCCTTCAGATTTCCCTCCCTTCCCCTATGGTCCTTCGTGCTTATGTTCCACAAGTGAGTGAAACCATATGATAATTGTCTTTCTCTGCTCGACTTACTTCACTTAGCATAATCCCCTCCAGTTCCATCCATGTCAATGCAAATGGTGGGTATTCATTCTTTCTGAGGGCTGAATAATATTCCATTGTATATATGGACCACATCTTCTTTAACCATTCAAGAGCATCCAAAAGATTGAGATTATTCCCTGCATGTTATCAGACCACAATGCCTTGAAACTGGAACTCAATCACCAGAAAAAATTTGGGAGGAATTCAAACACTTGAAAGTTAAAAGCATCTTGCTAAAGAATGGTTGGGTCAACCAGGAAATTAAAGAAGAACTTAAACAATTCATGGAAACTAACAGGAATGAAAACACTTCAGTCCAAAACCTATGGGATACCGCAAAGGCGGTCCTAAGAGGGAAATACATAGCCATCCAAGCCTGTCTCAGAAAATTAGAAAAATCCCAAATGCACAAGCTAACCTTATACCTAAAGAAGCTGGATGAAGAACAGCAAATAAAACCTAAACCAAGCAGGAAAAGAAAAATAATAAAGATTAGAGCAGAGATCAATGAAATAGAAACCAGAAAAACAGTAGAACAGTCAATGAAACTAGAAGCTGGTTCTTTGAAAGAATTAATAAGATCGATAAACCACTGGCCAAACTTATCCAAAAGAAAAGAGAAAGGACCCAAATTAATAAAATCATGAATGAAAGGGGAGAGATCACAACTAACACCAAGGAAATAGAAACAATTATTAGAAATTATTACCAGCAACTATATGCCAACAAATTAAGCAACCTGGAAGAAATGGATCCCTTCCTGGAAACTTAAAAATCATAAAATTTTTAAAAAGACAAGTTTTTCTAAGATTATGGGCAATGTATGCAGAGTTCAAAGAGACTATGTTTCGGATGTAAGTTTCACCACATAAGCAGGCAGAAACCGATTCAGTGGCTGCTTTCCATTGGTATCTGTTCTATACCTTTGGTTAGTTGATTGGCTGGTTGGTTGATTACTTGGTTTTCAAACTGGCATCACTACTTTCATTTTTCCTGTTTCTGTCTCATCAATCTTGAATGAGAGCACTATATATGTGGGCAAGTACATATGTACCCATGTGTCAGGAGTACAAATGGAAGACTACCAACCTTATGTCTAAATATTTAAACGTTATAACTCAAATGTATAGATTGCTTAATGAAATACATTCTATCCCCTACCTTGACAAATATATCTCCCTAACGATAAAATATTTTTAAATATGTAAAGCTATTATCATTATAGAATTGAAAGTCTATAAAATAACAAGGATGACTGAACTTAATTAATACTTCACATGTCTGGATATTCATTTGATGGGTTTCCAAGTTTGGGTGAGTAAGTAAGTAAAAGCATACTTAATTCAAAAATTATTACATATTTATTGCATAAAATTCATTTTTACCTTCCTTTTGACCAAAATTACTAATTAAATTATTCTTATCAAGATTTTTACTGAGTTTGAGTCTATTATATTAAAAATGGAAATGTAATCATGTTCAAAGTACACAAAATTTGAATGTATTTTAATCAAAAATATAAAATAAAGCAAACCTAAAATATAAGAAATTATTTTTCATGTGCTTTCAAAAATTATTTTTTCTCAAACCACCAAATTATTAAAATTAAAAGAAAAATGCAGTTTATGCTGAAGAACTACCAAGAACATAAATCACAATTATCAAATAAATCTCATGTTATTTATTTTCTAAACTATTCACAATTTTACCTTTACTTGCCAATGTAAAGAGCCAATCATACCTTGCTTCACACATACTTCATGCAGGGAGAATCTGAAGGTAAATAGTATGCTTTTATTTTCATTATCTAAACGCTGCTGTCACTCAAATGCTTCCTTTCTTCCGAAGCCATTTCTGACCTCCACAGCAGCGGCATAACCTACGAAGCTTCATGGCTTGTGGATGAAGTTATCTTTTCTTCTGAAGACGTAGGTCGACTGGTTTGGGGAAGTCTTCCTCTGGGGCCTGATGGGTGTTAGCCTTGGGGTTGGATGTTCTAGGGTTTCAGTCCTGTTGTGCCGGCCCTGAGGGCAGGATTCCAAGTCACAGAGGCCCCCCATGTGTTCTCTAATAAATGTAGTTGTTCTGTAATTTTTTTTTTTTTGACAGGGAGGTCACTCTCAAGCCCAGAATTGATGCATCGTTTTGTTTGCTTGCTTTTACTCTCCTATACCCTGCTTCATTCAGACCTCTAGATATTCTCACTGAAATTATTGTAGTAGACTGCCAGCAGATCGCTTTTCTTCTAGACTCCAATGTTGCTCTGTGGTCATAAACATCCTTCACCGACACAGATGAGCAAGAATCCTGACCGACCACTTTTTCCTTATTTTAGACCCGAAATCTGAGGCCACTTGTGAATAGGTGAGATAAAGCAAGGAAAAATGTATGAGTGGCTAATATTCCTTTACCCAAAATTCATCATGAAGAATTGCGAGCTGTCTAACTTGGCAAAAGCAATAGTGGACTGATTCTAGCTACTGACAGGTGAGCAGCAGTCAAGACAGAAGGATCGCTTCATGATGAGTGCTCATTATTGCATAACTGGGCTCAGCAACAAAGTGTAAACTAACAGCCAATACTAAACTGAGCATTTATTATGTGCCAGGTACTTTGCTAAGAGCTTCGTATGTACTATCTCATGTGATTCCACTTCCCCATTGTTTTGGAGCTAGGTAATCCTATGAAGCTCCTTTTCAGTATAGAGGATCTGAGGCTTCAGAGGCGTTAAGTAGCTTTCCTAAGGTCACACAGTGTGGAAGCAATGGCAATGGGACTTAAACTCAGGCTGTACAACTCCAAAGCCTGTAAGACTATTACACTCTCTTTGCCTGTGTCTTACTGGCACTGGGCAGAGGCTTGGGAGGGTCTGGGTCTAGGTGAGGCCAAGACAGGGAAAACTGAACCAACTGCCTAAGCATACCCCAAGGGAAGCAACCACTGATCCAGCATAACAAGCCCAAAGGGACACAATCATCTTGTGTTTGTTTGGGCTGCCGTCACTTCCAAGGAGTAATGGAAGTAGACTCAGGTGGAAGTCAAGGAGACATGGAAGGGAGCTGCGAGGTGGACTTTGCAGCCAAGTATAGAATCGGGGGTGATACTCCCCATGGAGTCATTGGGCTGGTAGGGCAGGACTCCAGTCTGAAGGAATTCAGAAATAAAAATAATATTGTTGGGCACTTACTACATGCTAGGGCCTTCACATACCTCTGCTGTGCAAGCATTGTCCCTCCTACTTCCCAAATGAGAAATGAACTTATACAATTTGCCCAAAACTAAACAGCTAGTAAGAGATAGAAGTGGGGAGAAGAATCTAAATTAGCTTGACTCCAGATTTTAAGGTCTTTCTATTAAATATACCACGTTGTC
This sequence comes from Ailuropoda melanoleuca, assembly GCF_002007445.2. Classification (NCBI taxonomy): domain Eukaryota; kingdom Metazoa; phylum Chordata; class Mammalia; order Carnivora; family Ursidae; genus Ailuropoda; species Ailuropoda melanoleuca. The sequence goes on from NC_048232.1 coordinate 63,200,921, forward strand.
TCTTTCACACTCCCTTGGACCCAACTAGATGATTAAGTGGGAAAATGGAAGCACAAAGTCTCATCCTCATCCTTAGCCCCTTGCTCATGTTGAACGATGACTGTAAGATGCCCTGCAGGTTATGGGGAAAGGCCTTGACTCAGGGCACATGTGTAGGTGCGGCAGGACGGGCAGCCAGGATTATTTCATTCTGGAGTCCACCCATGGGTGGGGCTTCTAGCTCCCTATTTGCAGTCTGGGTCAAGATTGATTCACAAATTGGGATGGGTTTGAGCTCCCGAACAAGGAGCTCAGTGATGGGGCAGTTAGGGACAACACATACTGAATTCTGTCCAATTGACAGGGACCATCCTGGGTCACTTAACCTTACTTGTGCTTCCAAGCAGGATCATGATGGTTTTTTCTTCCCACCTGGAAAACCCTTTGAGGCCTTGAATCCATGCCCCATGCTACCTGGGCATGACCTGACCCATACCTAACAGAAGGACTCAGGACTCAGAGGGTCTTTAGAGAAGATGATGCCACTGCATCACCAAAACTGCAGAAAAAAAAATCATTCACTACAGGTAAGAACTCCTTTAAAGGGGGAAAAAATGTTGGGGATTATGATGGATTTTTAATTAAAGAATGACCAGGAGGCACAGTGATGAAAAGGATGCTTAGGGAGTATTATTAGGATAATGCTTTAGGCGCATGAATAGAAAAGTCTAAGAACTGGAATCGGTAAGCAAACCTCCATGAAATGTTTGATTTGGCTGCTGAATTGCCTACAATTGTTGGAGATAACCTCTTTTTGAACTGAGGTAATCTATTGCTCTGTGTTCTTTTTAATTTCAGCATCAATTATCACCATCGTAGCCAAAGTCATGAATACTCCCTGACTTATGCCCACACAATCATGAGCTCCATAAAGAGAATAAAGTGTGTGTGTGTGTGTGTGTGTGTGTGTGTGTGTGTGTGTGTGTGTGAAGGGGGAGTCTNATGCCCACACAATCATGAGCTCCATAAAGAGAATAAAGTGTGTGTGTGTGTGTGTGTGTGTGTGTGTGTGTGTGTGTGTGAAGGGGGAGTCTTTTTTTTTTCCACTGAAGATTGGCTAATATGGTGGTTAATAGAAAGAATAGGAGGCCCTGTACATTTTAGTCTAGAGGACATAGAATTCAAATCTCAGTCATCTGCCATTCAATTTAAATACTAACATGTATAGAGTATCTACTATGTGCAAGGCACTTTGGAAAGTATGAAAACAAGTTCGACAGTCCCTGTGACCAGGAAGCTCAAAATATAGTGCCAAAGATAGAGGTAAACAAGTAGCAGTTGCGTGGAACAGAATAAAATAAGCTTTAGGACACAGGTTCAAAGGATGCGTTGTAAAAGCAGAGAAAGGAACCATTGCTGAGAGGAAGGAGTGCTGTCAACCTTGGAAAGGGGGCAGAAGGCCATTTCAGAATGCAAGTAGAAAAGATCAGGAAAGGAGTTAGAAAATTTTTTAGGCAGAGAAGGAAGAGGTGAACCAAAAAAAAGATGGTGTCAGGGTAGCCAATAAATGTGCTGAAAAATGTCAATACCTACATATTGTCGCTTGACCCAACTTCCTTCCACCATTTGCCTAATTCTCCCCCACCCTGCATGGCCAGAGTTCTCCCTGCTATGTTCTGTTCTTGGCAAACGGAGTCCTTAGCTTTTTCAGGTTTATCGAAGGGTGTTTCCATCCCTGTCTTCCCCTCCCTCTCAGCTAAAACTGATTTCCCTGAGGACTTCACTATATGTTAAAGTATAGTTAACCCCAGTGGTGCTCAGACTGGCTTGTACACAAGGGGAGTTCATAAGGGTGAGAATGCCAAGAGGTGGGGATAATCGAAGCCCACTTTCAAGTCTGGGTCCACAAAGGCACACCATAGGAAGCACTTAAGCAGTACCTGGCACATAGCAACAGTTCAATCAAGGTCATGGTTATTATTTGGTAACCCACGCATACTGGAAAAGATGGGTAAACCTCGAGCACCAGGAGGCTCAGTGAAATCAGTTTTAGCTGGAAATAGGATACTTGGCTTGGTCAGTAAATCCCGAGGTCACCCAGACAATACTACGCACGTATTGCAACGCGCACTGAGTGAATCATGGAACGCAACATCAAAAATTAATGGAGTACTGTATGGTGACTAACATAACATAATAAAAAATAATAATAAAATAAATTGAAATAAAATCACCAATGCTTCAAAGAAGCAACCTAAGTATCTGTGGATGGATGAGTAGATAAAGAAAATACTATATACATAGGTAGATAGATACGAATATTGTTCACCCATAAAAAGAAAGAAATCCTGTCATTTGAAACAACATGGATGAAACTGAAGGGCATTATGCTAAGTGAAAAAGGCACACAGAAAGAAAGACAAACACTGTACGATCTCACTAGTCAAATGTGGAATCTTAAAAAATACGTCAGACTCATACAAACAGACAGGAGAATGGTGATGGCCGAGGTCTGGCAAGTAGGGGAAATGGGGAGATGTTGGTCAAAAGGCACAAATTTCTAGTTATAAGATGAATTCGCAGATAAGTTCTGAGCATCTAATGTATGCCTGGTGATTATAGTTAATAATACTGTATTGTATACCGGAAAATTGGTAAGAGAATAAATCTTACACGTTCTCACCAAAAAAGAAAAAAAAAGTAACTGTGAGATGATGAATATGTTAATTAATTTGATTATGGTAATATTTTCACAATGTCTACTTACAGCAAATCATCATGTTGTGCACTTTAAATATCCACCATTCTATTTGTCAATTATACCTCAACAGAGCTAGGGAAAATAAAATAAATAAAACAATCAACACCACACATTCAAGACTTTTACAGTAGATTACCTTCAAGAGAATATGTGCTCCCCGAAGTGTAGGACTATGCTGGAAAATGAGGGGATCCTGCCTGAAGAAACTCCCATACTTAGGAAGCGAGGAAGAGGAGGGCTTGGCTCCTTGTCCCAGCCTGTGGGGTCTCTGGAGAGCCCCTTGCAGCGACTCTTCTCTCCCCTAAAATGCAGAAGTTGGGCAGAGACGCAAGACAGGCAGGCAGGAAAAACTACTGCAAGCTCCATTGTATTTCCTTTCCAGGGAATTTCAGAGGATGAAGAAAGTTTCCTTAAGGATTTCACTTCAAGCTAACCATAGGGGGAAAAAAAGAATTTAGGAGGAGAACATACATCCAGCAAAGACTACACACAAAAACAACGCGCACAGATCTAGCCCTCCACAGTTTTCAAAGTATGCAAGCCCGCACGCGAAGCTGAGCCAAAGGAGCTGAGGTGGTATCAATCAATGCACTTGGGTTTGGACCTTAGCTTTTCTACTCACTGTGTGGCTGAACCCTCCAAGCTTCAGTTTCCTATGTCCCTGCCCCAGGGTTTTGTTGTGGGTAGAGTGAGGTAATGCAGGTGAAGTACCTACTACACGCTAATGCTCTTGACGAGCGGTAGCTCTCCCATCATTCATAAACTTCGCCCAGGGAGGACACTGTACAGGTGTTTTTGAAGGACTAGCTCCATTTTGCAGATGAGAACACTGAGACTCAGGGAGGTCAAGTGGCTTGCCCAAGGTCACAGCTAGAAAGAGGAGAGTCTTCTAGCTGCAAATCCTGAGCTCCATGCAGTCTTTTTCTATGCAACCTTTGGGGCTGGAGTTGTATTTCTATGCAAGTCAGACACCAAATAAGGAAAGATATTCAGAGGGGTCCTTCCTTTGAAATCAGCCTTTGATCTTCACAAAAAATGCCATACTGTTTTCAAATAGAATACCTTTGCAAAACGTTTTTTTCCTCGGAAGCCGTTGTTCAAACCTCATACTTCTACAAAATAATTGCTTTATGCCTTAGACTGTTGATTTGTGTGAATTCAGGCATTTGGTAAGTAGGTGATGTTTCTGAAGTTATTATCAGTCGCTGTGTCTTCCATAGCTGGATGAAAGAGTCGTATCTCAGTCCCGTGGCTTTGCTAAAACGTTCCACGTCTTATCTTTGACAGCAGCCGAGCACGCCAGACATGAGGGCACTGGCAGGACACTTCTGAATTCCTTCACCTGTGCTAAAAACAGCTGAAGATACGGTTGAAGAAATCTGGCCCGAGTTCCTAAGAATCATGACTACATCAACTGCTATAATGTGGAGAAGTTGAATTTGGTGATCTTTAGGGTCTCGTTTAGTGTAGAAATGCTATACCATTTTATTCTACCCCTCCTCTGCCCCTGCCAGTTTTATTATTGACCTCTTAAACATTTGACTGGATCTGGGCATCCTCCATCAGGGTTTCCCATTGAAAAAAATAAAATTGAGGTGAATCTAGACCTAGTCTGTCTAAAATACACAGCTCCAAGCGTCCCACTCCTTGTGGAAGATGATAATATTGCTACTCCAGGGACAGGGTTTTTGTGTATAAAGCTTAAAATCCAAGATTCATTGGCACCATATTTTAAAAACATAAGCCAACAAAGTCATTCATCTTGCCATCCATCTGTCCCTCCATTCGACCATCTATTTATTTATTTCCTCTTCAGATATGTATTGGCTCTTCCCTGTGTTCCAGGCACAGCGCTAGATGCTGGTGCTGCCCCTGAGGTTTAGACCTTGCTCTTATGGAACTGATAGTCCAGGAGATGGACAAAAAGCAAATAATTTCACAAATAATTATGAGAATAAGTGTTTCAAGGAGAAGGATGCCAGGAGTGAGCAGGTAGGGTTTCCTAAGAGAGACAGTTCAGCTGAGTGGTCAAGAGAATGATGGGCTCTGGAATACAACAGGGAGGCTCAAATCTTGTTCTTCCCCATACCAGCCCTGCGACAGTGGGCCAATTGTTTAATCACTCATGCCTCAGTTTCCCCAGCTATGGCATGGAACTAGAGCAGCAATTCCCTCCGAAGGTTGTTATTGGGATTAATGAGGTAGCACACGTAAAGCATTTCCGACGGTGTCTGGAACCACCAGTGCGCAGCCTGGGGTGGGAGACACACGTGGCCTGTGCTTCTGGGGACCTAGATAAGAAAAGTAAAAGCAGAGGCATGAAAAATAATTAAGAAAGCGTGAAAAGAGTTTAGAGGGCGGAAAGGGAATGGGAGAAGGGGATGAGCAAAGGAAACGCAGTGAGAAGGTGGAGATCCGGAAACAGAAGGAACTGGGGCAGAGTACCCTGGAAATAACACAGAAGGCCAGTGGTGGAGGAGCATGGAGAACCGGACGGGAGTGCTGAAGATGAGGCTGGGAGGCCAGAGAGCCAGACTCTGGAGATCACATTGGAGGTCAATTAGTTAAGGACTTTGGAACCCACTCTAAGAGCATCCAATCACTTGACCACTCATCTGTTCAACTGGAAGCCCCTAAACAGAAACCCAAACTCCATTTCTTATCTTTAGGGGAACATATGCTAATTGATAAGGAGTCAGCAGGGAAACCAACGGTAAGATATCTTGGATTTCTCCATAAATGATGTCCTTTCACAAGTGTCTCTATCTGTATTTTTATTCTCTGTCCCTGGAGGCCATTGTTGCTGTCCTTGAATATCAAAGTAGACTTGAAGAATTGCATTTCATTGTCAAATGATTGCATCCAGATAATTATATTATGGCCTTTAGGGACACATGATCAATTTTTATAATATATCAAGAAGAGTCTTGAAGAAACTAATGTTTAATCCTTGTTCAGTTCTATTTTTCTCTGTTGTTTTGCTTAGGGCTATAAAAAGATGTTGTATTCCTGATGTATCTTATATTTTTCAAATTTTTTTCTCTCTTTTCATTAGCTTTAAGATTAACTTTTAATAACGCTCAAAAGACATTCTGTTTTTCAACAATGATTTTTTTTTAAATATAAGAAACAAACTATTAAAATGAACTATGGATCTTTGACTCTTTCAGTCCTGGGTTTGAATTCTGGCTCTACTGTTACCCTGGGCAAGTTATTTCATATCTCTGAGACTCAGTTTCTCAAATTATAAAATAACTGTATAAATAGTTATATTTCATTGTTGTGGGGACTATATATAATGGTTATGAATAGATCTCTAAGTCTAGTGACTAATAAGAAGGAAGGAAGGAAAGAAGGAAAGAAGAAGGGAGGGCGGGCAGGAGAGAGGAAGGGAGGAAGGAAGGAGGGAAGGGGGAAAAGAAAGAAGAGAGGAAAGAAAAGACCTCATGGAGAGGAATGAACTACATGGGTGACAAAAGACACAGCACCATGAGTGAAGTGATGTGTTCAAGAATCATTTAGATTCTGAAATTATGGAGAAAGTTATATTTAAAAATTATTAGGAGTTCAAATTTCTTTAAATGTACTTTGATATTCTTCTGGTACAGGCACCATAAACCTATCAACCGCTACTCTTCTGAAATGTTGAAAAACCTCTTAAACTCTTCTCTCGATTGAAAAGTACTGACTTCAAAAAGTCACCTTTTGGGAGTCATCTAAAACTTCCCTGGTGCGTTTTTGTGACACCAGCGCCAAGTTTCTTCCTGACATTTGTTGTCTTCTAGAACTAAAATCAGATTGTGACGCTGGCTGCATAGCACGTGACATCAAAGGAAGTGATTATGCAGAGTACTAAGTGGAAGAGGGAAAACTGAGCCTGTTCAGATGCCAGTCATTAGTTCATTAGTTTTCTTTCTTTCTTTCTTTCTTTCTTTCTTTCTTTCTTTCTTTCTTTCTTTCTTTCTTTCTCTTTCTTTCTTTCTTTCTTTCTTTCTTTCTTTCTTTCTTTCTTTCTTTCTTTCTTTCTTTCTTTCTCTTTCTCCAAGTTTATTGGGCATTATCCCTGAAAAGTCACTTTGAAAGGACTGCTTTTCTCCTGAACAGAGACTGTAATGCTGATTAAATTAGAAAGTTATGTTAGTAGCTCTGGTAATACAATAAATTATTCTGAAGTATAGGTTTAAATGCTGTGTTTTCAGGAATTTGACATTCAAAGGTAATGATGTTAGTTGACTAAGGTTGTTCTTTGGAAATGATGGCATTGCTTCTAGGTTTCTGAGTTTGCTGCTTAAAATTCATGAACAGTATTGGTTGAACTCGAGAAAGTTCATGTAAGTTAAATGAAAGCCACTGGCTCCTCCGTAGCTGCAGAGGAAGGAACGCTAAGATAAGGTGTTACCTGACAAACACAACAACAAGAGACAAGCACTCACTTCCGTGGTTGTGACCTTGCAGAATTTCAACAACCAGGAGCAGATTGTCCCAAACTCGGCATGTAGGAGTCTCAGGACCCCCTACATTTCTCCCTTTTTTATTCCACTGCCAGGACAACGTGGGGTGGGTAAAAGTGGGTTGTGTGTGGTCCCATAAAAACTTCCACACTCTTTTGATGATCTGGAACAGTGAAGAATGGATGTATTTGAATGTCTCTGTATGCTTTGTGCATTCCTACTGTACAGGACCCTGAGGGAGCAGGATTTAACAGGGTTTCATACAGGGCAGAATCTCTCCTGATCCTTCCATTTGGGTGGGATGCCAAAATAGCAACTATACTGTGCATTTGGGAATAAAAATACATGGGGCGCCTGGGTAGCGCAGTCATTAAGCATCTGCCTTTGGCTCAGGGTGTGATCCCGGCGTTATGGGATCGAGCCCCACATCAGGCTCCTCCACTGGAAGCCTGCTTCTTCCTCTCCCACTCCCCCTGCTTGTGTTCCCTCTCTCGCTGGCTGTCTCTCTCTCTGTCAAATAAATAAAATCTTTTAAAAAAAATACAAATAAATCTGTCTCTTTAGGAGATTAGTGGGGGAAAACAGACAACATGGTATATATGATTTTTTAAAATTTATTTATTTGAGAGAGAGAGAATGAGTGAGCACAAGTGGGGGGCAGAGCCAGAGGGAGAGGGAGAAGCAGACTCCCCACTGAGCAGGGAGCCCCATGCGAGGCCCAAACCCAGGACCCAGAGATCATGTCCTGACCAAAAGACAGACGCTTAACCAACTGAGCCACCCAGGTGCCCCCCCTTTTAAATTTATTTGTATATATGATCAAGTCCAAAAAAAATTATGGTGTGTCAGTACAAGTGCCAAGTGATCCAAAGAAAGGAGTCATTGATTCTGAGGAAGGGTTGGGAGATCAAAAAGAAGTAAAATAGTTCTATGGACTGCCCATACAATAAATGGCCTGTATAAAACCTTCAATCTACTCCTGGTTAGGGGAGAGGAGGCAGTTGCAAAGTAGGGTAAGAATGCCCAGGGCATTTTTAGAAATCTTGCCACAAGTAAAGGTGAGTGTCCTTTTATGTATCCCACCAAGGAAACTGTTCCCACACTGTGATTGTCTATGAACCCAATGGGCCTCTGGAGAAGATCGTAGTTTCAGAGCTGGCCATAGAGAAAAGAGAACAAGAAGCCAGACACCTGATTTGAAGGACCTTCCCAAAGACCTTTCAGTCTCTAAGTCAGTGTTTATTGACGCCACTTGCCAGAGCTTTAGAATTGTACTTCCTTTCCCTTTCAAAGCCTTTCTTATGTCCTCTCAGTCCGGCAATAGCTGGGTCATCCTTTAGTAAACAGACATTTTTTTTTTGAAGATATCAATATTTCAGATAACATTTGGCTTAAAGAGCAGGGAAAGAGCTATAGTTAGAGACAGAAAAGGAACAGAACCTACGCGCATCTCTGTGCTGATTGAGTAGAATTGAGATGCATATGATGTGGCTCCTCCCAGGAGCAAAGACTCCCCGTCAATCACAGATGGGCGACGGCAGTCCTGCAGCCAGAGGAGAAAGAGCAGCACAAAAGTTGTCAACGGCATTTTTAGACCCCAAATTCCATTAGCATAAAAGCAAGGACACTTTATTTTGAAGTTCACTTAGAGGGAATTTTGAAGGCACCACTCAAAAGTATATGAGGAGCCAGCAGGCATTTTTTCTTTTAAATGGTCCATAAATTGAATCTTGGAAGAAAGACTGGAGATGAATATGGATGCTTGAAACCCCTTTCCAACAATGTCAGAATTTCTAAAAGGTGCCGAATTCAACCATGGGTGCCAATCAAAGTACGGATGTCCGCAATCACTTATATGGTATTTAATATGGATAACCCTCATGTGTTCTCAGTCAATGTCACCAGTCTGAAGTGTGGAATATTTGTGCTTCCCATTTAAAATCTTTGCAAGGATAACATTGCCTATCCAGGGGTTTTTGGTAGTCTTATTGAAAAGGAACACATCTGTGTGTGAAGGCGACATCAATGCTAATGCCAAGTGCTACCAACTACTCACAAAATGCCCTCTGTAACATCCGAATTAATGTACCAAGACCAAATCACTTGGTTCTATCATTTTCAGACTATGGTCTTTTCTTTATTCTTAAGCTCTCTCTTCAAACTCAGCCAAGGAAATGGTAATTTTTCATCACAAGATATCTTTAAAGTTATCACAAGATAACTTTAAAAATGTCTTTTCTATATACAGTCCCATCCCTTATTCACCATGCGATATTCAATCCGGCCTCTGTGGGCCCAGGACGTCCTTGGACATTTACTGGAAAGACACCTGCAGGGAGAGACGTAAAGAAAGATTTTAACCTTGATCTGCTGACAGTAAAGTTGTTACCAGCTTCACTGAAAGGATATCATTGTGTGCATTTTTCCCCTTTATTCATTCTCCGAGTCTCCTTTTATTTATCTATTTTCTATACTCTTCTGTTCTTTCCCTGATCATCAGTTTGGGAGACCTAGCTTTTGATGGGAGAAAATCAAACAATTCTGAACATGTTTATTGAGTGTTTACTATGTGCTAAACATTGTGTTAAGGGCTGGGGACACAGAAATAGACAAGTCCTAATTCTTCCCTTTTTTCGTACTTCCTTCCACCACCATCTAATCCCTTAGTGATTCCTGTTCTGTGAACTCCAAAATATTTCAGCTCTATTTGCTTTGCTCCATTTTTTTTTTCTGCTGCCACGTGAATACAGACCAACATCAGCTTTTGCCTGGAGCATGGCAGTAGTTCCCTAAGTGTTTCTCTGTTTCTGTTTTTGTCCGAATACAACTTGTTTTCCTCACAGAACTCTGAGTGCTTCTCTTGACATATAAATCAAGTTGTCACACTTGTGCCTTAACTTCTTCCAATGGCTTGCTACCAATTTTGGAATAAAATCCAGAAATGTGGTCTCTGTGGGGTCTTGTAAGATGTTACCCTTGGCCCCTCTTTAACCTTCCCATTCACCTCTTTCCTTCACTCACCGCACTGCAGCTGCACATGTTTGCATTCAGCTCTTCAGACCATAGGCAAATCTCTCTTTCTAGAACATTCTTTCCCCCAGGCCTTTGGCACACAGGTCTCTTTCTCATCCTTTGGTCTTAGCTTAAATAGCTCTCTTTGAAGAGGTCTTCTCAAACTATCTGCAGTTGCTCTTCTCGTTTGTTTTTGTTCTTCATCTTCTTAATAATTTGAAACCAATTTAAAAATATTATATTAGTTTTGTTTTTTTTCATTGTTGGTCTCCACTACTAGACTAGAAGTTCCATGAGAGCAGAGATTCTGACTTTCTTGTCTATCTCTGTGCTATACCCAGTGCTTAGAAGATGACTAGTTATATAATAGGTGCTCAAAAAACATTTGTTGAAGGGATAAATATAGACATCCTTAGTGCTCTGAAGGTACTGAGTCTCTCATACAACTGAAGTGATAGAGATAAGTCCAGAAGGTTGAAAAGCATGCCATAGGAGAACACAGCCAGGTTCCATTGCTCAAAATTTTCTTATTAAAGGAAGAATGCACTCAATTCTTGATACATTTTTATAGAGTTTAGAAATTTTAAATAATTATTCAAATAGAATATCTATTTCAGCCTCATAATAATCAAGATATTTTTGTTGTTTCTGTTGTTCTACATTATATTGCTGAGTGATGATCCACCTTAGGGATGATGGTTAAAGCATGGGAATTTGAAACACCAGGGAATCCTGAGACTGTGGTCCAAGTTCCAGTGCCACAAGAATCTTCTGGAACTAAAACTTAACAATTGTCCTTATTGTCTAAATGGTTAGAGACAAAGGTGGGATAGGCTGGTGATGGATATTAAGGAGGGCATGTATTGCATGGTGCACTGGGTGTTATACACAAATAATGAATCATGGAACACTGCATCAAAAACTAAGGATATACTGTATGGTGACTAACACAACATAATAAAAAATTATTATAAAAAAAGAAAACTCTAGAGATACGAGACTAAATTCAGATCACAGTTATAGAGTATGTTGTGTGTCAGTCCATATTTGGTAAAAAGCAAGGTGGGCTGGTACCAGTTTAAATATAGTTCAGGCCACATAAAAAAAATCAGAGAAAGAGGAACTTCCTACAGAAAGGAAGATAGTTTCATAAACAATGAACATGATGAAGCCGCTCAAAGTGAAGATCTTTCTTCACCATCTGTGCGTTCAGTCAACGAGTCTGAATCATTTGTTGGCTAGCTGATCTATTATATGACTTATAAATCTGTCACATAAAGTCTTCTCTGCAAACTCAGGAGTAGTTTCCTTATGCATGACAAACTGAGGCTCAGGGACTTTTAAGAATTGCTCTCAAGGTTCCTAGTAACTGGCAGATCTTGAACTCAGAACATTCTTCCAACTCCAACCTGGTGCTATTGTTGCTGGATAGAAATGGGACTTAAACTTCCTCAGAGGCATATATTCATTTTGACAATTCCCTGAAGCACCTGGGGATGCGATTTTCATCCAACCTTCGCAGGTCAGCAGGGTGTTTAGAGCACCTCAATAGGATACTTTAATTTCTGTAGATAAAAGGTGCTTTCTGAAGGCAGTGTATGGCCTTAAACTGGAAATGCACTGGGCTGGAAGTGGGAAAAAGAATAATTTTAGGCATTTTCCTCATTTTGTTTAAACAGACTGAAGACTGAAGAGTCTTTTTGGCAGGAGGCCTATGTTTAACCAGTGTTACTGAATATAGAATAATCATGGGCGGGGAGTATGTTTTCCTTAATTGAGTATGTTTTCTTGAGATAAATGTGGATCTCAGGCTCCTCACTAGTCAAAGCAAAAGTTTCCAAGTTGTCTGAGGTTGTGAAAGCCTAGGAGGCAAGCCTCAGCATCCATGCAGAGACAAGAAACACCGAGCCAAAGTGCCTGCAGGAAGGTTAAAATAGCATGACGGATTGGACCACTTCCATTCTGGTCACAAACCACGTCCTCCTTCGCCTCCTGAGCATCTCTCCTCACCTTCCATTAGGTCATGTCCAAGGGCATTATCCCCAGGAGGCTTCATTCCATGCTTTCTCCACCCCAGATCACCTTTGCTACCTGCCTCATCATAGAGCTAGCCACACGGAGGGGTTCGTGTTTGGGCAATTTGGCCAGAAGTGAAAGCTGAACAACTGGTTGAATCCTCTTTTGATTGTCTTTAACCCACTGGGGTTAATCCTTAAACCAAGGAAGAGTAGGATACTTTTGTCTTCTCTGCTGTCACTATTGATCTGAGAGAGCAGAGGAGGCCAGGATGCCCACCTTGGCAGTGTTCCCCCACATGGACCTAACTTCTCCATCGCCAGCTCAGATGCCAGAGATAAAAAGGGCAGAGAGCCTTTGAAACTTGAGCTCCAGGAGCTCATTTGGCAACTGAGTTGACCTTGTCCCCTCAGAAATGGGGTATTTGTTTCTTAGGGGCAATGTAACAGATGGCCACAAACAGAATAGTTTTAACAACAGAAACTTATTCTCTCACAGTTCAGGAGGTTAAAAGTCCAAAATCTAGGTGTCTGCAAATGTGCTTCCCTTTGGGGCCTCAGAGGGAAGTCCCATTCCAGGCCTTTCTCCTAGCTTCTGGTGGTAGTTGACAGTTCTTGGTGTTCTTTGGCTTGTGGGAAGCATAACTTCAGTTTCTGCCTCCATAGTCACACGCATCCTCCCTGTGGGTCTTATTGTCCTGTCGTCCTTTCTGTGTCTATTCGTCTGTATCTCTGTCACTTCTTACAAAGACATCAGTGACTGGGTTAGGGCCCACTCTAATTCAATATGACCTCATCTTAACTAATTACATCTGAAAAGGCCCTATTTGCAAGTAAGATTACGGGTGGACGTGAATTTTGGAGGACATTACTTAACCCGGTATTTCCATACTGATGGAAAAGAAATTGCCTGCATTCACCACTCGTCTTAGCCAACTAGCCATTGAATGGCTTGACATTGTAAATGCTGCCTTGTCATTTCCAGGCCGCCAACGAAGTATCTTTTCTCCTACATACATATCAACCTAAAATATTTAGCCTCACATTTTATCCTTGTACCAAGCTTCTTTAGATGTAAAATGTCTCCCTGCCTGGGTCACACATGGGTCATTCATCACAAAAACCTCAGTCTGAATTAATGTAATTAATTGTAATTTTGCATACAAAGAAATGCAGCCATGTGAGGAATCCATCTGGCGAATAGATTCCATAACTGAATGAGGATCTGATTGCTTGTAGGTTATAGACAGTTAGCATCCTACTGAAGTACTCAGTGTTCAGGTGCCCCCCCCCATGTCGCTCAGTTTGGATGGCCAGTTACCTAGTGCTTATTATTCAAAGTGTGGCCTATAGATCCACAGCCTCAGAGCCTTAGAAATGCAGAGTCTCCTAGGGATACACTCGAATCTAACTGAATCAGGATCTGCTTTGTATCTTGATCCCCAGGGGCCCCCAAATGCACATGAGAGTTGGAAAGTGGTACTTTAGCAAAGCCCTTATATAATTGAACTTGGGGGAGCTACAAAGAGGCTTTTGTTGGGACATGCTTAGAGCGTAAGCTATTGGATATGATCTTGAGGCTGAGATTGCAAAGAGGGACGAAGGATACTGGAGGTCTCAGGATAGAACAGAGAAAGAGAGGAGAATTTCCAACAATGACTCTCATGGGCAGGACACAAATCTAGGCATTTCGTTTTGCATGGGTTATCTCTTTTAATGTTTACAATAACCCAGTGTGTTGAGTACTATTATTTTCATGACCACTATTTTTTAGATGAGACTACTGAGGAAGAGAGGTTCAGAAATGTACTGTCTGACTGCAGAATTTCTTAACATCTATGCTCTCCTGCCTTCCAGAGAGTAGTTGTAGAGAACCAAACCCACTGGCAAACTGATTAACACTTGATTCGTAGTTCATAGCCCTGTTAGAACTTGTGATCCAGCCCACATTATTTTGAAGACATGAATAGTCCTGGCATAAATCCATTTTCTTCATTTAATCAAGTAGGTCAGTTGTGCATGGACCTTGCCTCAAGTCCCAGACCACGCGTGGGGCTCTCACACCTGGTTCATCTCCATATCCCGCCAGCACGTGAACAGCAGGAACCAATCCTAAACCTAACATCTTCCCTCTTGCAAGTCTGCCTTCATGACACGTGCCTGGGGATACGTGACTAATGCTGTGTTTTTCCAATTTTGTCCTCTCCTGGATCACTGGAATGATTTATTCTTGCTCAGCGACCCAGTAATTGTGTGTTACATATAAGTGGTTAGATTTTTAGGCAGATGCCTGATGTGATCCTCGAATGGCCCCAATAGTTTTGCACAATTGCTTTCAATTTAGTACAATTCAAATTGTATTTGGGATGAGAAATGTGTTTTTTAGTTTCTTTTGTGTTTTGGGGGGGAAATCACTACAGATTTTTGCTGTTGTTGTTGTTTCATTTACACTTAGCTCCTAAAAATATTGCCCTCAGGATGGCCATTTGTTTGCCATGTCAGGAGTGTTTTATTTGGTTTCCTTTTAGAGAAAATCCACATAGAGCCAATTTTCAGCTGGCTAGAGTGCCCCAAAGATGTTTGCAAATTTTAAAACTCTCTTTTTCCCTAAACACCTTCAAAACAAAAGTGGACTTCTATGGAGGGCACAAAAGGAGATGAAATGGGGAATTCTCAGGAGAAGGTACAGAAATCAGAAAACTAAAGTGAAACAAAGAAATACATGATTTCTACTAAAATATTCATACTTTCAGAGGATTGTCTTTCAAGTTGCGTCTGACTTACATTTAACTTCAGTGATTTTCTTCTTACTCCCACCACATTATGTATATACACACTTATAAACTTGTGGACATTAGTACCTGTGCATTGATACAATAACTTACCACTTTATTTGATCCTGACTTTGGGGCTGACATAGGTCAGCTATTACTATCTTCTTTCACAGCTGGGAAAACTGAGTCCCAGAAAGGATATGTGCCTTCACCTTGATTATACAACAAATGTATGTCAAAATCAAAACCAGAATGTGGATGGCTTTCATTCTCAAAAACTTCTTTTCCCACGACACCCACACATTGGCAGGCAGGTTGGGCAAAGAGACTGGAGAAAAACTTGAAGAGGTAAGATCCGTTGAGATAAAGTTATCACTACAACAAATATCCAGCATTAATAACTGACTCATTACCACAATAAACTGTAAATCTTTCGTAGACATCCTGATGACTTGTAATGAATAAGACCACTGGATTCTGTAATCTCTAAAATATCAGCTGAAGTGTATTTCATGGGGCGATGAGAACTGTAGATAAAGACTTGCTTATGGCAAGATGGCAACTGTCAAGTTCAAAGAGGGCAGAGCTTGCGGGAAGGGGATTTTCCCTCCTCCCCAAATCCCAAAACCGTGTAGCTGTTTCTCTCCATCCTCTCTTCCATTTCTAAGCAGAAAACCTAGAACATTCTGCTATGTGAGCAGAAGCTGCCTCTGGTCAAGTGTACCTTCATTACTGATTTCCCCCAGCTTATGTAAATAGGCATTATAAATAGGATTTGTTTATCTGGTGAGGAGTTAGGCTGCTTTTACTCTTAGCTGTTACCATGGTGTCAGAGGCTAAAATCTCCTTTCGTGTCCTTGTTTTTGTCCCCCTGGACATCTTTGGGTTTTCCCAGAGACTCCTTCATTAGACTCGAAGGCTCGCAGTTCTTGTTGCTACGATCTCCTGTTATTATCAGGAGCATTATTATTGCTGCGTTGGTGAAGTGGGGGGGTTGGAACACATTCTAAAGTCTTATGATTAGGTCTCGGTCTCTTATTTAGTGTGAGTTGGGTATTTCCCTTCTCTAGGTTGCCTAGGCCATTGGTAAAACCCCAGTGGGTCAGGCTCTGGTAAAAATAGTTTCCCTTTGAGGACGGGTCTTATTAAAGAGAATGAAGGGCTCTGGGAGTACCTCAAAATGTCTACTTTCCACTTCCCCCACAAGAAGCAAGGAAGGAACTTTCTACCTCCATCCTGGGAAGCTGATAGGGCTCCTGGAGGTGAAACTCACAGAGATATGGGGAGCCCCTTCATATGGGGCCTCCTAGGAGTTCTGCAATTTTAATCTTATCCACACAGCCTCTAGCAATTTGTCAATTATAATCTGGGTTCTCTGACTCTGGTACCGGATTCGTCAAAGGCTTCTGCTCCTAGTAAGCTGAAAGTCTCTGTATCCATCTGTCTGTCTCTCCAGTCTGGGGGACAGTGGTTTGCCCCGTGACCTCAGTTCTCTGAAGGATCTAAGAAGAGTTGCTGGCATTTGGTTTGTCCAATTTTGTTCTTGTTGAATAGAGGGGATTGATGGATTTCAGCCCTTTCTGGGTCAGGCTGGAAACCATACGTGCCCCCAGCTTACGTGTACGATGTTTCTTTTCCCCCCAGCTTCCCCTAAACGGAGCATCTTTCCTCAGGGGAGCTGTGGTCCCAAGTCTGAGGATCAATAAATCAATGGGACTGAAGAGTCAGATTTAAACCCGTTGGGCAAACCACAAGGCAGGCCCCGGACTTCGAAGCTGCCTCTCTCCTCTTGAGGTGCTCTGTTTCCAAACAGTCCCACTGAGGGTAGCATGGCCCTTTCAAGCCCCACTGCTTAAAATGGGTGATGCTAACGCAGAACATTCTATTATGCACAGGTCAGTTGCTTTCACAACTGGGCTGGTTGTTTCGGGCTGCCTCCTGGGAAGGCAAATGAGTTGTTCCATTTTGTAGATATGTGTGTACAGAATGCATTCGCTCCACATTCTCGAGTGTGACATTCACGGATCAGCGCATGCCGGTGCAAAGGAAGAAGAGAGTGGTGCACAGAAGTTACAGAAAGAGGATGTGGGGCTGTAGGCAAAGCAGTAAAAAGGAAGCGTCCCTCAAGTCCCTGAGGTGACCAATAGCCACCTGGGCCTCTACAGAAAGAGAAAGGAGGGGACAGAGAACAGAAAAAAGGTGTAGTCCGCTTCATTCTTCTTCGGGGTTCTAAAAGAAGGAAAATGAGAGGACTGGATCTACTTCTCTAAGGCAGCTCTTGTCAGACAAAAACAGGGCTCTGAATCACACGGTGAATCTTGTTAAAATGCAGATTCTGATTTCAAGAGTCTGGCACAGGGCCGAAGAGTCTGCATTTGTCACGTGCTCCCAGATGGTGGTGATGGCACTGATGTTTAGACCCCATTCTGAGAAGCAAGGGCCTCGTGTGCCCTTCCAAAGGGACACTTCTCAGTTCCTTTCCACGTGCACACCGCCGCCCGCCTCATTCGCTGAATCCAGCATCTGTGTTCTTAGTTCAGAGTGATCCCTTATCCTGGACAGCTGCTGGCCTCTTCCCCATGTCTCTAGTCACCCGCTTCCTTCGAAGGCTCACTCAAATCCCCGTCCTTCACTAGGACCCTCTCAGCAATGGCTCCTTGAGCTCCTGCAGCTTTGTTGGCACTCACTTGTTGCAAGCATCTGTTGCTCTTGACTCTCTAAATCTGTTTGTCTCCTAACTAAACTGTGAGCCTCCTGAGCACAGGGGTATGTTTTCTCACTCTTTAACTCACCAGCACCAAAATAGAGCGCTGCATTTTAGGAGATGGTGCACTGTAGTGAGAACAGCGCAGGGAGATACGGGCTGTTCGAATCGCAGCTGCTGTCTTGCAGCCAAGACAAAACATCGCTCCTTGAGTTGGGCGGGGGCAGTGTAGAATGTTTCTACTTTGCAGGATTGTCGAAATGGCTGAAAAAAAATAGAGTTAGCCGGTGTCAAACTACGTGGCTGGCACAGTCAGCATTTGATAAATTTCCCTCCTCTGTCTCCAACCCCTTTTCCTTCTCCTTCTTATGGATTGTGATGGTATATCCTCTCCCTGACACCCTCCTCTTAAAAAAATAGCAAGTCACATTCAACGATTTGGGGGGATCTTTTTCATCTCAGTTGAAGGATTCATGAATACCCAGGAAGAGAGTCTCCAACTTCGTAAAAAAGGCACCTCAAACTCACCATTCAAAATATCAACACGCATGATAGCATTTTCTGATCTGATCAGAAAGGAAAAATAGAGATGTTTTAAACCAACATCATCAAATCAGATGAAAGCTGTCTTTATCAGTTTCCCATACTTTTCCCCAGGCAGCCCCCACTTTTTGCAAGTTTGCATTACACCACTTCGCTTGTACGAAAGACCTACGTTACTGCCTGCTTTCTCTAACCGAAAGAAATTTGAATAGGATTTTTGTTTTTACCAAAAAAGGTGGAAAGTAAAAATAGGGTTCAGAATTTGTTTTGCAGTGACCTTACAGAGGCAGCGCGCATCACAAGCAGCGAGAGTGACCCACACTCAGTGTGCAGCTGCCGGAGTTCTGAGTCGTGTCTGGAAGCATCTGTGCTTTATCTCGATTTATTTTGTGCATCCATTAGCAAGATGTGTCTTACTGGTATTTTCCAGAAAAGCCTAAGAGAGGTTATTTTTTGGACCTGAGAATGCTCAAACTTTTTTCCATATGAATTCATGGTAAAAATTAATTAATTAATGGATTATTTATAATCGTTTCTTCACTTTACATCATTTTTCCTTACAAAAACTTTCATAGGAGCACTCTGCTTTCAGATAGCGGGGGAAATACATATCTGCTTTTTTCAGTGAAGAGTTCTTTGATCCTTGTGGTGACAGTATATCCAGTGAGCTGTGAGGCTAGCACTGACACCTCAGGGATGATCGGTTTTCTGTTAGGTGGTGAGAAACCTAAGTGCGTAGCCTCATTGCTTTGGGAAAAGTGACCTGTGAAAGCAAAATGCACATGCCTGGGACCCGTCTCACCGAGGGACAGGAAACTCCAGCTGTACCGATAGCCTGACCAGGCTGGAAAGGAGACACTAGATCAATCCCCAGCAGAACAGAGATGCAGTGCACGGGAGATGATGGGGCAAGGCTAGCTGCGGCCACCGGATATGCAGATTTGAATGCCAGCTCCTCGCTTTTGCTAGCCCTGTGACCTTGGGTGAGTTTCTCAACTTCTTATTCTTCATCAATACAAAGGAGAGTAACACTGCCTACATCATAAGCTTGTTTGAGAATTAAATGAGACTGTGCATCTAAGACAGTAAAGTGCCAGAGCCCAGTAAATGAGGGTTCCCTTCTAATACTTCAGGGAGGGATGACACTCGGTAATATTGCTGGCGCAGGCAGTTAAAAGGGTCTTACTGTTTTATGTTCTTCTGACTTGGTGAGTATCAAAGTGGGACAACACCTGAAATCCTGTGGCTGGAAGGCAGGGGGAGGGGAGGACAAACAGGTCCACCTTTTGATTCCTTAGCAGGTGGTGACATCATCATCATCACTGCTGCATTCTCCTTTTCCCTCCGCCTCCTCCTCCCAGCCCTCCTCTTCCTCTCCCTACCAGTCCTCCTCCCCCTCCTTCATTCCTTCCTTTCTCCTCCTCCTCCCTTTCTTCTTCTCCTCCTCTTCCTCCTCCCCTTCTCCTCCTCCTTCAAACTTGCTTTAAAGGCAGGATAGATCACTCTTTTTTTTTTTTTTTAAGATTTTATTTCTTTGACAGAGAGAGATAGCGAGCACAAGTAGGCAGAGTGGCAGGCAGAGGGAGAGGGAGTAGCAGGCTCCCCACTGAACAGGGAGCCTGATGCAGGACTCGATCCCAGGACCCTGAGATCATGACCTGAGCCGAAGGCAGCTGCTCAACTGACTGAGCCAACCAGGCGTGGCTAGATGACTCTTAAATGAAACAAATGGCTTGTCCCTAGTAAACAACTAGTGATCGTTCACAAAATGAATTGACTTGTATCAAACCCTTGGTTCCTCTGCAGTGTAGTAGTTCTACCTGGTCTCTCTAAGCAAACGCTCGTATAATGGACTTTGTTCAGAATTGGAAGATCTCTCTTGGTATAATTTAAATTCAACTCTGAACTCTCAGCTCGTACAAAACAAAGAGGAATGTATCCTCAGTTGTTTTTACCTTGAAGCAAGCGCATAAGGGATTTGTAGAGAATAAATAGGGCTCCTCAACCCCTTTCAACAACACAGTACAGGAAGGCTGCGTGCACCCACTCAAAAGGGGCGTGGCAGAGGTCAGGGGAGGAATGACGATTTTTCATGTGGTTTTCTTATATTACATTTAGTGCAGGAACCACGCATTTAGGTGACCTAGACAGATGTAATATAAAAATCATTATTGGTTTTTCATCATTAAAAATACAAGAAATCCCAGTATACCCCATTAGCATTTCTTTGTTGACTTCTGGAGTTGTAAATTGTTGTTGAGCAAGCCCAGAGAGTTTTCTTTAGATAAGAATTCACTCAAACCTACATTGCATCTACTCTCAAGCAAAGTGTTCTTGGGCTATGGGTCCCGCAGATGTCGTGATGGAAGTGGCGCTGTCACAGTGGACGCTCTGCCCTTATTCGGGAGTAATCCACTTTACGGCAGCAGCGTCTTTAACTGAGGCCAAGGGATGAAGACACCAGGAGCTGTGATCTGATGATATGCAAGCTTTTCAGGCAGGCTGAAGAACCGCTAGCAAAGTCAAAACAGTATTCTTGGGCGTATCTCTCTCAAGGTCTGAGGGATGAGCCTCCAATGTGTTTCTACAAAAGGAAAATGTTAAGAAACAAAATAAAGTGGAGAAAGGTTGTGATTAAAGGGGATTTCATTCCATTTTAAGCCCTGGGAAAACATCACATGTGCAAGTGAATTTGAGAAAGGCCAGTGGACTGTTGGATAAGAGGAAACCTGCAAAGGTGGGGGTGGCTGGAAACATGGGAGCGTCCCGGCTGCTGAGATAGACGGTGCCCAATTGAATGGGATCCGCCACCCATCCACTCACTTCTCAGCAAACCAGCAGCTGACAGGCGCCTTCCTCACACAGGCTCTTGCTCAAGTGATAAGAAGTGAAAAGCGCTAGAGGGAGAACTATTTTG
The DNA here is from genome assembly GCF_002007445.2 of Ailuropoda melanoleuca. Classification (NCBI taxonomy): domain Eukaryota; kingdom Metazoa; phylum Chordata; class Mammalia; order Carnivora; family Ursidae; genus Ailuropoda; species Ailuropoda melanoleuca. The sequence goes on from NC_048232.1 coordinate 63,222,077, forward strand.
GGTTCCAGGGGATCTGGGTTGCTACAAGATCTGAGATTAGTGGTTGGGTTGGTGCCGGATGTAGCCCAGCGGTTCATCATGAAACCTCAGTGAGTTCAAGTCAGTTCTCAGAAATCAGCTACTCATGTGGGCTACGGAAGGAGGTGATTGGACTCTTCTCTTTCTTTGGGTTTCCCCACCCTCAGCCCAGTTCAGCTAAAAGGATGCGTGGCCTTGGCTCTGTAAGGAATTTTTTTTAGAGTCATCATGTTAAAATGGTACAGGATCCCTCTTGTGTTCCCTGAAGTGCCACTAATTCCAGTGCAGCCCAGCATTTCCTGCCGATCATTTTGAAATGACACCCAAATACCACTCAACTTCTTACCAAACACTAGGTTAATAGACACCAAGTTGAAGCATGATCTGTCAGAGTCAGAGGAATTAGTGAAAAGGGTCCACAAAAGGGTATGGGTGACACGTGGCCGGAGACTTGACTCCGGGAGATTAGCAGCTAAGCCCACAGCCCCTGGGGGTGGCGAATGGCAGAGCCTTTGCTTACTGGTGAAAGGGAGTTTGCCTTCCACAGTCACAGTGTGTATTTCACTAGCTCTGCCGCTACGTGAACCTGGGCAAATTGTTTAAATTTTCTCTGTCTCCGTTTCCTCTTCTATATCATGTGGTTGATAGTAACACGAAGTATGTTCCTTACACACAATATGTTCAAGATCAGTATTACTTATTAGGATTGCTGTTGTGGTTGCTGCTATTATTATAGAAAAAAACAGTGCATCAAATCATCATCAAAGATTGACTTGAGTAGAGAAGAGAAGACCAGAGGTCCCAGTGGATTAGGCTCCAGGACAGGCTGTCATAGTAAAGAGGAGTAGAGATCACAGATGAACTATTAAGTAGGAAGAATGTCATTTTTGATTTGAAGAGAGAACACTTAGAACAAGTATTTCAAAATTTAGAATGTTCCCATTTCCCAGGTTGGTACGCTGAGACTTCAGGAGCTGGAATCCACTTATTTATGACACGGAGTCTTAGAATCACAGGTTTGCATGGAGCCTTCAGGGTCATCTAGTTCAGCCACTTCCTAGTCCAACTCCTGCCTCAAGCGGTGTCTGCGGTGTCCACCTGCTTTTTCCATCACATCTTTTGTCTTCCTTCTTGTCCTCCCCAAACCCACGTGATGTGGCAACACACACACAGAAGCTTCTGCCCACAAAGAAGAAAAGACCAAAGAAATTCGGGTTGAGACAGCAAGTGGTGTGTGTCTCCATGCCAAGGGAGGTTGTGCTGGTGTTTTGTCTTTTTTTTTTTTTCAACTGTTCAAAAATAGAAGAAAAAAGAATCCTAAACAGCAGCTTAGGAAATATCAGTGGTATTAGTAGATTTTTCTTGTGTACTTTGGGCCAAAAGAAATTTACACTAATGGGTGAGTCTTAATCACTCCCCTTGTGTGTGGAGTAAACCATATTAACCACTCTTAAGTAGCAGGAGAACCCCAAGGGTATAGTAACCCCTTCTTTTAGATTGAAAATACGAGATCAAAAAGAATATACTAAAAATCTGTAGACATAAGAGTCCTCTTTTGAAACCAAAAATCCTACAGCAGTGAAAGAGACATGGCTTAGCAATTACGTTTATATAAAAACATTTTTTATATAAAAAATTAAAATTTTAGTAGAAAATAAGGTCAGTATGTATCAACTGGGTGAAGTGGTGGCTGAAAAAGCTAATGTGAGCTTTGGCTGTGTAAGTTCATATGCAGCAACTCAAAACGAGGAAGTTATTGTTTTGCTGCCCTCTGCCTTGGTCAGAACACACTAGAATCTTATATTCTGGTAAAAGTGTCACACTTTTCAAAAGGTATGGACACACTGGACCACAATCAGCGGAGAGTGAACAGGGTAGAGAGGTAATGTTAAATGAGGTCATGTGAGAAATAGCTGAAAATTCTGGAAAAGACCCTGAATAGGGGCAGAGATACCTTCAAATGTCCATGGGTAAGGACGTATCTCTGTGAGGATAGGGGTAGAACACAGACCAGTAACTTCATAGTAACAACGGCTGAGACGTGATTATGTGTCAGGCACAAACCAGGTGATACATGGATTAACTTATGAGGAAACAGACTCAAAGTTCAGAGTTGGGATACAAACTCAAGCAGTCTGATCCCAAAGCCCATATTCTTAATTACTATGCTATCTTGCCAATGCAGCAAGATATATTTCAACTTAATGAAAGAAGAACTCTCTAAACTGTCCAGAATGTTTAAAGATGATATGTTATCTAACTTAAAAAAAAAAATAGTGAGCCCCCTATCACTGCAAGAATCATTGGAAGGCCATATAACCACTTGGAGGCTAAGGCAAAGAGCATACGGTCATGTGCTTCCATGTATGCTGGTCTCCTTTGCAGCTAGGTGTGGGCCAGTGGCTGAGCTCTGGCTGATGAAAGTGAGTGAAAGTGGTACATGCCACATCCAGGCTGTGCTTGAACCCCCCACCCCCACCCTCCTATGTGTGAACCTCACTCTTGCCCCATCTGCTGGCTGAAAGGGGAAAACCTTGGTTGTCAAAAGGACAGAGCCACAAAACAGAAGGAGCTTGGGCCCCTGAATGACATGGCCCCCTCCTGCTAATCTGCATTCGACTAAGAAATGAGTGAGAAATGAACTTCATTGTGAAGAAGCAATGAAATTTTGAGGTTGTTTGTTAAAGCAGTTACTCTGCTCTAATACAAGGAGCATACTGTGAGGACAATCCAAGGACTTGATGAATGGTTGAAGTACTTATTATCTTGACATTCTCTGATTTTTAAATAAAAAAAGCAAAGTGCATTTTGAGAATATCCCAGTAAAGAAGCCCATAACCCAGGGCACCTGGGTGGCTCAGTCGGTTAAGTGTCTGCATTCAGCTCAGCTCATGATCTTAGGGTCCTGGGATTGAGTCCCAAGTAGGGCGTGGAGTCTGCTTCTCCTTCTGTCTCTCCCCTTAATTGTGTGTTCTCTCTCTCTCTGATAAATAAATAAATCTGAAAAAAAAAACAACAAAACACAACCCAATGATCAATATATTCCTGGACAAACAAAACAAAACAAAAGCTAGAACTTGAAAATAAACAGATGCTTGACTTACGGGTGTCTGACCAGCTAGGCTCAAGACCAACACATTAAAAAGTAAAAACTATGAACAAGAATAAACATACACATGAAAAAATGTTCAAAATCATTAGCCATCAGGGAAATTCAAATCAAAACCACACTAAGATACCACCTTACGCCAGTTAGAATGGCAAAAATAGACAAGGCAAGAAACAACAATTGTTGGAGAGGATGTGGAGAAAGGGGATCCCTCCTACATTGTTGGTGGGAATGCAAGTTGGTACAGCCACTCTGGAAAACAGTGTGGAGGTCCCTTAAAAAGTTAAAAATTGAACTACCCTATGACCCAGCCATTGCACTACTGGGTGTTTACCCCAAAGATACAGACGTAGTAAAGAGAAGGGCCATATGCACCCCAATGTTCATAGCTGCATTGTCCACAATAGCCAAATCATGGAAGGAGCCGAGATGCCCTTCAACAGATGACTGGATTAAGAAGCTGTGGTCCATATATACAATGGAATATTACTCAGCTATCAGAAAGAACGAATTCTCAACATTTGCTGCAACATGGACGGCACTGGAGGAGATAATGCTAAGTGAAATAAGTCAAGCAGAGAAAGACAATTATCATATGATTTCTCTCATCTATGGAACATAAGAACTAGGATGATCGGTAGGGGAAGAAAGGGATAAAGAAAGGGGGGTAATCAGAAGGGGGAATGAAGCATGAGAGACTATGGACTATGAGAAACAAACTGAGGGCTTCAGAGGGGAGGCGGGTGGGGGAATGGGATAGACTGGTGATGGGTAGTAAGGAGGGCATGTATTGCATGCTGCACTGGGTGTTATGCGCAACTAATGAATCATCGAACTTTACATCAGAAACCAGGGATGTACTGTATGGTGACTAACATAATATAATAAAAAAAACATTAAAATAAAAAATAAAAAGAATAAGCTATAGGTGGGGTGAATGGGTGGCTCATTCAGTTATGTGGCTGCCTTCTGCTCAGGTCATGATCTCGGGGTCTTGGGTTCAAGCCCTGAGTTGGGCTCCCTGCTCAGCAGGGAATCTGCTTCTCCCTTTCCCTCTGCCCCTCCCTTCCCACTCGTGCTCACTCGCTGTCTCTCTGTCTCAAATAAATAAGCGAAATCTTTTTTTTAAAAAAAAGAATGAACTATAGGTTTGATCTTCTAAGTCACTGCAAGCAGTGAGTTTGGAAATGCATTTCTTCATTGAATCATAGCCAATCGCAAATCAACACAATTTGTTAGGGATGAGAAACAAACTTACATGAAACCCCATGCTCCATATTTGAAGAGGTCATAATATAAGTCAGTGGTCTTCAAAGTTTTCAGAATATAAAATTAATCTGGGAACTTGTTAAAAATGAGGATTTCTGGGCCCACTTCCAGAGACACTAATTTGGAAGAGGTGACAAGGGACTGCTAATCAATATCCAATACAATGCGTGTCACATGGTACCTACCCAGGAAACAGCTTTGATCAATGAATGACTGAGTTTAATAAACATGCCCAGTTATTCTAATGCAGAAAGTCTATGAACCACCTTCTCAGGAGAAGGTGACCGTCTGGGAAAAAAACTGAAACAGAGATCAATTAAATAAGCCACTTTGGCTCTGTAGTTCAAAATACTCTGGAAAAAGAATCAACACCACTTCTTTATGAAGTTGACACTTGTTTCCTTTTAAAGAAGCTGAATTTAGTCTAAAAGTAAGTAAGAAAAAGTCTGGAACCAGAAGGGAAGTAGAGACATATCCAGGAATTTTAAGCAGAATGAGGTCATAGGAAGCTGTTCTTTTCCTGAATTTTTTTTCTTTTTTAAAGCAGGAAAATTCCACCCAAGAAGCAGACCAGTTGATCTTGCACCTGTGCTCCCATGTCTGGTACTTATCTGGGTCAAGTTCAGGAGAGCAGCCCCCAGGCCCTGGAAATAGACAACCCACCCTGTCGGTGGGACACTGTACATACAGCGGTTCTTATCACCAGACATTCTTGTCCAGCATCCGTCTGGGAGCATATTTCATGCCATTTAGGCAGCATACCAGACTGACGAAATTACCCAGGCTGGGCAATTACCCAAAGTGTCCTTCCCTTCATACATCCATCTCTCCATCCCAGATCAATAAGGCACCTCCACTAGTGCCCATGCAAATGTATCTACTGTGTTTTGCTTTCAAGAGCATCTAAGAAAGCAGCCTGTGGGTTCAGACCACCCAGACTCAGCTCTTACTGATAGTTTCCTAGGCTTGTGCCTGGGGACCAATAACATAACCTCTCTGTGCCTCAGTTTACTCATCTATAATTTGAATATACTAGAAACACCTACCTCATGGGGTTCTTGGAGAGATTAAATGAGATAAAGCACATTGCCTGGCACACAGGAAGTTTGGAGAAAAAGGTGAACTACGGCTCGATGTCATCTGGTGGGAATTCTAGCCTCTTCTCTGGCCAGCCCACCGCTCCAGGAGAGTCCTGACTTCGGAGCTGCATGTGCCATGCTGAGGCTGTCTCGGGGAGGATTCCGTACCCCTGATACCCAGTGTGGGTCCTATGCTTTCCACTAAGCATGCCCACATGTGGCACACGTGGGCTGTTGGTGGCCCTAGCCTGCTTCATTGTGGGCCTGTGTTCTAGGGCTATTATTTGTGGCCATTTTTCATAAAGGAAGTTGCTACTGTTAAATGCCTTGATGACAGAAACACATAGAAAAGCACAGTTTTTTTAGATTAATTCATAAATTAATTCTTAGCCTTTAAGTTACATCTCTTGATCTCGGAGCCTCACATTGCAAATTTTAGTTATCTTTGTTCTATAATGTCCATGCTGGTCACTTCCTGTGTAATACAGGGCAACTGAGGTATGAATGACATCTTTCAAAAAGCACCTGCAATTCTTTTTTGCCAAGCCTTTATAGATTCTTCTCATTACTTTCAAAAACCCATTGAAATATTGTTATGTGTATTTTGCAAATGAGGAAATTAATATTCAAATGCATATAGTATCTTATCCAAGGTCTCACAGCCAGAAAGTAGAGAAATAGGATTTGAACTAAGCTCTCTTACTGCACAGCTCATGCTCTTTTCCAGGCACTGCGGAATGAATGCCTGAAAAAGCCTCCTTTCGTATGTTTCAAGTGTTTACGGAACGTCTGTTGTCTACTAGGATCTTGAACTCACTCCGTAAGATCGCCTGAAGCCTGCTTATCACTTGTCCATTGACCTTCACCACTGTCTGTGGGACTTTACTCCCTTTTGGTAAAATAATCTTTTATTAAAAATAATTATTTGACTATAAATGGATAAATCCTACAGATCATGTGCACCAACATGGCTAACATCAGTATGCAATGTCTGACATTATGCAAAAAGTCTTCATGTCAAACATACCCAATGGTCAAACTAACTAGGTAAAGCATCGTTATAAATTGACTAGCCATGTTTCAAATGGCTACTTCCTAGAGTTGAAATTTATATTGACAATCAGGGAACTTCTCCAGGTAGTATTTGGGATCTGTGGGCTGACAGGTGGCTGTTACTACCCAACCTGTCAACATTAGTTGAAATACAATCATCTTCACTTTTCTTATATGAACTATATGACTACATTTTCAGACTAAATTCAGTTAGTTATTTTTTCAATTCTTTGATAGAGTTAATAATATTCTTTAACACTTTGCCTCCCACCAATGAATAACTTTATTGTGATTGCTAGTTCTTTTTTCTCTGTCATCCTATCAGAGGAGTTTTAAGTGAAAATCAACAAGACTGGCCAAGAATAACAAAAGAGATAGATTTGACTGGGAGAGTGGAGGAAAAAATTCAATGCCACTCAAAATACTGTATATTTATTGAACACTAGTTATGTGCCCTCTTGGAAATTAAAAAGTAATGTATGTTCTCTTTCTGGGTCTGCAACATTTAGGATCTAGTCGAGGGAACTGGATTTAGACATAAAATACAATCAAACAACACTCCGTGTTAGAATCTCCATGAGCCAAAGCCTTTGGCACAGACACTTAGTAATATGAGAAGTCAGGAAAAGGAGAAATTTCTGTGGGTTAGTGTGAGTTGGGAACATGAGATGGGGAACTGACGTGTGACTGGAGAAAGGGTGAGATTCAGAGAAATGAACTGGAGAGGAGAGAGAGAAAGAGGGAGAGGAAAAGAGAGAAAGACACGAGGAAAAACACGTTGCCCGGAGGAAGAAGAGAAGCAGGTCATCAGTGGGTTTTCTCTAGGGAAGGCAATGACAATTCTTAACAGGCCACGTTAAACACAATGCCCTCTGCCCTCACTGGGAGGCTCAGAAATTCAAGTTTGGGAGTTCAGGTTTATATAAAAATAAATATGTTTACCGAAAAAAAAAATAGCCAGTGAATATTTACTTCAGTTTTTTTGAAGAGAAATCTCTTCCACACCATGAAATATTTGTGAAAACCCTGCTTTCAAAATACTCGCTCTGCTTCTCCAAGACACATGAAGGAACACTTTTTTCAGCCAAATCGCTCTAATCGTACGGTGACCAGTCTCTCTTCTGCGTTTACTCTTAAGCTCTCTTTAGTGCCATGTGTCTCTGGTCTTTAACTAAACCTCCTGGATGATATTCTTACAAAGATATTCATACAATTTGATGCCTACTTCTTCAAAACTTTACCAGGAATGGCATTTCTGGGCATTTCCATGAATCAAAATGCTCTCTCTTTCTCTCTCACTTTTTGTCTTCCAACTTCAGCTCCTGCTAAGGCCACTCCAACTGTGTAAAATATGTGAAGACTATAGACAAAATACTTTGTTTCCTTAATGGTCACGAAAATTTTCAAGGTAATTGTATTAGTACAGGGAGATTTAACTTGCTTCCCAGATTTATTCAAATTTTATAAATTTGATAAATTTCCTCTTATGTTCAGAAACATGGGAAATTAGGGTCCTGCCTAATTCTGGAAGGTGACTAAGAAAGTAATAATACCATTAATGGTAATAACAGACTGTTAATTATTAGGTGTGTATTTCATTTTGATGGCATGAAAATTATCTGGGAACTTGTTAAAAATGAGGATTCCTGGGCCCACCTTCAGAGACAGTAATTCGGAAGGTGTGGGCCACACAGTATGTACCACCTAGGCTTCATGATGTAAATATGAGGGATTATAGCTGTACTTACCTTGTAGGATTGTTGGGTGAAACAAACCAGTAAGCCTTCCATGCTTCACTCAGAAACCAACAAACTTCAGTTATTAAGATCCTTGCTATTCAAATATTTGAGTGTTTGGCTCAGCTGAGAAACACCAGCAACAGTAGACTATTTTGACAGATCAAACCTTCTGGCTGTTTATGTCCAATGTTTAATGTCCCTAAATTAAACCCTTATACTAATTTTCCACTTTTGGATGACCTCCCTTCAGTAGTAATTGCATCCCCAAACACTGGATGCATTTTTAAGTGAGTTTCATACCACTTTTTGTCAACTTTTGTTTCAACTGTGATTCAGCTTAAAACAAAACAATGCATTTTTCTCTCCACTATTCATCAAGTTAGGGGAAAGCTGCCTTTATGAGCAAAATCCTAATTTATGAACATTCTCATTTTACTCGCTAAAGACATTAGAACTTGACTATTTTGTAGCAAAGAATTAGAATGGTATGAAACTTTATTACAAATATCTTTAAGTAATAGGGCGTATTTTATTTCACCTAGCTGCCTTTTTTAGTGAGTTGTTTAGCTTCATTTTAATTTAAAAATTCTCCAGTTATGGAGTCTATACATGATTTTATGTTACTGCCACAGATTCTCACCAACATATAGGATTATAACCTTGGCTTAATATCTTTCATAAGCTATAAATTAAACAAAGACCTGACCAGACAAGGGCAAGCACATGTAAGCACTGCACATCTTAGAATATTCGAGGCCTCCCATGAGAAAATCAGTAACTGCTTATTTCTTAGGACCAAGGACCTGACGTTCCCGAAGTCACCACCACACTTCGCACTTATCTCCACGTGGCAATAGGTGGAAAGTCACTGCTGAATTCTAGTGAGAATGACACCTCTGTCACAGCTTCACAGCCCCATCAGAGCCCTCAGAGAATCTTCTCACATGGCACCACACTATAACTTTAGGGGGTGATGTTCCTAGAATGAACTGTTTTCTAAAATCAAAAAGCAAAACAATTCTGGCGACAGCAATGCATGAGGTAACGTTCTACAGGAGGGAAAGTCTAATGCTACCAAAACCCAAAAAACAATATAACCTACCAAGATATGGTCCAGAAACTCAGGAAAATGCAGGGAGAGATAAATGATTTGCATTTGCACCACGCTCTTTGACCCAGCCTATATTATGATGATTGAGTTTCATACAGATTTCCTAGCAAAATTATTTGTGAATCAGATGGTGGTGTTCTCAGTATTGGGGGTGTGAGACAGGAGGAGCAAGCATCCCTGTGTGCCAGGGGCCGAGGGGATTCCAGGGACATTCAGTGTTAAAACTGGAAATGTCTCAGGCATACCCGAATGCATTGGTCTCCTGACGTGAGCCTTCCCATGATGGCTGACAGAAGCTTTCCCACGCTTTCCAACAAGTTGCTCCACTGCCCACCAAAACTTTCCTGTGCAGGTTGGGCAAAAGCTAAATTGCAACAAAAGTGAATGCTTCGTTGATGTTTCTTCAGTTTCCTTCTTTGGCATCTGTTCCTTCTTTTCAATACCCCTGTTTGTTGAGAGACCCAACGTTGTTTTCCTTCCCTAGATCTGTGCAAGGTGACCGTCCTTTTAGCTCCTTCCCAAACCACTTCTATTATGTCAAAGTAAAACAGTCCTGTGTCACAATTGCTCATGGCCTTGTTTCCTGCCATGTGAAGATAGGAATCAGCTGCTCTTTCTAATGTTTGAGTAGATAAGAAGCACCTTCTCTGAGTAATAAAAACTACACGGGAAAACACGAGCTTTAAGGTAATCCTCAGGAAGAAAACATTTTGGTAGTGTGGCAGAGGTAGGGGGAGATGAGAGAATATTGGGTAAAGTAGGACTTTCACCACCTGGGAAAAACTGCCCACCTCTTACCTATGTACCTTCCATAGCATGGCACCACCAGAGGGACAGAGGGGATGGATATGAGATAAATGCCATACTTCGCAATGGTTAGATTAATAAAAAAGGCCTTGCATCAAACCTTTGTGAGAGTCTCCAGCTTTCTTCCATTCCAAATACATCTCTGTTATAAATGGATCTCGAAAGTATAATTGCCAAGGAAGTCTACATCCATGAATATTTCAATGTCTCTCATGAAATATGTTCCCATCATTACCCTCACTAGAGTATGGACAGTATTCTGCACAAACGAGGCACTCAATAATTATTGATTGGCCAATGAAGGGTCATTATCTAATGCACTATGATCATTTATGCAAGGGGCCCACAGGAATCAGCATGATCCCATAGGCGTCTCTCTCTCTCTCTCTCTTTTTTTTTTTTAACTCTAAGAAAGAAACAGATAGTGGCTTGTCTTGGGCTCCTTGTAGGGAGGGGATATAAAAAGAAATATGATAAGAGCATAAATAAGGGGGGGGTCACAGGACAAGAAAGAATGAGAAAAAAGAAAGAACACATAAGATCAGAGGCAAGCAAATCAAACCTATTAAAAACTGATTTTCTTTTTTTACATAAAAGTGCACATTCATTTAAAGAAAGGGTTTCCAAACAGCAAGAGTTCTGTGTTCTTGGCAGCAGAAAATTCCCTGCCATAGCTAAACTGCCTTAGGAGATGAATAGTAGAGTCAGACCTAAAGCGCCTGAAATGTAGAACAAAAGCCAAGTTACATTTCATTTAAGAGAAGCAAACAGATGGGCCAAATAATTTCAAAATCTAGTTTACAGTGAGAAAAGGAAATCTGGAACCCAAAGTCAAATGAGTTTGAAATAAAAAGCAACGCAGTAAGAAGAAATAAACATATGCAGAAGCTATGACCACCTCCCCCAGCTGATGTAATTCTGGGACTTCTCCTTCTCCCCAGCTTCTTCTCACACCAGGGGTGGGGCCGGCCGAACACCTCCGCGATTGTCACTCCCCTAGATGGTACCAATTCCTAGATCACCAACTCCAGAAGAATGCAGAAATCTTAGTAAAGGCCAACGTTTTCCTTCGTCTCCAATACGGACTTGAAAACAAACCCCAAAACTGCGCTTTAGAATATCTTTGCATTTATTAATTCAAGTCATGTGAAATGGCAGTTTTCACAGGCAAAAAATGAATGCATGTTGGCAATTTCAAATGCTTGAACCTAATACATTATGGTTTGGATTACGGAAATCGTTAAGATCCGGAACCTACGCAGTAAAGTATAAAATTAGGTACATTCCTACTTCTGTGCTTCCAGCAAAGGTAGTTCCCTTTGGTCACAAATTCCGTCTGACACAAGGTGTGGACCTCAGTTCAGGAGCCCGCAAGGTCCAGGTCTGGGCTGTTTCTCCGCCGTCTTCATCCGTCATCATGTGCTGAGTTCTCACATGGACATCTGGATGGTTCCACTTTCTGTTGTTGGGATGGTTTCCATTCTTCGGGCTTCATTGGCTTTATGTGTATACTTTATACACTGCTTCTAGTTTCCAAATGAGTATTGTTGTTGTCATGAGTATTGGCACTTGCCCAGAGTTCACCTCTCTCTCCTGCTCTCTCGCCTGGACACGTCTTCCATGTCCTCCCACACTGTCATCCCACCGCGGGTCTACCTGAGTGCGTCACTCTTTCTTCTCCTCGGCACGTTTCCATTGCCTGCGGTCCTGTACACAGACGTGACCTTGGTTTTCCCCTGAAATCTCACAGTTTAGGAGGCAAACTTTTCAGCAAGACGACCGAGGAGAGAATTCCTCCATAAGAGAAACAAAGTCACTGTCATTCTCACTTCCTAGTTTTGAGGAACACGACCCAAAGAATCCATTTCCTCAGCACTTGTAGCTGAAGTTCAAAATCAGGCTGGGCTGGGCTGATCAAACTGAACTTCTGAATGCTGATGAAAACCTTCGGGTAGCTATAAAATTAAGCAGGCAGACCACCTACAAGCCTTCACTATCGATTACATCAAGAATTAAGGAGTCATTAATCAGTCTATGTTATATATTCCTATCAATGCTAGTTCAAAACTCAGCATTTGATTATGTGGAGTTGGGGATGGGCATATGAATGGGGGTAATGTCTTGCTTGTGAGGGATGGGGCATCATTTGGGACAAACCCAGGCCACTGGCCCGTGGGTATCAAGGGCTCAACACAAGTATTTTACCACAAAGCACTCTCAAGATCCCTCAGAAGTCGTGCAAAAAATTTCCAATATCCATTTCTTTATTACAGATAACACCTGATGAATACAATTGGGGTAATTTTAAATTATTTAAGTACTTTTGCACACTGACCCTCATTTCTTCCAGGCAGTGGGGCTCCAAGATCAGAGCCACGGGAAGCTGGGCAATAGGGGACCACACTGTAGAGAATCTGAAGCCAGTAGTAATCCAGTCTGTTATCATTATTGTTTTGCATCATGATTCAAAACAATACCAGTGATAAATTTACTCCTCCCTGAAAAAAAAAATATTTATTCAGTCTACCTTTTAAATAATTTTATTTTTGTGGTTACTACTGAGTTGTATAATATATGGATAAGCTTCAAATGAGCACATTCTCATCACTTACCCTTTAATAAACATTGAATCCAACATGAAAATTATTTGGAGAAAGTTCGGGTACACAGTCAGTCTCTCACGCACACGGGCTCAGGAACATGCTTGGGGCGAGTTCATGACCTTGGTCTGTGTGATCATACTGGGGCACCACGCATCCCCGCTTTCAAATCACAGATTCAGAATCATCGAGAATAATACGGTAATTATAAAGACAAAGAAACTGAACTAGAGTTGCTTCAATTCTGTCATTCTGGGAGAGGGCTTGGAATTTTTTGTCGAAAATCTTGCACAGGGAAACAGAAAATGAACTGCAAGTTGTAACATTTTTGTTTTTAAAGCACAAAATTTTAATGCATGAACTATTCTTCCAAGCTTCAATGGGATCACTCAAAGGATGATTTTTCTTCTTTTTAAACTTGGCGTTTGCTTAAAAACTAAAGAACAAATCAAGAAAAGGATCATTATTGTGGCTGTGACAGGATTCTTACGGCAGATCAGTTCTTGGAGGAGTGGAGGAGCGCGCTGGGAGCACTCCAGCCTGGGCGTCACACACACCGCACACTGCCCCTTCCATGAGTGCTTACAACGGGGCTGGGACCTCGCTTTCATTTTCACCCTTCCCGGAGGCTCTGTGACAGGTGGCTGAGCCTGCGCTGCAGGAGATGCAGGGGAGGACCCCCACTCTAAGCGGAGACCTGGGCAGAACCCAGGACGTTGACCCCCACGGCAGAAGTCCCTTCAGTTGTTATTAGCACATCCTTCAGAAGCCGCAGTGGAAAGACTTGGAGGTCGACCACAGATTTAAAAAAATAACATACGTTGCATTCATTTATATTATTAAAATATATAGAAAAATAATTTTTAAATGTACTATGAAAAATACATTATCTTTGGAAAGTATCAGCCCACAGACTTTACCTGATACAGGGGACAATGGGGCTGGCTGTCCCCACGTAGACATTTGAAAAACCAAAAGACAGTGGGCAGTCTACAGAGAGCGAAGGCCCTGCCTTCTGCTCCGTTTCATGGGGCAGGTCCACCCAGGGATGGGCCTGAGTCTGCTTCTCATCTCCAAATCATTCCTGCCTCACATAGAGGAGGTGAATAAAGAGCCATGCCAGGCTCAGGGGAGCACCATGAAGCAGCCAGCTGTATACACAGCAAAAAAAGAGAGAAGCCATCTAGAATTCTCTCGTTTTCTAAAGGTGACTGGAGGGAGAAGGTAGATGTGAAAAATCCTGCGAGGAAAGAACCATGAGCACTGGCTGTGGAAGGGGTGTCCATAGGTCTGGAGCTGTCTGGAACAGCCTTAATCACCCATCGTGATTATGACCACCCACCCCACCCCCTTTATTCTCAGAAGTGTCCCCAACTGGAAAATACTACAACTGCTGTGAGGATTAAGTACTAGAACTTTCCTCCATTTCATCAAGGAGGAAAATAAGCTCAGAAAGCATAAAATGCCTTTTTGACGATCACGTATATTAAGTAGCAGAAACTCTGTCTTGTCCTAAAACCTTTTTATGGATCCGATAGCTGACAGGGATGGCAAGACTCTCCCTAAGAATCCTCATTTTCCTTATTTAGCTCTGGCCAAGATTAGATTTTCTGTACCTCTGAAAATTTTCTCTCCAGCTGCATTTGGGTTCTAGAAGGACATCTGTAATCTCAGAGCCTAAGGCAGAAGATAAGAGGCCAGGGCGCAAGCAGCCCCTACACTAGGCTCCGAATCAGGCGGGTTTTTTTGTTTCTGGTAGGATCATCTCAAGATACACAGCCGTGTGATTCCCAAGCCATTAGTCACCTAGGTCTTTCTGGTCCATTCTGCCTTGACTAATTTCTTGATGACTATCCTGTGGTCTTCCCTTACTGTCTAATCGGGAGTCTTTCAGCTCCAAGTGACATAAACCCAGATCAAATTGCAAGGAATTATGAGCTCAGAGAACTGAGAGTCTCTGAGTAAAACTAGTGTTGGATCCAAGAACCAGGCAACGTTGCAGAACTTGGCTCCTCCTTCCCTACCTCTTTAACATGCTTCCCGTTCTACTGGATTCCATGTCAGACTGGTTCTCCCCAGTGAGGTGGCAAAGCAGCTGCTGGCAGCCCCAGGCTCATAATACCGTCTTAGTCTTTCCTCTACCCATGCTGCAGCCCAGAGCCTGGCATTCTGTTTCACTGGGCTGCCCTGGGTCAAGTGCCCCTCCCTGAGGAAAGAAGCGCCGTCAACGCCATGACGGCCAGAAACCGGGCCTGAGTGGAAGGTAAAGTTTGGGACCCTTCACCCTATGTTACAAATGACTCGTTTTTAAGGTAAGTGTTTATACATAGAGGCCAGAGGATATTTTTATCATTAATTCTGACATCAGACTAATTTTATTTGTACTGAACAGCAAGACATTCGCCAATGCACCCTTTTCCTGAAAACCGTGAAAGAAAAATCCAGTCTCCTCTCAGAGACTGAATCATGAACAAATGCTTGGAAAAGTAAAAATATCAAATGCTGCATCAAAGTACCTTGGAATTTAGCAATATTTGTAAAATGAAAAAGAATTCGCAAATATTTGGTTAAATTGTATTTCTTTCTCCAGATGTGGACAATACAATAACTGTATGTTTAAAAAAAAAAAGGCCAAACTTTCACAAAGCAACCATTAACTTGCACTCTGAATGGAGTTTTAAAAGAACAACATGGGGGGAGGTTGACAATTAAAAATGAGATGCCCGCATTCAAACCTTAAATATGTACAGAACACGCTCTCCTGTGCCTCATACTAAGTGTCCCACAAGAAGATCCTCGAATGTCACTGGTTTCGCTGATTACCGGATCTCTGTCCCTTTATACGGCTTTATTTTTTCCTAAGTTGAATTTGCTACCTCCTAACGTTCTATTACATATTTTCATGTGCCTACGTCCCTCAGTGGCACAGAATCTCTGAGAGCCGGTTGTCTGGTCTGTTTACCACCATGTTCTTGGGGTCTCAGTAGAGCACGAACAGCGGCTGTCAACAGCCTTCTGTTGAGAGGATTAATTGTAGAACGGACATCTGGAAACAGTATTGATAACCAAATTTAATAATTAAAAAGGATAAGACTTGTAATCGCTTGTTATTACTTTAAGTTTAAATTTTAAAAATAGAGGCTGGTGGACATTTCTACCAGTTTCTCAACCTACAAAACTCTCACTTCAGGCCTCTGAATATGACCCTGAACACAAGTGTTTTTGGTAAAGAAAACAGCTGCTGGTGTCTATTTTCCCCAGTGGTTATCTCATTGTTGGCCCATCCTCTAGATATTTTCAAAGGAAAGCAAAAACAAACAAACAAAATCCAAACCTTCCAACTTTTAGGCACCATGAGAAAACCTAATTTCATTTTGAATAGATGGAAAATTATATCTTGGGAGAAACTTTTTCAAATGTTCAACAACTAGGTCAGTCATTCTCTGTTGCTTTATAATCTCACGTAAAATAGTAGCTAAATAAAATTTTAATCATTCTTTGCATTCACTTTACGATTCTTTAGTAGTTATCACATAATACAATGCAATAAAATAGAAAGATTAAGAAATCAGACCTCCTGGGTTATAATTCTGGGACCACTGTTTGATAGCTGTATGAGTTTGGACAAGTTACCTATCCTTTGAAATTCTGCTTCCTCATCTGGAAAATAGGGAAAGTAACAAAAATTAGAACACCAAAGTCATGGGAGCAAATAAAAGAATGTAAAACTAATAAATAGGAACAACAAAAATCTCCTTTAAGCATCTTTTAAAATAAGGCCTGGCCTTGAGTAAGTACTTGCTAAATATTTTTTTATTACTATNCTACTGGGTGTTTACCCCAAAGATACAGACGTAGTGAAGAGAAGGGCCATATGCACCCCAATGTTCATAGCAGCAATGTCCACAATAGCTAAATTGTGGAAAGAGCCAAGATTCCCTTCAACAGATGACTGGATTAAGCAGATGTGGTCCATATATACAATGGAATTTTACTCAGCCATCAGAAATAATGATTACCAAACACTGGGAAACAAACAGAGGGCTTCAGAGGGGAGGAGGGTGGGGGACTGGGTAGGCCGGTGATGGATATTAAGGAGGGCACGTATTGCATGGAGCACTGGGTGTTACACGCAAATAATGAATCATTGAACATTACATCAAAAACTAAGGATGTGCTGTATGGTGACTAACATAGCATAATAAATATTATTATAAAAAATAAAATAAAAAAGTAAAAATAAAAATAAAAATCCAAGCCCCTATATTAAAAACATAAGCCATGAACCAGTTTGGTTAGAAACAAACCAAATTTACATGAGATATTGTAGACTAAAATAAAACAAAATGATGTTCAGCACAAGCAAATGAAATGTATTTCAACAACTCTGTGTGCATGTGTGTATGTGAGACAGTCTGGTTGTCTGTATAAACTGGCTGCTATGGTTAAGACGAAGTTTTCTCAAGAAAATGAGATAATAACAAAAGGCCTCTTTATGCTTAACTTTTATCAGGGGCAAAAAAAGAGAGAGACAAAACAGCATGAAACAATGAGAGCAAGTGATGAAAATTCATTCACAATGATTACTTTCAAGAGTAATTTCTCTAGGGTAATTCAGCGGCCGGGTACTATGGCTCTCCAGAGGGATAGCTAATGTAAATGAGGCTACTAAAAGTGGCTTATCATGGTAAGAAGATTCTCAACCAATAATGCAGCAGAAACCTATCCAAAGAATTCGGGGAAAATTCAAAAGAAATGTCCTCCTTTTTCTTTTTTTTTGTTTAAGTTAATAGCCTAAGATACACTTCTTCCCTGACTAATAACCAGCAGGCACTTAAAAGTATCCAGCCAGGAAAAAGAAAAACAAACTTGTGTGGATGAAATAGGAACCCACCTTGGTTGTCAGTATCCGTGTTTGATCCCAAGACTCAAATTCTGAGCCAGATTTTTTGCGAGATTGTGGCAAATGTCTCAAGTTTTTTACCCACTTTTCTTTATCTTAGAAAAAGTAATGTTTCATGGAGGGATGTCAAGAAATCCAAAATTTATTAATTTCAAAAACCGTTTTGCAAATGTGCATGGCTCTCCCAAGATTTGGTTCAAAAACAATTAAGTACCATGTAGTGTGAAAAATTTTTAAAGGACACCCTCTTTCACAAGCTCAGGAAAATAGTCTTTGGAACGCTTGTGTCGAGTAGCTATTGTTTTTGCTTTCCAGATACTTACACATTGGCTATTACAACTGGATGGGTTTCACAACAGCTATGACCACCATTCCGCATGGAAATAGTCATTGAGATAACTGGTTTACTAGTTTAAGTAATGGTTGTATGGGCAGGACTGAGGGGGGAGCACCAGAGGGGGGAGCAGTTGCAAGCTGTGCTTAGAATACCCAGCGAGTGTCATGCAAAAGATGACAAAGTTTAAGGGAGGCTTTGCATGAACAGAAGAGGTAGGTAATTCTATGTAGGGCAGAACCTCTTGTTTGGAATAACAGAAGCCAAACAGGGGCTGCAAAAGGAATTATACTCTCCACAGACCAAATCTGCAGGTAGGAGGACTGGTTAAGAGAAAGGAGGTCATCTCGGCTGAGGCTCATTGGCAGAAAACTCTGAAACCAGTAAACTAGTAAACTAGTAAAGAAAATTGACTAGATTAATCTCGTTAATGAGGAATCATGAGCGATAATCCAGAAATCACTGGGGTTTGATATAAAAGTTATTTTGAGAGAGCCGTTGTGGAAGGCAGCCTTCACATGGCCCCACATGAGTGAGCTTTTCCATGTTCCCAACTTCCTCATCCTCTTTCTTCTCCCCTTTGCCATTGTCAGCAATGACAGTGTCTCTCTGCTCAGCCCTATGAGGTCCTCTCCCTTTTATTAATTTTGAAAACTTGTCCAATAAAGCCTGATTGGCTTCCTCTCCTAGAGAATGGGCTTTCACTAGAAGAAGGAGGCTACACTGGGGACTTTCAGGCATCAGTGAGCTAGAAAGCTATGAATTAGCAGCAAGATTTGTCACTTACTGATTGTCTAGTGTGAACAGACTCCACCTATTTATATGGGCAGTGGGAGCGGTAGGACCAGTGGGATCCATATCTTTTAAGGAGGTGTTGTCTCATCCTACATAACCATGAAATTCAAGAGTCAGACATCGTCTTTGGTTGTATGCAGTGGATTAGAGTACATGGCAGAAGATCCCGAGAGTCAGACAGAAATGTGCTAAACATTTTAGGGTAAGGGATAGCAATATAAGGAAAATAATAGAACCAAGACAAAAATTTAAGCTAGCCAAATATTGGCAGCATAGCCTAGTAGTTAAGAATCTAAACTCAAAACCCAACTGCTGGGTTTAATTCCTGTCCCTGCTGCTTACCAGCTGTGTGGTCTTGGGCATTCCTTAAACTCTTTGTGCCTTAATTTGCTCACCTGAAGAAGAGGGATGATGATGATGATGATGATGATGATATCTATGTTATAGGCTTATTAAGAGCATCATATGAGTTAATATTCATAAAGTTCTTAAAACTCTGCTCCAGGAGAATTTGTTAGTAAATAAACATCTCAGAAACCAACTCATTCCCGTCTAAACTAGCAGCAATTGGTCACTGGATATGTCCAAGCACAGGTCCTAGAATATATTATCTTCTTTTACAGTTTGGTATCTCCAGGCCTTTCAGTTGGGTCAGGTTGGCATTTCACTGCCCTTTATGTGTGTGACAAGTGAAAACAGGGAAAGAGAAGAGGCTCGAGTGAAGAAAACCAGAATCCGCACAGCAGTTTGAGATGGTGCTCAGCTGATTCCCACTCAACCTGCCTCATCAAGCCCCAGCCTCATCTCTTAGCTCACCTTACAGCCACACCTGTGACAGGCCCACAGTTCCTTTCTCCAGGAAGAGCCCCGCCCACACTTTCGGGCACTACCCCCCTATAGGCAGATACACAATGAGTACCTGCAAAGCTGACCTGCGTCATTTGGGAGTTGAGGTGACCTGTGACTCTGCAGCTCTCACACTGGGAACAGGTCTCCCAGCAACAATACCCAAAGGAAGTAGATGCCCCCCAAAATATGTTCTCATGCTTCCCCAGGAAGTGGGACTGCTTACCTCTCCAAGGAACTGAAACAGACAGTTCAGCTACTTAGATCAATTTTAAAATCCCAACCCCCACAATATTAAATCACTGTGGCTGGAATGACGAAATAACTAACTTGCTTGAATTATCTGTGGACATGAGAAAATAGTACTTTTAATCAGGTCAAATCTCTCTGCCTGTAGGATTCTAAATTTACTCATATTCTCAAAGAAAAATATTCAGTTATAGTGTGGAAAAATATGGTAATTCCTTTAGCTCAAGAGGCAACCAAGAGTTCTTTCTTCAAATTTTGGCATCTAATCGATCAGAAATTGGTTTTGGAAAACTGTTCCCTGTGAAGCCATCTCGGCTGGTAGGATTTTTCTTTAAAAATCTGGCCCGCAGAAGGAAATTCACATCCTGAACTTTCACTGACCGCGGATTCCCACTTGTGTTTCACACCTAACAGCAGCTGTTACTGTTTCCTTCTCATGCGCCCTCTTACGAACATTTGTTAAAATAAAATTCGTCATCTTTTATTTTCTCTGCCTCTAATTATATGATCCCCTCAATTTGGGTCTAATTTTTAAATGTTGGTGAAACTTTTAACATATTAATAATCTTTTGTTTATGTGTCAGTATCTTAGCATGTATCAATTAAGACAGCGGTCTTAACTACTCTCAAGTTTTTGTCACACTTAAGATTCGGAGAAGTTAAGAGAGTCTCCCAAGATCACACCTAAGTAGTAGAGACGGGTTTTAGTTCACACCTGTCTGTCATAATTCCTATTTATGATATATCGTGAATTCAGTAAGAAAGCGATCTTCAGTGACCTAAGTCAGGAACCAGCAAACGTTTTCTATAAAGGACGAGATAGCAGTATTTTATGTTTTGTGAGCCGTATGGTTTCTATCACTAATACCCAGCTCTGCTGTGTAGTACAAAAGCAACCATGGCAAAACAGAAATGAATGAGTGCGTCTGTGTTTTAAAAGAAGACCAAAAAAACAAAACAAAACAAAAACCCAAAAAGTTTATTTACAATAGCAGGTGGCTAGGGCCTTGGTTCATTTGTATTTGGGACCTCCATTTGGCCTGGGCTTTCTCATACCAAGGTTGGGGTTGCAAGGATGAGTGTTCCAAGAGGGAGTCAATGAAGTTGTATTTTCTTTTAAGACCTGGGCTTAAAATTAATGTAGCCTCAGCTCCATTCTATTTTTTAGAAATGAGTTAGTAAGGCCAGTCCATATTCAAGGGAACAAGAATTAGACTCTATCTTTTGGTGGGAGGAGTGTCAAAAAAAAATATGAACATGGTTTAAAATTCCAAGTGTACTTACTGGCCACAGATTATTTACATTTCTCCCACATGCAAAACACATCCATAAATTTACTCCTTCCCGGACTCCCCACTGTCTCATTAGGCTTACGTTCAAGGTTTAGAATCTTATCGTCTAAATCAAATCTAGGTACCAATGAAGTGCCTTGCATGAGTTTTCACCACTTTCTCAATTTGATATCTTTATGTGGTCTTTCCAAGTGGTGGACACAGGGTAGATGAATTACCCAGGAGGCAAACCTCTCAGAGTGACCGTCTCAAGGGACACTGGCAGAGGCTGCATGGACTTTTTCTAGCTAGCGTCAGAGGTCACCAAGGATTTTCTTTCCAGCATTCTATGGTCAAGGTAGTCCCCAAAACCTAACAGGTTTAAAGGGGGATAAGACATGGACTCTACTTCTTGATTCCCCCTCTGATACAGAATTTACAGACGTGTTACCACCACTTGAGAAATGTTTTCAGGACAGTTAATTTTAGCAGGAAAGGCAATCCAAAAGTCTAATGATGGAACTGGTTTGTGCCAATGATGTTAGAAACATCCCATGTGTGAGGCAGTTGACCTGTGTGGACAGTCAGGAGAAGGAGAAGGTACCCTTAAAGAAAGTGATGATGTCAACCACTTGAAGATGGGGGTTAGGAGAGAAAGGTGGAGGGGATCTAGAGAAAGTGAAGAGATCAAATTCATAACACATACATAGATCCATCTTTTTAGGGAAGTTAGACTAAGTTATTTAGAACAAGGAAGGATGAAAGCGATACTCTCTTTACAGGTTTAGGGAAATTCCAAGGTGTAACGCTCTGTTCCCAGAATATCAGCCTTGCAGAATGTGCTTTATTGAAGGCAGGTGGGAAATTCCCTGCTGCACAGCGATCAATATCTTCATGCCTGGCCTACCAATGCAAATGGGGAGCTTGCTTTAAATTCCTGTTGCCCTTCAGAAAGTTACAGGCATATTCTTTATATCTTCTTCATTTCTGCTCTTGATAGCAGCCCACCAAGAATCCGGTTATTATCATCATTTAACATTTATTTATCTCTCCTCTGAAAATCCCATCACTTTTGCACAGGAGCCACCAAGTGGGGAGTCATCACAAAGATGAGGGAGGCCATACAGAGTCAAGACTGCTGAATTTGGCTGTTCGACTCCTGGGCCACCTTAACTGGTGTCTGGGAGCTGCGTTTTCTTCTGATGTATATGAAGGCTAGTGGCTAGTGCCTTCTCCTAGACAGATTCCTGCAAACAATACTGCATGGGTTTTGGATTAAAAAGTGAATAGAAAACAGAAAATGTATCTGAACTAATTCTTCGCCCTCTCATGGTGCTACGTTTGTGGGATTAGGTGCGTGAAATTCCTTTCCTTGTTCTTTCTTTCGAGAGGTCTAGTTTTGTTTTGTTTTTATGTCTAAACCATCATTAGATTTAGATTAATCTCGGAAAACTACACTATCTGGCACATTCCACATTTAAGGAAATTTTCATTTCTCTGAGGCTAAGTGTCTGGTCTGTAACTCTGAGAGCAAAACTCTGGCGTCAGCCGTGGCTGCAGACGTGCTCTCCTGGCCTCTTCCTCTTTTTGTACTTAGTGTGGACCATTTTGCATTGCTGTTTATTTTTCAGTGGCTTTGTCCTGCTTCTCCATCTATATACCACGTGCCATGCAATGCCTGGTGTATTTGTTGGTACTCGCTAAATATTTGCAAAATGAATGTATTTGTTTTCCCATCACCTTCCCAAGTGCCTATCTGTACACATTAGGTGTGGGTTAGAAGTTAAAGACGGTGACATTTCTAAACTGTGTACAAACACAGAAGCTCTTGTTTCTGCCATTTCGAGAAAGTCATGTGAGTGCTGGTGATCCAATGAGACGGGGCTGGCAGATGCTTCAAGGCCAGTCTCTTCTACAGAATTCCAGGGAGCGCACTGGCTGCCCTGCATCCCACACAGCTGCGACAGGAGTGGCCAGGGTTGTTTACCAAGCCTGATTCATTTCCTATCTCTGCCCCTGTCTCTCGTAATCCTCTGATACCGGGTCACAGCTTATTTTAATCTCACTCAGTTTCCAGGAAAAAACCTACTGTCCTAATCAACTCTGAGCTAATGGGATGCCTGGGTGGTTCATTCGGTTAAGCATCTGCCTTTGGCTCCGGTCATGATCTCAGGGTCCTGGGATCAAGGCCTGCATAGAGCCCTACATCGGGCTCCCTGCTCAGCGAGAAGTCTGCTTCTCCCTCTCCCTCTGCCCTCTGCCACTCCCCCTGCTCATGCTCTCTCTCTCTCTCTCTCTCTCTCTCTCAAATAAATAAATAAAACCTTAAAAAAAAAATCAACTCTCAGCTGAGGAGTGAAAGCCATGATATGAAAGTCTAGCATTCCGTGACAAACAAACTTGGATTAGGCCAATATTGCTTAAATGTCATTGTGAAATCCAAGGGCAGTATTTACATACGTTTCCTTAATGATGACCTGTTAGATTTGGCTTCTTTAAGCTACAGTCAACTGAAAACATTCCATTGTGGGGAATCTTTTATCTGCCAATCAATCTAGCTTGGCAGATCTTGTTATCCCTTATTATTTTTGAAAACTATTCAAGTAAACAACAAGTGATCTTACAGGGAAACGCTGTAAGGGAGGCAGCGTTCGGAGAGGGCCTCTTTATAGTTTTATTTCTGATAGCTAATCAGTTCTGTTCCCTCTAAATAATTAGCAAGATTGTTCTATTGTTCAAATGACCTCATTTGGGACAGGGATTTTCCCCTTTGGCTTCTTCCTCTTTAATTTCTATTTTTAATGAATGTAAGTACAGTGAGAACTTCCAGCGCTGATCTTCCCTATAATTCTTGCTGCCAGTTGTGGACATTTTGTATTCATAACAGTGATTCTCACAAGCTCTTCAAGTTACCATACAGAAGTACGGACCCAGTGGAGGGAGAGAGAACAGGACCCCTTGAGTCTCATTCTTCCCCGCAGTGCAGAGGCCTTACTGAGTAGTCAACAGCAGCCATTTGCTTTAGATTCGGGTAGACCTGGATTCCAATCCTCCCAAGTCCTGCCACTTGGGTGAGTGACACCTCTTTATTGTTCCCAGCGTGCCCGTCTACGTAGGAGAGTAATCACCATCTCCTGGGGCATCGTCTAGGTAAATAAGCAAAGGAGGTATCTGGCGCAAACCCAGAAGCATAATGAGTTCCATCAATAGTACTCATGAGTATTCCTCCGAATTTATATCCTTCTTCTGTGATTCTACTGGGGGAAAGGATTCAAAACCCACTTGACTTCGGAGTGCCAAATCTTTCCATAGTTTTCTCAAGGTTCACGAGCCCCTTTCTGAAGCTTTGCAACTCCGGAATACACCATTTTGGTGTAGAACAGTTTTCTCTTTATCTGCTATAGACACATTTAAGAGTTCCTGGCAGAGACCGTGCTAATAAATTAACACAGGCTTTGTTATCCAGAGACCTGGGTGACTGTGGGAAATTTATTAACATCTCTGAGCCCGCATGCTCTCAGTTGTAAAAGAAGTGTAAGACTTGCACTGAAGGGTGGTCATGAGTGTAAAAGAGAAGAAATGAGATCACTATGTGGAATCTTCTAGTTAATACTGAGCAATATATGAGAAGCACAATAAAGAGAATCTACTATGTCTCATTTATTCCTACTCATAAATATCCCCCCCCCCATCCTCATGACACATGTCTCTAGTGTTTGGGGCACCTAAACAGTAGTTGGTAATTCTCCCTTAGGGGAAGACAATAATGATGCTGAGTTGGTCTCAGCCACAGTAAACCTTTGCCTAGAGAGAAAAATAAAGTCTGCTAGCAAAAAACTGGCACCCCCCCTTGCCAGCCTTTAGCAAAGACCCAATTCCCATGGGCAAAATGAGTAATTGCTACAGGAAAATAGGCCATGTGCATTTATATAGTGAGAGGTGTTTTATGGGATTAGGTGGGTGATGAAAAAGCAATCACTGTAATAATTTTATAACCTAGACATAAAAGAGAGAGAGTTGAGAAAGACCAGTTCTCTTGTTAAATATTAGCCATTTAATGTCTTTTTATCTTCGGGCAAGTCAATGTGTTTTCTTATAAATCAGCAAGAAGTAGACTCAGCTAGCTGAGACGAGGAATGGACTTGAGATGCCATGGGGCACAATTTGCCCTTCACAGAGAAGAACCAACCCAAGACCAGAGAAGATGAGTGAACGTGCCCAAGGTCAGGCACTGCCATTTGCTTTGACTACCTCTAGAGAGATCTCACACTGACACACACTGCCTCTCTCTGGCAAGTGAGTAAGAGTTGCCCAACTGAATCCTGAAATAAGGTCAGTTATAAATGCCAGTGACAGTCACCTTCTCTTTTATTATTGAGAAAATGCTCATCTGAACTTGTTATCGGAACACACAGCTGGGGCAAGAAGGAATATACTTTTTCACATGTCAGAAAACCAGAAGTAATAAAACATCCACATTCTGGAGAAAGGTGAGATAATAAATTGCCATGAAATACAGGCTGCTCATGAGTTGTTTGTGAAATCCTGGCTTCTTGAAAACAAAGCAAGGGCAGCAGAAGGTAAAATCCACAACCGCGTGCTTCTTGTGTGGGTGTGTTGGACTGAACATACATATGATTACATCACAGAAATGATACACTGAAAAGAAGAGGGCACTGTTTCTCAACAAAGGGAGACAAGGAAAGCAAGCAACAGTTGTAGAGCTCTCCTTGGCCCTGGAAGCATTTGCAAATGGCAGAGTGAGGATCTGAACCAAGATTCAACTAAGTTTTAAACCTGGGTTATTTCCCAATAAGTCAAGGAAATGTCCCAACTCCGACTTACTCCTGTCATATCGCCAAGCAAGCATCACTTCCAGCAAGGTGATTATAGTGTCCACGGACAGGAATTGTGTACAGGGTTGGGGGAAAGGCCAGTAGCTCCAATGTGCTTGGCATGAAGGCTGTGATTACAGGAACTAATTCAGACGGACTAGTCATCACAGTTGATTGATCAGGGAAGTTGATTTTAGTGAACACAAATCTGCAGGCATCATCATCACACCGTAACACAGACAGACTAACCTGACTGGTGAGACTAATAGTTAAGGTCAGACCTTGCTTTGGAAACTAAATGCATGTTAAGATAATAGAGAAGTTTGCCTGAACACAGACTGGGGAAATTCAGAGGAAGGGAATTCCCCTTAAAATGGCAAACCAAATATTTCAAGATGAAAATTTTGATGACACATTATATGGAGTACAACCAATTCCCATATTATGAAAGTCATACATTGATAACTCATTTGAACACACACGCACACGCACACAGAGTCCAAGCTTTTTTTTAGAGGGAGGAGGGGTGAAGGGAGATGGAGAGAGAGAATCTTAAGCAGACTCCAAGCCTAGGGCTTGAGCGCAACACAGGGCTTGATCTCACAACCCCACGATCATGACCTGAACTGAGATCAGGAATCGGACGTTTACCTGACGGAGCCACCCAGGTGCCCCCACAGTCCCAACTTTATACCCAAGCATTCTTCCATCTTGTAGAATTCTTGAATTCTAAGTGTTCTTGTCCATCTTCCAGCCTCAGAGAGAGCATGTGCCTCCAGCAAATACATTCACTAGGAATCCAGAAGTGGAGAGCTTTGTGGACTCACTATTCAAGGCTACTTAGTGGTTCTGGGACTAAACAAGTTGAAGTTTTTAAAAATCAAAACAGTTGAGGCAACCATCAACAAAAGATTCCTTCACCTGCTGTCTGCTAGTCCACTGGCAGGACTTGAGGGCGAAAGCCCACTTCTTGGATTGAGAACCTGGAATTCCAGCCCATCCTTCCATTTTCTCCAGTATCTCCTCTTCATGGGGGGGTCATCGAGTCAGTGACACTCACGCACCACTTGAAGGTGACATTTATCATTGATAGTACAAACTCCCCTAAACCTCAGTGTCTTCATCTGTGAAACTGGTGATAATGAAGCCTACTTCATAAGCCAAAGCCTGCACCTTAGATGGGTTAACACGTAAAGCACTTAGCACATACTCTGACCCACGAAATACAGATTCATGGGACAACTGCCACAGTACAGCAGAGCCTCGAGATGTTCAAGTTAGACACCCACTCTCCTGATTCCCGCCCAGGCCTCTAGGACTCCTTGACTAAGGCCTGGCTTAAGACCCTGAGTCTTAAGGGAGAGCTAAGTGTGTTCTGGGTAGATTTGACATACCTTAGATTTCTATCCTGTGTAGGTAGGAGTTAATCTCTTCCCAATCTTCTGATCTCCAGGCCCCAAATCTCTTGCGTTAGTTTCTCTCAAAGTTCCTGCCTGGGTCAGATTTCATGGTTCTGTTTTTTTCACAGCTGCTCTTAATTAATTCAAAATTTCCCAGGTTTTCTGTTAGGGCTTATTTTGTTTTCTCAGACACTTCTCTTAAACTACATCCTTTGCCCCGAAACACCTGGGATCCACATTGATTCTTCTGTTTTCCATACATCTTATGTTAAACAATCACATGAGCCATTAGTGAGCTTCTAACGATAGGTGGGTAGAAAGTTGGGGTATGTATGTGTTATTCATTCATTCATTCATTCCTCATACACTAAGTGAAATACTTGATTTTTTTTTTAATTTCAGAGGATATGCATACCACTATAAAATAATTCCAGTCCTCAAGAAACTTAATCTGCAGGCAGTTAAACAAAACTCTTAATACAATATGTCATAATGTTTACGATACATCAGTGGTTCACAACATTGGCTGCACATCAGAATTGCCTGATTGCACTAAAGAAAGAAGACTGACTGAGATCAGTGTCATCAAGCTCCCTGAGCAGGGCCTGGGTATTAGTGTATTTGACAGCTTTTCTGGTGATTCCATTGTGCAGCCAGGTTTGAGAATCCCTTGGATAGAGAGGGACACATGGGATACTTTGAGACCATAAGGAAGAGGCTCTTCTCCTATCTGATGAGCCACCAGAGGCTTCCATGGGGAAATGACACCCCAGCTAAATCTTAGTAGGTGCGTCGTCTAGGTGAACATATGGGAAAGCCATTCCAAGCACAGAGGAACAAGGTGAGTTCATAGAACTGCAAATAATTCTGAGTTTAGAGAGTGCTGAAGTGTTTGGACTTTATCCGGCCAGGAAAGGGGAGCCACGGAAGGATGGCAGCAGGGAAATTGTATGATCAGTCTTCTGCACATGTGCAGTACCGAGACATCAACTGGGGAAGGAATTTTACTTTCGTCGCAACTTTACCCCTGCAAAAACTATCTCCCCTTTAATAAAACCTTCCAAACTGTTGGCACCTCCCTTGGTTTCAGACATTACAAACAGGAAACTCTACCCATGAGCTAACCTTTGCCCCATCCTTTCCTGAAACAAAGAACAGCTGTTCTCCCTCTTGGATATGCCTGGAGTAAAGGAGGGCCCCTTGGTATTCTCAGCTGACTGTAAAGAAATGACTTGGCTTTACACAGATTAGTCCCTGGTACATGCACATGATCGCAGAATCAAATGCACTGAGACATTTTAGTGTTTAAAAGTGTTTTGTCTCTGATAGGGTGCCGTCATCAAGGGTAGGGGGGACCCAGGGATCATAGCCGCTAGAGAGAAAATACAATTCATTCCCTGGAAGAGGGCCTGAACTTTAAAGAAATGAAGCAGTAATGATACTTTGCGTGCTCTTTCTCTATTTTCAGTGCACAAGTCCATTCACACATCAACCAAGTCTTTGGAATAGCTTTAGCTGTTGTTTGTGGTGGTGGATGTTATGTTCTTCCGGTTTGGGTTTTGTTTTTTGACTTAAATCCAAGATAAGAAGAAGGGGAGAGGGAAGAGGAAGAGGAAAAAGAAAAAAAGGAGGAGGAAGGAAAAAAGGAGGGGGGGAATAGAAAAGATTAAATTCCGTGTGTGTTTTGATTGTAAAATACGCTGATTCTACAAAGGTCGAAATTGGTGTGTGGGGGCAGAGACGGGGAGAGGTGCGCTCTGTAATAAAAATTCCAAAAGGAGGAAAACCCAAGATTGTTAGAGGTACTAGGAATTTTATCATCAACAGTTTCCAAAGCTCTGCTTTCAGAGCAATTGGAAGCCCAGGAAGGCTGGGTGGGGATTTGCCTCAGGTTCTAGAGGGACTTACTTGATAAAGAAGTCCGAGCCAGAAACCTTCTCGCTCAACCTCAAGTTTGGTTTGCTCTCCATGACACCAGAATGCTCCAAGTCAGTTGGGAGAAGAGGAGAATAATCTCATCATTTCCCTCATGTTCAGAGCTGAGGAAACTCTTCAGAGATAAAGAATCTAAATAAGCAAAATATATCATAACTAAGTGTGTTTTAGTAAAGAAACAAGCGACAGATCGTGGCACTCCAGTTCCCAGCCAGCGCTGCTGTAAATGGCTGTTATCCTGACGCTCGCACAGCAAATTGCATTCGGTGTGTCAGAATGACTGGTTTTACTTGTTCCTTAGTTCCTAAGGCTAATTATTATTTTTAACACCTTTTGATATGCTAAGTGAGGCTAATAAGAGCTGGATTTCTCATGTGTTTATTAGTCATCACCATCATCTCACATATGTATTTTTTTCTACCTTCAAAGTGTCAATAAATGATTATATTTGAGCCCCATAAGAACATCATAAAGCAGCTCTTTCCTTAGTGTTGCTCTCAGGCAATACATACTTCCAATATATATATACAAATACATACATTGGCAGATGCTGGTAAAAGATGCGGTATCAGACCGCGTAGTTTCAAATCTTTCCTCTGTCACTCCCCAGCGGCGTGGCCTTGAGTAAGTTACTCCATCCTTCTGTGCCTCAGTGCCTCATCTATAATATGAAGCGATAGGAGTAGCTGTTCCATGTGCCTGTTTTTGGAGTTGCATGGGGTAATCCACGCCAAGCGCTTAAGTCACCCGGTGTGTTCTAACTATCCTATATTGCTAGCTAGACTCTCTGTTCGTGACTGATGGACGTTACAAAGTCGATGATTCAACACACATTTCTGGCCTCTAATAACTGACACTTCGTGAATGCTTATTATGTGCCAAGTATCATTCGAGCAACTCCACAAGTGATAACTCATTTAATTTTCATAATGACTGTTTGAGGTAAGAACTATTATTACTATCTCTGTTCTACAAATGAGAAAATTGAGACACAGAGAGGAAAGTCACTTGGCCAAAGTCTCCTAGCTGACAGACTGTAGAGCCAAGACTCAAAGTCAGAAAGTCTGGTTCTAGGCTCTGCTTTGCTGCAGCCTGGGACGGGCCGTGTGCTAGGCACAGGTCCTGCGCTCAGGGGGTTCACTGAAAACCGGTGCAGTGTGATACTCCCTAAGACAGGGGAGCCCTCCGTACGATGGTGGCACAGGAGAGCGAGCTCTGGGAAAGTGTCAGCTACTCCCAACCATCCTATTGTTCGGATCCACTCTCTGTGCTCTCCACGGGCCACACACATACACCAAGCTAGGAGTCATAGTGTTGCAGACCTCAGGTTCCTCCCCACGACACATGCTACCCTATGTGGAAAAGTCACACCCAGACTCCAGGTCCCTGACCATCTTTATAGACCTGTTCAGTCATTTCCACGATAACCTTTCTAACGTCCTAAATTTCTTTTCCGTGGGTTGTCAAGCAAATACATTCTTGGCACTGAGCGAGAACTCCCTGTTCAAAATGCCACACGTTACAAAGTCGATGATTCAACACACATTTCTTGAGTGCATCCAACCTATAAGCTGCAGGGCTAGAAATGAATTCTCACTCCTTTTATACTACCGTGCTGTCTTTCCCGAGAGTGAGGCCTGTGTTTCTTCTGTGCCTAGTTTCTCATACGTAAATTATGATTTCTGCTTTTGCAAAACAGGACGTTGTTTAACCAAGTTCTTATGGGAGGAAGCACGGCCCAGCAAACAGAACAATGATTTGAAAGTCCTGGGTTCTATTTTCAGCTCCAGTGTTGACTAGCTGTGCATTCAGCCCTAGGAAGGTCAAAAGCAGAATGGCCTTGTGTCGGTGACTTTTTCTGTATGTACAGCTCTGGATGGAAAACAAATCAGGCATCTGGCTCTCGGCCTCGAAGAGCTATGGTCTTTGGAGAATAGACGTGTAGTCACACTTTGTTTTCCTTTTTAAAGCAAGAGAACAGAACAAACTCTCTGGGGGGAGAATGGGCTGGCAGAGAATGGAAGAGAGAAATCAAATAACCTTTAAAACAATCCGAGGGTTAAGGGATTGTTTGAGCCATTCAGATCAAAGAAGGCTCTTTGGGGTAAGTGGCAGTTGCCTGACTTTGAAAACGGAAGGGGCTAAAGTTTGAGAGATTTCTCCAAACTTGGACAATAGTAGGAGTCCAGAACTCTGTCTGTAGGGGCCAGGCAAGAACACCAGTGGCCAAGGCTTGTGGGCAAACTGGGAAGTACAGGTTTGCTCTAAAGCGGCCTGCTGCTACCCAGCCCCAGCTGCCGGCCGTGGAGAGAAGTAGGCCATTGTTGTCTGAACAGCTGAGCTTTCAAGAGGAACGAAACAGTTAGAATTGTGTCATTAAAACTCTCGGTTTTTAAATGATGGAACCTAATCAACTTATAAAGAGGCACTGAGTAGGCAAAGCCAAGCATAGCGCAGACTGGGTGATGTATTTTCCATGTCTCTCCTACCTGAAGATGGGATGCCTGAACGGGGTGCCATCAGAGAGTCAACATTCCTTATGAACCACCATTTCTTTTTCTAGCCGGGACTCCTCACTCTAGTAGCATTTCTGGTGGCCTTAATATCTTTGGGCTCATTCGGAACCAGTGCTGACAACAGGAGATGACTAGGCAAACAAAGGTATTGTTGTAAATGTTAAACACAAATGAAAGCCAGAGGACAAGAGCAAGCCCAGCATAGATAAGTATTTATAGGGGAAATTAATTTGTTGCCTGATGGTCACGAACTGGGCAGTAGAGCAAAGTGAGCCTTTTACAAGTGAGATTCAATCTCTGTCCACATTCTAATGGCTGTAAAACTCACTATATGAAGCTCATAATTGGTGCATAAAACTAATACTTTTCATTTTTTTCTTTCTTATTTTGTAGGTTTTATGCATTATAAAAAAAAAAAAACATGATTAAGTCTCCTGGCTGGTTCTTATTTCAGCTTTGGTTCCTCTTGCTCATTTCTCATAAAAGATATTAGTGTGGGCTGAGTATATTAAGTCCTCTGCAATGGGAAGTTAAATGGGGCATTTTCTCTTGTCTAGGTGTTTCAGAAGAGGTCCAATAAAGTTGGTGTTTGAGGTAAGAACTATTGCTTATGTACAAGTGGTACATAAGCTAAGTGGTAGCTTATGTACAAAAGGGCCTAACAGGTTATGGAAGT
The DNA here is from genome assembly GCF_002007445.2 of Ailuropoda melanoleuca. Lineage (NCBI taxonomy): Eukaryota > Metazoa > Chordata > Mammalia > Carnivora > Ursidae > Ailuropoda > Ailuropoda melanoleuca. Next base: position 63,254,622 of record NC_048232.1, read on the forward strand.
TCTACCCATGTTATCACACTGGCAATCTCCAGCCTATCAGGCATGACTTTAAAGAAGCTGACACTGAAGATTATTTGGAAGCCATAATCAGTCTAGTAAGTGTCCCCATCCTCATTCTCCATGCCAGTAGATGTGTTTCTTCCTTAACACAAACCAAGAGAGATGTTAATGGAACCACTCGGAGAGCTTGATACATGCCTTCGTGACTTTATGAGCCATAGGAACTGATGTCTGACTCATTTTTGTTTTTTTTGTTTTGTTTTGTTTTGTTTTTGTTTTTTAATGATTTTTTATTATATTATGTTAGTCACCATACAGTACATCCCCGGATTCCGATGTACTGACTCATTTTTGAAAAGACAGGGACTATGGTCTGAACTACTCTTCTCTGCGGTCCAGGACCAAGATATATCGGGAATAATTAGCACTTCCAGAATTTGGTGGGCAGATTGGGTCATCTTGGAAGACATAGTCTGGAAGGGTGATATGACCCGATTAGTGGGGATGTACCACTAGAAGCCAAGAGAATGAAAAGGTCATAACTGGCTAGCCTGAGAAGGCATAACTGCAGTCAATGGAACAATGACTGAGAGATGGCCTGCAGTGTATACCAGGGGAGGGATCTTCAAAAAAGAAACTCACCAAATGTCCCATGAGAGCAAAGTCAATAGGGATGTCCACTATTCAGAGGATCGTGGCAGATTATAATAACACGAGTGAAGTTTATTCCACCTTTCCATCTTCCCCTTGCTCGACCAACTTTCCCTGTCTCTGGAGAGAACAGAAATTACAGCTAGGGAAGGGGCAACCATATAATGAGAAGAAAGTAAGAAAATCAACCTGGCCCCTTCTCCTAGTCCTGGACTTCCAACACCAGTGATAACAGAGCTGTGAGAGGAGACAGCTAACATTCACGTGGATTAGACTTTCTATTGCACCAGACTTTTCACTACCCTGAAAAAAATGGAGTGGGGGGGTTGTTTTGTTTTAATTTATTACCTGTTGGTAACCAGAAAAGCCAATGGAGAATTTCCCAGAGTTACATTGGTTAGTGGGATCTGGGGGTTGGAGGTGAAGGGGCAGAAGCAAAATAAAAATTGCTTTCTACTTAATTGTTGCCTACCAAGTCCAGCTCAGAAAATAAACCAGTTTAACTTAAATATATAAAATATTTTTGTGGTATGGATTCAGTGAAACAAGGGTGTGATGTGATGTCACAGTCATTTCTTCAAATTCTTATCTTTAAAATCAGCTTTGCCTCCTTAAAGATATATTGGATCATAGCAGAATGTTTGCAAGATGTCAACAGGTATTCCCTAAGAAAAAATAATTCCATGTCAAAGATATTGGGGAAAAGCCAGTTTACTCAAAAAAATAAATAGGTTTCCTTACTATAGTTCTTTTAGGAATCTTAACAGGTTAATATGTGTTGTGAATTTACCAAAAAAGGGGGGGATATTGGATGTAGCATTTCCAAACTCATTTGTCCATGCAATGTTTTTATTTCCTAAACTTTAGGCTTTTATTCAATAAATATTTGCTGAACACCTACCGTGTGCAGACATGAGGCATGGGTGTTGGCAATTAATTGAATATATCAGACATGGTCCCTTCCCTGAAAGATCTTATATTCTAATGGTTTGTTCTCTAGAATTTTCTTTGGAGAGACTTGTTCTTTGCTATTTTTCCAGATTTCTGTCACTGAAAAGCTATCTGTTAAGACAAATATATGAATCACCTGGGTACAAAGTTGTCTAGTAAAAGAGATTTATTTTTGTAAAACATAATAAAAATGTGCATTCCTAACCAAGCATGGCAAAAATGTTTTGGTCACCTTTTTTCTCTGTCTTTGGTCAGTTTCAGCTGAGGTTGAAAACCCTTGATAAAGTCACCTCTTTTCTCTTTTCTCCCTTGATTTGACTGCTTCCCCTGTATCAGACATCAAATCCCCACATTTTTTTCCTCTGCTCCCTCAGGAACGATCTGACATCAGCCAATTGAATTTGTCTGGCCTTCCTGTGAGGCATTTCTGCAGAGGTTAGAGTTCTGTGTAATCTTGTGTTTTCCCAAGAGACATTCCCATATGGGTGTTTCTTAGGTTATGGCTCTTCTCTATTCATAGAAGGTGGTCTGCATTCAGCTAATTATGGCAACTGAATCTTGATGAAGTATGTAAAAGAAAACATGGAGGATGTAAATAATTTTTTTCCTGGATCCTGGATAAAGTTTGATGATGCCCAGCTTTCTGCATAAGGATTAGCGGGGAATTTGTACCTGAGTAGCTGTGAACATATCAGATGTCAAAGGACATGGCCTGCTGGGCCTAGACACATAAGTAACTTCCTCTTCCCTTCTAGTCACTACAAACTTAATGGGAATTTCCATTCCAGGGAGAGACCCAAATATCCCAGCTACTATGCCCTGAAATGCAATCTCTTACTCTACATCCTCTGTGAATTGCTGACTCCTTCCTGCCAAGTTTTCTCACCAACTACCAGATTCTCTGCCCAATGAGCATGGGTCCTGGATCTAGGGATCTTATCCGTGAACCCTTGTGGGCAGGATCCAAGAACATATGCTGAATCATAGTAGTTGGGTTCATAACTATTTGGATTATCAAAGAAAGCCTAGAAAAAATATTTCATCAATTGTTTTAGGACCTTTTTCTATTCAACATATTTCTCAAATATATCTCAACTCCTTCCACCTATAGCCATTGCATATCTCACCATTTGTGTCTAGGCCAATACCATCTAAGACCACAATAATAGGTCTCAACTGGTCTTCCCATTTTTATTTTTGTCCTCTCCCATATTTCACATAGAAGAATAAATGACCCTAAAAATAAATCAGGGTTCCTCTTCTGGTGAAAATAGAGCAAAGGGAACAACCTGAACCAATTAGAATATTGAAATGTGTGTGTGCATGTCCCACAATTTGCAGATATTCACCCAAAGGACTGTACAGGACTGTGATCCCCCAAATAAGGAAAGCAACAATGCGACTAGGAGTGACCAACCATCTTTGTTTGCTTGGAACTTAGCAAGGGTTCCCAGAATGTGAGACTTTCAGTGCTAAAATTGGAATAGTCCTGGCTGAATCAGGAAAGTTGTTCATCCTAAAAGCCCTGTGATTTCACCAGCTGACTGCTTACAGGAAGTTTCCAGCTGTAGAACAGGAAAGAGGGGACCCAAATGTAGTCCACCAGACTTGATAAGTTGAGGAGATAGAGATAGAAGTTTAGAAAGACAAGGAGACTAGACTCTGAGGGGTGAGTAACAAAAAGAAGAAAGTTGTGCACAGGAAAGTTGCACTCTAGAGACACAGAGAAGGTTTTCCTCACTTTATTGGCTGAGTTATGATCTGCACACTCAGGGGAGGCAACTACCTGAGACTGGGGAAGTAAAACCAGAAAGGGATAGGTAGAAAAACCCTTAGCACTCACACAGAGCTGGGTTTAGTTTGTTATCCTAAAAGTAAGAATGAAAATACTTCATAATTCAGTGAACATTGGGTAGAATCCTCAGGGGGGCACTATCTCAGTAATGGGGTAAATTAGCCCTAGCCTAAAGACCGCTCTAGACCCTAGACCCTAACTAAGCTTCCAAGTAACTTAACCATATGCCAGGAAAAAAATAATCTAATATAAATTCAAAAATACAATGGAATTCATAAATACAGGAACAAATCAATGAATACAAAAACATCCCGAAATGACAAAGATCATGGAACCAGCAGGCAAGGATCTAAAAATGTCTAGCTTAAATATTCTTTATATTTGGGGTGCCTGGGTGGCTCAGTCATTAAGCGTCTGCCTTCGGCTCAGGGCGTGATCCCGGAGTCCTGGGATCAAGCCCCACATCGGGCTCCTCTGCTGGGAGCCTGCTTCTTCCTCTCCCACTCCCCCTGCCTGTGTTCCCTCTCTCACTGGCTGTCTTTCTCTCTCTTAATAAATAAATAAAATATTTTTAAAAATATTCTTTGTATTAAATAAGGTAGAGGAAAAGAGGAGCATGATAAGAAGAAAATTCAAAGATATAAAAATACCCAAATGGAACTTCTAGAAAAGAAAAATAGAATACCTTATGTAAAAAATACACTAGATGGATTTATATCAGATTAGAAACTATAAAAGAAAATACCAGTGAATTTGCACATAGAGCAAAAAAAAAATCTAAAATAAACATAGAGAGAAATAAAGACTGATGAAAATAAACAAGAAAGCAGTGAGATATGGGACAATATTGTTGGTATAAAATACATGAAATTAAAGTTCCAGGAGGAGAAGAAGGAAGCAAAATATTTGAAATAATTATGGCTAAAAATTACAATATTTGATTTAAACTATAAATAATAAAACCAAAGATTCAAGAAGTTCAATGAATCTGCAGCAGAAAAAAAAACAAACTTTAAAAAAAGTTAAAAAAATCATAATGAGCTTAGGTGGATAAAGCAGTGATAAAGACAAAATCTTGAAAGCAACCAGGAGGAAAAGACAAATTACAAAGAGAAGAACAAAAGGATGAAGGTATACTTCTCATCAGAAGCTATTCAAGTCAAAAGATGCTAGAGAAACATCTAAAATACTGAAAGACAAAAAAATCACCCATCAAGAATTCTTTAAAAAGTGAAAATATCTTTCCAAATTTAAGCCAAATAAAAATTTCAGACAGGGGCGCCTGGGTGGCACAGCGGTTAAGCGTCTGCCTTCGGCTCAGGGCGTGATCCCGACGTTATGGGATCAAGCCCCACTCCCCCTGCTTGTGTTCCCTCTCTCGCTGGCTGTCTCTATCTCTGTCGAATAAATAAAATCTTTAAAAAAAAAAATTTTCAGACAAACAAAAAGGAGAGGATTCATTACCAGCAAATGTTCACTTCAACAAATATTAAAGAAAATTTCTAGACAGATAAAAAATGACAACATGTGGAATTTGGGTTTACATAAAGAATAAAGAGCACCAGAAATAGATAAAATTTGGGTCAATATAGAACAATTTTTTTCTGTCATTTTCCAACCTCTTTAAAAGATAAGCAGCTCTTCAAAGGAAAAAAAAAAACAGTGAATTCTGAATTTTATGTCATAAATAGAAGTGAAAAGTATGACAACAAAACAGAAAGTATCAAACAAGAATTGGACATAGACAAATATACAATGCTGCAATGTTCTTATATCATGTGTGAAATGGTATAATATTACTTAATGGTAAATTGTGAGAATTTAAAAAAATATATTGTAAACCCCACAGCAACTGCTAAAAATTTTAAAAAGTTCTAGCTAATTATCCAGTAGTAAAAATGAAACAATAATAAAAATACTCACCTAACACAAAAAATAATGGAAAGAAGAATAAATAAGAGAAGATAATAAATAGCAAATAACAATATGGAAGATTTAAAACCAATAATATCAATAACTACATTAAATGTAAAAGGTCTAGACACTTGAATTAAAAGACTGATATTATTGGACTGTATAAAAAGGCAAATAGCCAACTGTATGATGCCTGAAAGATACCACTTAACAAATAGATTTTAATAATTAAAAATAAAAGAATGGTAAAAAGATATACCATGCAAACTCTAGTCAAAGAAATTCTGGAGTGACTGAATTAATATCTGACATTATATGGTTCCAACAATTATAGTTGGAAATTTCAACACTTCACTCTCAGTAATTGATAGCAAAAGTAGACAGTAAATCAGTGAGGATATAGAATACTTGGCCACTAGAACAACAGCTGACCTAATTAGCATTTATAAAGTACTCCATCCAACAATATCAGAATCCATGTTATTCTCAAGGGCATATAGAGCATTCAATAAAGTAAAGTAGACATTATTATGAGCCATAAAACAATTCTCAATAAATTTAAGGGGATTAATATTTTACACAGTATGTTCTCTGGCCACAAGAGAATTAAGCTAGAACTCAATACCAGAAATATATACCTGTAAAACTCTCCAAATATTTGGAAATTGAACCATGAATCAGAGAGAAAAATCACAAAAAATACTAGAAAGTGTTTTGATCTGATTGAAAATAAACAAAATATATCAAATTTATGGAATGGAACTAAGGCAGTGCTTAGGTAAAAGTTTATAGCATTCAATATTTACATTAGAAAGGAAGAAAGATCAAATCAATGATCTTAGCTTCCACCTTAGGAAACTAGAAAAAGAAGAGGAAATTAAACCCAAGGTAAGCAGAAGAGGAAAAATTATTAATAAAAATAAAGCTACCCTAATTGAACACTTAGTGTGACCCAGGCATTGTCTTAAGAGATTTATGCCCAGTACGTGGTCTAATCTCATCACAACTTTATGAGCTTGTCATGATTATTATTCTATTTTTCAGATGAGGAAATTGAACCTTGATGAGGTTCAGTAATGCTTCTAAGTTCATGTAGTTAGTTAAAAGCCAGAATTGGGATTTAAACTCAGACCTCTACACAACATCCTTCAGACTTAATTAAGCATACTTATACAGCTAAGCATATTTTATTATCTCTAAGTTTGATACTTCTCTATTGTATATAGAAACATATAACATAAATGATACAGTAAACATATATGATATAATATATACACATACATATTACAAGTTGTATATGTACTACATAAATTACATATGTTGTGTATATATACATATATATGTATACACACACACTCACATGCATACACAAAATCCTTATTAACCTAAAATCAGAATTCCCCATTGTCCTAGCATGTTGGAGAGCAGTTTAGAGACAAACCATTACTATCGTCATCTCTGAAAATTGTTCTATCAATGAAATGATCCACCATGAAGGACATCTGTGGAAACACAGTCTGTGACGAGAGCCCATGAATAATTTCCACTTGCTCATGCCACTCTTTTAAGTTATGTGTCCTTAAGTCATAGAGACGTGGATGGGCAGCTGAGGGTATCACAGAGTATTCCATGGCTACCATAACTCACTCAAGTGTTAGTATCTCCTCACACAAATACATCTAATCTCCCCCAAAATATTACACAATTGAACTTGCATTCTTTACTTGAGGAACCAAATGTATCTCTCTCCAAGCACAAAGTAGTAAGAGTACTGGATGCCTGATTTTTATTCTAGGATAGCTGCACAATTACTCTGTCATCTTGGGCAGGTCACTTTGGGATCCTGTTTTCTCTCTTTGGATCTTCTTTTTTTTTTTTTTTCAGTGTTAAATGGAAGGAAGGAAACATCCCCAATGTCCTTCTCTTAGACCAAGTGTAACTAAAAAGATAAAGCACATGTACAACCCTCTCCCTCAATGTGGCATTTCCTAAGGTCCACACAGTTGACAACTTTGAATGCCTTATCAGTGTGATTCCTGCATTGTCAGTTCCCAATCTCCATGAGGGTGAAAGTCAGATCATAATGTTCACCTGCTCCACACCCGCCAACGGCTTCTCATCTCACTAGAATGAAACCTGAAGTCCTTACAATGACTTATAAGGCCCTACAACATAACTTCCCCCACACCCTCTGCTCAACCCCTAGATCTACTACTCTTCCCCTCTGTATTAATTTGCTAGGGTGCCTTAACGGAATACCACAGAATGGGTGACTGAAACAGTAGAATTTATTTTCTCACCGTTCTGGAAGCTGGGAATCCCAGATCAAAGTGTCACTGGGTTTGGTTTCTCCTGAGGCGTTTCTCCTTGGCTTGTAGGTGGCCACCTTTTCACAGTATTCCTCACATGGCTTGTCCTCTGGTGTCTTGTTGTATGTCCAAATTTTCTCTTCTTATCAGGGTTATAGGATTAGAGCCCACCCTCATGGCCTCATTTTAACCTAACCATCTCTTAAAAGGCCTTATCTCCAAATGCAGTGACGTTGTGATGTACTAAAGGTTAGGGTTGCAATATATGAAATTTGAGGGGACACAATTCAGCACCTAACACCCTCACTCACTCTGCTCCAGCCAAACTGGCCTTCTGTATGTTTTTAAACAATCTTGCCTTTGCACTGACTATTCTTTGTCTGTCAAACAACGCAAAATACCATAGTGTCTGCTGCCATCTTATAACTTCGAGGACGCTCCCATAACCTAATGGACATAACAACCCTTGGCTAGAACACTATTTTTGTAAGACTTACCCTGAACTTTTTTGGTCTCCTTGCTTCTCATTCTTTTTCAGTTTGTTCTCCTTTGCCTCCTTATGCTGTCACTCCAATGCCTTCATGGGAAATGCCTTTACAGTTTGGCTCTCCTTGTCTCATTCAATCCAGTCAGCGTATGACTTTTATCTTCTCCTCCGACATGGCCACCGTATTAGATGTGCTGATTCATCCATCCAGAAGAAGTTGAATTATAGAATACCAGGTTATGTGTCCATCACTATTAGAATCCAGAGATAGACAGGAAAACATCAAAATTAGGATTAATTAGGATTTCTGAATACAGTAACGATGTACACAGGGAACTCTCAGAGCCCAGGGAAGTGGCATTAAAATGAATAGGCATCAAGAATCTTTTAGGAAGAGATGGCGATAGAGCTGAAGTTTGAAGAATAAACAATTCTTAGCCAGGCGTTTAAGAGGGAAAAGAATTTTCTAGGCTATGTTAGCGTCATGTGTGAAAGTGTGGAAGCATGAAGCGGTATGACATGGACAGAGCAAAGAACGTGCTTCAGGGTGTGGATAATGAGGCTTGACTGGGTATAGATATGGGGGCAGAAAACAAAATCGTATCTGCTAAGATGCTGTGACTTGGAAGCCCCGGGGAGCATTACCAAATTCTTAACAGGGGAATAATTCGGTCAGATCTCTAATTTAGAAAGTTAGTCTGCCATCACCAAAGAGGGTGGTTTATATATAAGAGCTAGTTCTAGACAAAAGAGACCAGTTAGGAAACTATTGTCGTAATTCTGCTGCAAAAAATAAGGATCAGAATGAAGGCAGAGGCAACACGAATAGAAAGGACTGTTTGGCTGTACGATAAATTAAGGACATGGAATTTACAGGATTGGTGTTGGGTATACCCGTGGGAGTTGAACTAGAAGAAAAATCTGAACTAACTCCCAGGTTGCTGGGTTTGGCGATGAAAGAGAAGATCATAATATTCGTTATGAGAAGGAGGAGAAATAAACTAGGTTGTAACTAGGTTGTAGACATGCTGGGGGTCTGCGAGACTTCCAAAAGAGACGTCCGATAAGCAGTTGTATTTCTAATTTTGTAACCACTGAGTGAAAGTACAAGAGAGCGTCGACTGATTGAAGCCTACCTAGCTTCTTTGTTCTCCTTGTAAGTGTTCTATTCTCCTAATCATACCTTAGAATCTTAAGCAAAAGGAAGAACGCTAGAGTTCTGTTTTGTTTTTTTGAGACCAAGTGTAACTAAAAAGATAAAGCACATGTACAACCCTCTCCCTCAATGTGGCATTTCCTAAGGTCCAGATGTCCCTTGGATCCCAAAAAGGTGACAAGGCACAAACATTACAGTGACCATATAGCAATCTCTTAACTAAAAAAACAATATATAACGATTAATGCAAAAGTATTGTGCTTCACATTTAACCAAATGTTCTCTTTTGACTGAAAAACTCTAGCGAGGTAGGCAAAAGAGACAACGTATTCTGGCTTCATTTTACTGATGAGGAAGCTGACGAAGAGATCAAGTGACTTGTCCAAAGTCATACTTAATCTGCGGTGAGCAGATTAAGTCTTCTGACTCTTAACCTTTCTCTTTCCAAGACACCACACATGTTCCCCCAGCGTGCTTACAAAGAACCTATAATCTACTCCCCATAAGAGCTTTGCAATAATAGCAATTTAATCTTCTAAGTAATCAATCCAGACCTTTCCATTTACCAGTGAAATTGCAGGTGGAAACTTGAAACTCTACCTTTCCCATTTCCGTATTGATCCTATTTGATGGTGAGTGATATTAATGGGATTCATGCTATCATCTCATATTTCACAACCAAGCCCTTCAAAGTTGAGTAACCCATAACGCAGAAGATGCCAAATTCCTTCCTTGGCTCTAAAGCATCGTTAATCCTGACCTCTCCGTTCTGTCCAGTTGCTTAGGGATAGCTGGCTTTCAATCTAATAACTATCATCATCATTCTATCACTTTATTCAGAATCCTCTAAATTTCAGCGTGGTCTGCAATACCTGCTGAGATCATAGTTTTGTATGTAGCGACAGTGTCATAAATTATCATCTGCAAAATCCTAACATCTCAGAAGTTGTAATTCCCTATCAAGTTCACTATGATAGCATCATAAATTGCAACACTGTGTGTGGCTTTGCAAAAAGTTAAATATAACACATATATAGATGAATCCTGCATTAATTACTTTCCTTTGATTCTGATGGCTTCTCAGGGATGCAATTTCCAGGGTTTACATAAATGTTTTTATTTAGTGTGATAAATTGAGACATGAATCCTTTGTAAAAGGGAGAAAGGAGAGTAATCGGATTCTCTGCAGAGATGGCAATGTATCGGAGACAGCTTGAAATGTTTTATCTTCATCTACTAAAAATTCCAGGCTGAAAAGAGTAAAATTACCTCCTCTCTCTAAATGCTTTTACCCTAGTGGCATTATATAATTATCCACAAAAGGGTATGTCATATTACACAATCACTACCTTTCCCTTAGCTGGAGATTTCAAAGATAAATAGATGAGAAATAATGTCGCTTAAAAGACACATCGAAAGCTCATCCAGACAAGCTTTCCTGTATCAGTCTTTCTTGCAGTAAGTGAAACTATATATATATATGTATATATATATGTATATACATATATATATACATATATATATGTATATACATATATATGTATATATACATACTCTTAACTTGTTCTTCTCTCTTGACATAGCTCAGGAGATCCTTCGTGCATTCTCCAACTTGAGCTCCTTCCACTTTCTCCAAGCACACTGTCATCTTTTCAGTTCACTGATTATCCCAAGCTCATTCATGTCTCAGGGCCTTTGCATATCCGGCCAGATCCTTCTTCTTCCCACCCTTCACAACCACCATGCTCCACTTGAGATGGTTTTTACCATGTTTTTCTTTAACACGTCATCCTGTTCATTTTCTTTATAGTGCTTATCAAAATTTGAAAAAAATAAGTGTTACTTCTTATCTGTCTTCCCCAGCTCCATCAGCACTGCTAACGTGTCTGAGTTGCATGTCATGTATAACCAGCAGCTAGTCCGTCATCAGTGCTCAATATCTCTCTGTAGAAAGAATGAATGAAAGGAATTTCTACCCAAATTTTTAGCTGTTGCCTTACACCTTATATGCTTAGAAATTGCTATTATAACCTTATATTCTAAACACAAATATACTTCTATAGGTAGGGGAAACTTCGTCCACACAGTTCACTAAGGTTGTAAGCAGGGAAGCAATAACTGAGCTTTTTTGAAACTTAGGATCTATTCTGCTAATGTTCACTTCCTAGTAAGCTTCAAATATGTATAGAAATGGAACATGAGGCTTGAAACTGTCAATATAATAAGGAACTTTTTTTACCAAAAGCATCCTGTCCACTTTGGAGAATGAGATGTTGAGCCTGTATTACGTCCCCCTCCCCTCCAGCTATGTGCTCCTCAGGTGACAGAAGAGAAATTCCCCAAACAACAATTTGAACTCAAAGGAAATAATTACTTCACTTAACTTAAGTAACATCCAAAGTAATACTATTTCTTTCTTTTGGTGTTCATTCATGATGGACAATAGCCCAACTTTTCCTTTTAAAAAAAAATTCCTGAATTTTGCCAACCATTATTAAAATGTTAAATCATTTCTGAGCCATCAGTAGCTTGATCTTAATCCCATCTTTTAAAAAAAAATCCCTTCTATTAAACATAACTGTGTTTCACGATGTATAAGACATGCTGAAAACGTGTTGATGCAAGCCGAGATGTGCTGGTAGACTGAGCAGGGACAGGATGGTGGCAGAGAGAGCACTTATTGTGCCCCAAACCACCTCCCCGGTCCTGATTGCTCGCAGGCGCGTGAGTGAGGCCATCCCTGCCTCCTCCTTCAACTACACATACATGAATCGGTATCNCTTGATTTCTTAATCCCATCTTTTAAAAAAAAATCCCTTCTATTAAACATAACTGTGTTTCACGATGTATAAGACATGCTGAAAACGTGTTGATGCAAGCCGAGATGTGCTGGTAGACTGAGCAGGGACAGGATGGTGGCAGAGAGAGCACTTATTGTGCCCCAAACCACCTCCCCGGTCCTGATTGCTCGCAGGCGCGTGAGTGAGGCCATCCCTGCCTCCTCCTTCAACTACACATACATGAATCGGTATCTAAGATGGTTCCATGTTACAAGAAGTTGATAGGAAATATAGTCATTATATCAGATCAACACAGTTTTCCTGGAAAGGCCAGAGAGTGGCTATCTCAGACTCTGTGAGTCACACAATCTCTGTCACAACTACATGGATGATACAGAAATATACATGAATAGGTGTGTTAGGATAAAACTTAATTTATAAGAATAGTCTGTGGGCCAGATTTGGCCTGTGGCTGTAGTTTGCCAACCCCTGAATTAAAGGATTCTATGTAGCTTGCTTTGTGAGTCAGCCACAGGGTAAATTCAGACTCAGAACTAACATCTATCAAACACTACTAAATGCCCAGGTTTTCAGACAGTGTCGTAACTAAGCTTCACAACTGATCCGTAATTGGTTGGTATGAAAACTGAAACTGCTTGCCTAGTAACTTGGATAGCCTGACCATGAATCCATTCTCCTCCTTAAGACTCTGGAGTCAAACAACCCAGGTATGAATCTTACCTGGGCTATTTACCAACTGGGTGCTTTCTGCAAAGTTACTCAACTTTTGTGTGTCTCGGGATCTCCTCCACCTCATGCAATGTTATAAGAATTAAGAAAGAAAACAAATCATCCTTAGACCAGTATCCTGTGTTCAGTGCGTGTGGCCAGCTTCAAACACAATTCTGCAGACACTTAAGGTTCCAGGGAGTTCTTTCAAAAGTTCCACAGATATTTGATGCAAATGACAATGCTGTTAAAGCATTTTATCACTTAAAAAACTTAAATAAAACGAAACTTATGCCCCTGCACTGTGTACCAAATTTAATCTCTTTTCTGCCTCTGTGTATTAACATGTCCTGTCTGTTAACTTTTTTTGTGCTCAGACATTGAAGCAAAGCTTTTCCTGTTCTGTTTATTTTAAGATTTTGCAGAGAACTCAAGGTAAGCTGATAAGTTAAATATTGCCATTTTTAGCTGCTTATCTATGTGAATCAGAATTGTCTTGACACTGCAACCAAAGTAGAAAGTATAAAATTGGAGGTTGAAGTGGATATGATTTCCATTTCTAATTTTGTGTTAATCAGAAAAAAACGTCATTATTCCCATTGATTGATTTCATAACAAGTAAACATTGAAATTATTTTAAAAAATCTTTATACTAAAAATGACTGTCTGTTTTCTCTGTCTCATACATTGAAGATTTATGCAAATTTTCATTTGGAGCTAAAAAAGACATTCCCCAGCAAAAACACTTAACTAACACTTCACTAGACCAGAGTTGTTTCTTTAGATCAAGGCTTTTTTAAGAACAAGTCTTAAAATTCCTAGCATGTAAATGATTCTTGTGTATCTTTTTAAAAGATCACTCCCTGATAACTAGAACAGGGCAAGTGGTTACCAAGTGACCTTCTTCATTCTCCTCCAGTGCCCACCATCATCATAGTGCACTAGTGGCCTTAATAAATATTTCTCCTTGGAGCTTCCTGAAAATCCTCTGAGTTTGCCAGGAGGGTAGTATTAGTCCCATTTTAAAAATGAAGAAACTGATTGAGATTTTTGAAAGTATAAATGACTTCCCAAGATCATGCTACTGAGCAAGTGGCAGAGTCAAGATTCCAATCAGGAGACTTACAAGTACTGGTCCAGAGCTTTTTCCCATCAGTGATACTGAAAAGATGGCTGGGATTTTGGAGTGGGGTTTTGGGAGTTCAGAGGTCAACCTTCAGCCTTTGCCAAGGCCAATGGAGATGCAGTCTCACCAAGCATATCTCACTCCTTGGTTGTTTTCCTACACGACCACCGGGCTCTCTAAGGATAAAAGAACAGCCTAAGGACTTGCGAAATGTTTTAATTAATTTGCCTGGCCTCTGTCTTACTTTCTGCAAGAGTCATTTGGCATACCACTTTGCTAAAAGATCCACATACGGGTCTCAACCTCAGTCCTGATTACATCTCCTAGACTTTATGTCCCATGAGGGAGAGATAGTATTGGGTGTTTATATATACAGCACATAGAGACATCCAACCCATATCTGTGAATAAACATAGGATGGAGTCAAACATCATGCCACGTTCTTTACCTTCAGACCTCTTTTCTTTTTGCTACCACTATTTTGCGGCCACTTATGCAGGAATGTCGCAGCAGACTTCCAAGTGATTTTTGAAATTTTGATCCTACGTCCCTCAGATTTTTTTTTTTCTTATCACCATCGGCATCTCTTCTCCAAGTTCTCCAGCAAGGTTTCTCTAGTGCCTCTTTGAACAAAACAAGTTTCTCTTCCTGGGATCCAAGTTTCTCCCCAATATGGGCACTAGTATCTGTCATGCATCCTCTCTGCTCCGATCTTGTCATTACCCCCCGCCCCTTCATATACAGGGCAGGCTCCCTGATGCCTTGTGGCTTTGTCATGCTTGTCTCTCTGCCAGGTTACTTTTCTCTCCACAAATCCAAATCCTAACCTATGATTTCAGACCCAATCCAAACTTCATTTTCCATAAACTCTTCTCTAGTAATTTTAGCCCTTTATAATTTTCATAACACAAATTTTATACTTGATGACACTTATGTTATTTTATGGGTTAGTCCAATCTCTATGGAGACTGTAAGCAACCATATAAATTATACCCACATCTTCCTGCCTCTCCCACTGTAGCTAGCCACTAAATTAAATGCTTAATAAAATAATTCATAGATTTAACTAAATTGAAATCATCCCAAAGCACAGATAAAAAAAACAAACACTTTCTAGACCTGTCCTATATGTGGTCCATGCTTATCTCAAGATAGTTTTCCAGTGTACTTTCAATAAAAGGGAAACCTAAGTTACAGTTTTATAGTTTGTTTTTCCTCCTTGGGTGTTGCCATTGTTATTGATGTTTATTAAATAAAATCTGAGATGGAAGCATATATAAGCGCCTAAGAATGAAACATAGCCAATATCTAACAACTGCCCGCCTTCTAACTGGTTAAACAAAATGAGTGACACATTGGCTAGACAAACTCTTTTCACCTGAGAAGATCTCTATTGATTTCCTTTCCTGTTATCTAGAAGATTTGGGAGAGTCTAATGGCATTTCCAAAGATGTCAATGGGTGGGACATGATTCTGCCTTTCACATCTACTGATGTGAAAACTAAATACAAGAGATTCTTTTGAGTGAGATTCTCTCTGTGATTTCTCAACCCCTATGTATTTTTTTAATACAATAGGAATGAAAGGCAAATTTTATTTGTATTTAAGAAATGAAAAGAGAAGTTGTCAGTTGTTAATATCAGGGGACATTTTACACCTGTTCCAGAAGATGAAAATACGTTTTTGTCTTGGAGCCAATCTGTAAGGCGAGTTCCTTTAACACAGGAGGAGGCCGGCCTGGTTGTGGCTGAGGCCTGGGCGGAGGAGGAAAGCGCGAGGAAGAGGAGCCCACCACTGCCGTAGGTTTATCCATTCTGAAAAGCCAGTATTCTTTTTCTACCTGAAGTTGATGTCGGGATGATTGGAGAACAAGCCATGGGTTGACTGAGCAGAGGCAATCTGTTGTATTCTGTTCTCCAAACCCAGAGATAATCAAAGACTTATTTCATCTCTTGGCTGACCTAACTTTTGAGTGGGAAGTGAACTAAGGATGTAAGATAGCTGGATAATTTGAGCATATTAAAAAAAAAAAATCAGCATGCCTCCTGAAATTGGTCAGACTTACCGATATTTTTTGTTCTCTTTACCACTAACTTGGAGTTTTGTTTGTTTGTTTTCTGTATTCCAGACTCCTCTGTTGCCGTGGGATTTAATCTATTGGATAAGAGTAAATGACTTAAACATTAATCATATTTGCAAAAAGCACCAAAAGATGTTAAGGCTATACACAACCTAGAATTATACCCCAGGGTAGAAACTGACTAGGCCAATTAGGACAGAGTTCTATAAAAATTTAGATATTTTCCTTAAATTCCCAACTGGAAATTGCTACTCTTTGTGTCGCTGTTCATTAGTCATTTAAGCCTTAGTCATGTCGATTTTATTAAGACTACCCCACTCTTGGGGCATGGAAGAAAACGAGGAGTGCACACACTTGTTAGGAAAAAGAGCACTGGACTGGATGGAAGCTGAAAGATCTGGGCTCCAGTCCTAGTGCCTCCCTGTGTGACCTGGGACAAGCATCTTCACCTTTCTGGTCTCTCATCTGATGTACACAGAAGGGTTTGAACTAGGATAGATTACCAAATTGTGCTCAGTTAGTGGGGGTGGTGGGTGAAAGCAAAGCCTGCCTCAGAATGCCCACAGTCCCTTTTCTATTCCCTGGAATGTTCACCACCCCGTCACACCCCCAGATCTGTACATGGGTCATTTCTTCCCATCACTTAATTCTCTGCTATAATGTACTCCCTTGAAAGTCCATTCCAGACAGTTCTCTCTAATGCATCCTTTCTCAGTTATTCCTTATCCCTTACCCTGCTTTACTTTTGCTCACGGGATGTTTCACTACTTACAAATACATACATTTTTATGCATTTCCCTTTTTGTTAGCTGTCTCCTTCCCAAGTATATAAGCATTCTGAGAGCAGGGATCTTGTCCATTTTATGTATGTTTAAAACTGTACATGGCATATAGTAAGGATTTAATAAATATTTATTAAAGGAATGAATGGGTGACTGAGTCTCCGCCTGGCACAGGTGGCAATATGCTAGAAGGGGGTGACAGTTGGCACTTCCAGGCTCTGCCAGTTTGCCACAGACCCATCTCTCCTACTGAGTTCCCAGTGCTGAGTCCATTTGTTATTAGAGCTGATTTTCTTGTATCCCACTTTTACCATTGATGTTCCTGCTTGCTCTGTGTAGGCATTTCCATTTATGACCTGATACTCCTGAGCTAAGATGTGTTCTGGCCAAAAAAAAAAAAAAAAAAAAAAAAAAAAGTCTGCTGCTAAAAATAATTTGAAAACTCCTGGACAAGAGGACCTTTCAAATCCCTTCCAGCACTAACAGCCACTGAATTCATGCTTCACAGCCATTCAGATCTGTAAGTATGAAATACAAGACGTGTGTATTCAACTTTCCTTCATCGCCTCCTTTAAATGCTTTTTTTCCCTCTTTTTTGAGTCAATCCCCGCAGGAGCACACCACGTGAGCCCATTAGGAGAACAGTTCCTTCCCACCTGCCACCCGAGCCAGCCCACGATCTCAGCTTCTCCACTCCACTCCTGATCATGGGCAGCCATTCCAATCCTGAGTGGCAGGGTTTGCAAAGACAGCTGTTGGGCTCCCCACACATTTGGAGGAGGGGAAAATGTGAGGTAGGTTGCTACATTCTTCTACTCCTTTTTACGGAAAGAAACAGCTGCGATCTTGGTGTGTAAGAAGGAGTAAACAAAAGCAGACAGCGCCCAGCTCCGCTGAGCAGCCAGAAATCGAATGGCTTGTTCCCCCACCGTGGGCGCCATCCCTGTCCCCTCCGCTCTGTCCCCCCACAGCCCGGAGGAGAAGCAAGGTCTTTACATGCCCTGTTTACTTGACCGAACCCTGTCCAAGATGTGCGATTGGACCCGAAAGAAACGCGTGTGCGGGTGTTCCCCGCCTCGTTCAGCAGTCGGTTCCTGGCTATCACAAAGGCATGGTCAAGTTGCGGCAACGCTGCGTGCACCGGGCAAAAATGCAAGGTTTCTGCGAGGCGGCGTCGTGGGCTTCAGCGGCGGGCAGGCAGGGGTGTCCGCATCTGCGCAGCTCTGCGCAGACCAGCAGGTCTCCCTGCGGGGGAAAGTCAAGGTATGCTCAGAGGAACTCTCTGATTCCACTGTGGCCGGCTCGTTCTTTTGTTTCCCCTTCGCTTTTATTTGCTGATACAGAAAACAGTGTATTCATGTATTCCTTCTCCCACCCCCATCCCTCTTCACTGCCAGGGCCATCTGTCCGCCTGAGACCGTCTTTGGTTGCACAGTTTTGAATCCAGGGGACAATCCAAATGAAGAAGTGATTGTCCCTTCATGTTTTCTCTGAAGGGATTAAAATTTTTTAAAAACACCCTTTGTTTGTGCTCCTTGCACGTTCTCCAGTTGAAATACCGCACTCATTGAACTGCCAGGAATAAACCCTGGGAGCAGACAGTGTGCTGCTGTGACGTCAATGTGTTAAGCAAGGGCCCTGTTTCCTAAATATGCTGGAATGGAGTGCATTCTTTATTAAAGGAAAAAGGGGGGGGTGGCGCTTTGGATGGTTGACATAGTTATATTTTCAACCTCTTCTGCTCCGTTTAAAACTAAGATTCTTTGTCTTCATGGGTGTCTTTTAAGACAGCATGGTTGGCAAGTAAATGCAGTGAAAAATGAAAAAAAAAATCTTTTGTGCCCTGACCTTCCTGAATTCAGTAACTCAAGATAGCCACACACCTGTGAGTGTGAATCAAAGATAGTCACAGACCCCATAAGAGATAAAGAAGGAATTGGTCTACAGGATTCTTTTATCCTGAGGTGCTTCACGTCACCCCGTTGTGTTGCTGTTTTTTACAAAGCCATTGCTCCTCTAAGAAGTATTGATTTAGTCTGGTTAAACATGTCAAGTGAGAGGAAATGATCAATGAATCACTTCTTCAAAACATTTATCCCAGCAATGGCATCTGCCAAATTAAAGAAAATTGTTTCCTAGGTCTCCTTCTCCACCTCTCGTCATTATCATCACTTTTTGTCGCTGCTGTTGTGTGACCTGAAGGAGCATGAGATGACCTTCCTCAAATATCTGGGTTTTAAATTTAATTCGTATTTCCTAAGCAAACTGGGTTAGGCCCAAACTGCCCCGTAGTCTGTGGAAACGTTATCAGCAAAGGCATTCACCTCAGAAGAGAGCAAACTCAGACAATCGCCCGTGGGCCCATCTTTCCAACCATCTCCTGGATTCTGGTAGCCTGTTCTGAGCCAAAGATCTCTTTAGAGGAGCCTGAGTGGCTCAGTCAGTTAAGCATCTGTCTTGGGTTCAGGTCATGATCTCAGGACCCTGGGATCCAGCCCCACATCAGGCTTCTCGCTCAGCGGGGCGTCTGCTTCTTCCTCTGCCTGCTGTTCCCCCTGCTTGTGCTCTCTTGTTCTCTCTCTCCCTCTGTGTCCAATAAATGAATAAAATCTTTAAAAATAAAATAAAATCACTCACTGTCAGACTATATTTTCGACATTTAGGAATAGCCAAAGTCCTTACAAATCCTGGATAAATCTGGAGGAAAACCACTTTGAATCAATGATTTCCATGATCTCTAAAATTCAATAAATGGTATTTCTTAAAATTAATGGAAGTCAACCTATGACAGGTTCAGCAGGGGATCAACTCAAGGGGAATTTACGGATAAAGTGACTATAAGACAGCTTCACTCAAGGGGGATCCCCCAGTTGGTTTCTGCAGCAGAATTTCTCTGAGGCCAGAGTGTCTGCAAAGACATTGCTTCTGTCTTTTAATTAGAAGAGCCAGCCAGCCATTTGATAAGTGCACCCTCAGTGCCAGAAACTGTGTGTGTACGTGGTGTCTCTAATACTCGCAAGCATGCCATAGTAGGATAGTCACGTTGTTTTTTTCAGATCAGGAACCTGAGCCCTAGGAATGGAAAGTAGCACACCCTAGGCCACGCAATTTGATAGGTACGCTTTTTCAGGAAAAGGGCATAGTTGATCTAAAAGAACCACCTTTCCAAAGAAGCCATATAGACTCAGAGTGCCAATTTCTTCTGCAGTTTAATGCATTCCTGATAATGAGGGATTTTGGGGAGCTAAATTAATTCCTTGCTATGTCCTAGGATACTATTTATGTGTTCTTATGAGGGTCATTCATTTTGTATACTGAATACTTATTTGAAAGGATCATTGCCTTACTCCATGTGCTAATTTGTAGGGAGAAGTTTATGTATTTGGGGAATTTAATTCATTCTGCATTTTATCCAGGAAATGAAAGCCAGATGTTTTTTGAACATTTGTTATTTGCTTTAAATAAAAGCTTAGGTTAGGATAAGAGAGATCTATTGATCGGCCATTGCATCTTCCTCTGAAGAAAGTGAAACTTTTCATATCCTACATCTTACGGTCCCTTAAAACTTTAGGATGGACTCTAATAAAAAGAAAACATTTAAAAATTCCTTTTATTTGTAGATGGCAGGGGTGGGAAGGTGCACTCAACTACATTAACAGAGCTCTCAATTCATCTAAATTCAAAGCAAAGGGCCTCCGGAGTGTCAGGGACCTTGAGAGAAAGCACTTTCTAGGAGAGTTCACTGCCAGGTTCACAGAGAGGTCAGGGTCCTCCTGCACTCTGGAGGCTGGATCCTCGGATTCCATTTCAGGCAGCGACACTCCAATAGTAAAAGGAGCTCATGGAGTCTGGTCCACGTGTGTCTGCTGGCTCGCCCGCCTGTCTGGCATCTCTGCCTCTCCTCTTCCACACTCCCCTGCACGACCTTCCAACCCGAATGAGCTGTCCCTCCAAATACCACCCTAACTCATGCAACAGCTGGAGGTGAGAGCGAAATAGCCTGAGCTCATGCGAAGGGCATTAGCATTGAATTTTCTTTCTTTCTTTCTTCTTCTTTTTTTTT